>NC_140594.1:564489617-565032117 GCF_964204655.1 Triturus cristatus
AGTAACTCTTTGCAAGCTAATTTTTTTGTGTATGTTTAAGGATTATAAAGGAACGGCATCAAGTTTATAGCTCAGTGGTGGTTGGCATCTTCCACAGCAGTCCATTCATTATAATGGACTAGATCCAGGGAAGTAAGCAGAGGATCCTAAAAGAGCCACAGCTCCAGGACATTGGCTGCCATGGCCATGCTCTAGAGTGGTTTTGATCTTTTCTCTTTGACAGGTATCAGCTGGTGGTGCTTCTGACTATTACTTATGTGGACAGAAACTCGGCTGGGCGTGCCCCAGGGCTACATTTTATCCTCGGAGCTTTTTATCACCTAATTGCAGGCACTGGCAGTCCTTCTACACAGACGGGGGGTGCTATCATACATTAACACAGGTGACATCTAACTGATGTTTGGACTGTCAATAGAAGAAGTACGTCCCCGGAAAGTGTACTTCCCTACTATTCCCTCGAAGCTTGGCCATCAACTGTGTTCAGCCTAAAATTAATCTTACTTATCCAAGGAGAAACCTTTTGCTTTTCTATAAAATGTTCTTGCCACGTTTTTAAAAATTCAGTCTCAATGCTTTACTTGGGGCTAAAACAGACTCATTTCCAACATTTCTTCTGCAGCCACACTGTTGGCATGCCTTTCTTCCTAAAACCTCAAGCATACATTGAATGTCATTCTTAATTATGCTTTCCCCTTCATTGTGGGATGGAGTAAGCGTCCTTCCATTGAGAATAGAACTTCTTGCACTGGACATATGTCAAACAGCATTCATTAATCTATTTGAACTATCAGTGGAATGCAGTGCTGCAACGCTATTGACCACTAATTACTTATATAATTTCCTGGGCCTTCTACTGCATTTGTCTTGAGGAATCAACCTTGTAGATAGCCTTTCTGCTCCAAGCTCTCTATCTTAAACAGTACATGAGACTACTAGCTAATCACATTCTTTAGTGATCACTCCTAATTTAAGTGTTACACAGACACCATCCACTTTGTGTGTATCTTTAAAAGACCAACTTGAATTTTGTGCAATTGTGAAGGTTTGGTTCCAATTATCCAGCCCCCACTGTCCCAAGACTGCAGTTCTATGGTTTGATTACCCGTACCCATTTTTCTTGGCCTACACCACCTGCAATATACTTGTTCAGGAACTGCAAAGCCCTCTTTCACACCCAACTGCCCTTTCTAAAACATAAGTACAGATGAAACAATAACACTTCCTGGTTTAACTTGCTAAGAACTCTTCCTCCGTGCTGCACAAACAGACAATATTTGTTTGGAGCCCCCATGATCTGTGCATGTGGTCATTACAATTGTCAATAACAGGCTAGGAGCAGCCGGATCATTTACAGGCTCCAACTGAAACAAAATTGTGTTGCTCAACTGATATTTTGATGAGTCTGGTCTTCCAAACCTTTAAACTGGATTTGCACACATCTAGTGTCCCTAATCTACTCCAGATGCCTGCTATGGAGTTTAGCATGCAAAATGGGGTGGTGGGTGTTGAAAGACCCCCAGTAGAAACATCATTGTAAGTAACTTGCCCTACTTTTTGATGGAGACGACCATGTTGTGGAAATATGGATTTTCCTGATCAGTTATGTCCCCTATCTTGGACCCCAACGGTTTCATGTATGAATCACAAGTACATGTATGTTCCCTCCAGTTCCAGTTATGAAGACGCAAACACATGTGCGTCCACCGTCAACATGTCCTCTTTCAGATCCGCCATGAATAGGCCGGATATTCCATTCCTAAGTATGAAAGGCCACCGGCTTTATATGGTTCACTTATGCCATTTTACAGTCCAGGCAAGTAGGCCCTGATTCTGTCGTCAAGCTCTTCTTGCCTTCTGCCTCTGAAAGCTCCAGTCTGAGCCTGCATCTGTGACCATGAACTTTGTCTCATTCCCTGCGCGGCTCACGAAGCCTGACATCAGCCTGTTGCCTGCCAAAAACTGTATTTCACCTTCGAAATTATCTGCTCCGCTCCCTGCCCAATGCATTCCTGTCTAGTAGTTTAAGTAAACATTCTTCCAGCTACCGAGCAAAGGCCCGGCTTCTCTGTCTTTATGCAAGTAATTCATAGCCCTATTATTATGGAAGACTTCTGCCCTCGCATCTAGTGTAGACACTTAGACGCTTGTACACGCACTAACAGTCAGTATAGCCAGTATAGAATAAGATTCTACTCTAAGAAGACCTCTCCTTTGGATAACATAGTTCTTTAAACATAGGATGTTAGATATGATTTGGGATTAGGTTGACTTGACCCTCCAGACTTCTGTCGCCACATGTAGAGCTAAATGTCAAGTCCCCTTCACCCCCTAGTTGCACGTCAATCACACGTCATGCTGCTGCGCGCGCATTTCTGCCAAGTATTTCTGCTGACATTGCGAAATTCTTTCATGGAACCACCCTATTATGACATCACACCTGATGACGTTCTTTAGCTACACCCAGTTACGCCTACTTTTGCTACGTATGTATGTTTTTTCTTCACTATCAATTGTTACGCCTCTTGCATTTGCTTCACTGTAATGCCTATTGTATAAAAGTAATTACTTATCAATAAAGTATGTACTTCACTTCCTGAACCTCCGTGGTGATGGAACTTGGAGTCACCGATTCGAATCGTCCATTGGAATAAAGCCCATTCCGAACCTCTAATACCACGGATTCTGCCTCTTATTCTACTGAGCTATTTTATTATGTTTCTGTATCAAATTAAGTCCCGGTAATTAAATTATTTACCACAATGTAAAATGCCACATCAATTCTATTTTATCGTGCTTTTGGGGGCAAGAAAAATCCATGGGGTATCTATCAACAGCCTATGCAAAAGAAATTGTGAATTATCGTTGCGTTGTTGTTCTAGAGCATACATACTTTTCTCTTCTGTTTTTTTCACAGTATTTGGTGAGGTCACTCTATGCTGCATTGAAAAATGAAGGCTTGGAAGTGATCGACCAACTCCAGTGGAGAATGCATCAGGGGCAGGTGTGGGAGACAGATGCAGGAGGCAGCAGCAGTAGCAGTGATGAGGTTCCCGAGAAAAGATCTCGATTGAGCCTTTCATTAAAGTCACCCCGGAGGAAGCTCCCACCAGCAGAGTAAGAGATGTCTCTCTCGTCTCACTAACACGTAGAATAGTCTGTATAGTGCATTTGCTATTAATTCACTCACTTTGAATCACCCTAGTAGTGTGATAATGCTTTACATTTTCTGATCTGTGTGATGATGCAACCACTGGTATGATGCCTATGTGGTTCTGCCAAAAAGAAAAAACTTAATTGGTAATAATTATTTACCAGACAACTACCGATTTTAGGGTAAAGAGGAATCTTGTAGTGAAAGAAGTTGAAACTGATATTTAGGGCTATTAGGGCATAACAATAATATGGCAACTCCTTTCTATGTGGTATACCTAAACCCACTTGGCCCCAATCAAAGTAACACTTCTTGCAGTGACCAGGCTCATTTCTGGGGCAAGGAAATATGATCAAATAATCCTACTTATGATTACACTAAAGTGGCTGCTATTGGAAGCAAGGAGCCAGTTCATCACCTCCATACCACATAGGCACTCCAAGTGAGCAGGCCACCAGGCTAAATATACCCAGTGGCCAGAGCACTCTCAGTAGTTCAGACGCTTGTTAGAAACCTTATCATTCAAGAAAGTCAAATCTATGAACCAATCATTCTCAGGAAGTCCACCTAAGATCTAGAAATCATTATTGCTTGCAATTAGAGTTTAATTTGCCTACGAAACCTTCAAGAAGGCGTAAAGGCCCTACTGTTCCAACACCACTTCCCATATAATGGACCACATGAAACGTCCGAGCTGAATAAACCAACACTAAATGCACTACTGTAAATATTTTACCATGGTCAACCCACACCAAACTATTCAACAATAATGTATTGCTTACTGTATACTTTACCATATAGGCACCCATTGAAGTGATGTTTATCCTGCAACCAATTCATTATGCTTCGTAAAGCTCTCTTCAAAGATAAGCAGTGGGAAGATGAAGGTCAGCAGTAATGTCTAGATGACTCACCATAAATCCACATTTTGTAAATAATTCCTCATCTTATTCCTTGCTTTTTACCTTCGCAACCCATGTTAGGGCGGGATGGTTGTGGCATTGTTCATGATTGGTGGTTAAGTAAATCCAGGAAGTCTGCTCTGTGCCCTCCTTTCTTATATAGGGCGTAGACAGGAGTATGCATTTGGGTCATATGAGAACAAAGTAAAAGATTGCTATTAGGGCAGTGGTAAAAACTATCTACAGATTTGGAATGTGCAAGGTAGCATTAGGACTACAGAATATCCATGAGGAAGCCGAACCTTGCAACAAAAATGAAAGAAACAACACATTTGGCCTTTTTTGCTTTTTTAACGCTATTTACAACCCAGAGTGGGCTGAAAAGTGTTTTTTTTCTTAATGCCATCAAGAAACAGTTTCTGTCACAAAAATTGTTATTGTCTGATTTTTGTTTTTTCCAAGACACCTGGAGTTAATTAACAACAAGCATAACACAGTTGAAGCAGGTGGCACATTTTTTGTAATTGGAATGTTTGCTCATGTCTTCATTTTGTCAAAAGATGAGGAAAATTTTTTGGAATTTAGCTAACTATTTCAAATTTTTTATTCAAGTTTCATTTTAATACAAACGTCAAAACATTTTATTCCTTGAGCATAAAAACATGTGTTACAGTTACATTAAAATGCATTGTTTCGGAAAGTAAACAATTTGCAAATGGTTTTGTCATCAAACACTGCCAATTTTGGCAATCCACTGATTTATTCTTTCCATCCAGATCCCACCAGATATGATAAGTGATTTAGTAACAAACAAGCAATGTATGAAACCTTTTTTCAGGAACAGTCTTTTCGGTTTTTATTATGTCTCTCTCCTAGAAGGACCGAGCTGGTTCTGGTTGTGTCAAACTGTGGTCTCGTCTCTCAAGACATCTGTAGTTTGGCAGGCAGCAATCAACTCCCCATGTTATCCTTCGGGTCTCTTCTCTTCTGCAGTGCTTCAGAACTTGAATACAAAAGAACCGCATTGTTTAAATTTACTAAATAGACTTTATTTTCTGAGCATCCGGTTGTAGTATGCTCTCTGTCAGAGGCCTACTTCTGTGTGACCATCGCAAAACATTCTGCTGATACCGTTGGCTGCTCCTCATAGGAGATCTATTTCTGTACAGCGTTCCTTTCCAAATTTGCATTAGTACTCGACATAGCTTTCCGGCTCTCCTACTTCGTTTTCGGGACTTCATGTCCTGGACTTGTACATTAACTTCCCTTCAGATATTTTTAACATCTTGGACTCAGCCTTTGTGGTTGAGTAACACTGTTAGTTTGATAATTCCTGTAGGGCTTTGTTGAACCTCTGCGGATAGGAGCTGCTGATCCATTTTCACTTTGATTCGTTGAGCTTCTGTGGCTGTAGTGGTTTGGAGCCTATGTCACTCTCTCCATGGCAATTAAAAAAGCCTCTGAATGGCCAAAGGACTTTCTCAAGGACTTCGTGCACAGCCCTCAAAGACCTTTTGTCTTTTGATCTTGGAATCATCTTTCAGACTCTGCATTTCTACATTGGATGGAAAAGTCTGTTTTCAAAATAATTCCCTTCTTGCTTAAACTCCTTTGTCATGAATCTGTTTTACAATTGATGTGAGCCTCAATGTTAAAGATGTAAGCACTGTTGTAGTAATGCTGTGACAGTTGCTGAAGTCTATAACTTTCTCCTCTGGTGGATCGAGCACTTCAGTCACATGTCTGCCTAAAATGTCTGACATCTGGCCAGCCTCTGCACCTCATTCTCTCCACTACTTATTAGTTAGGCCAGAACTGGTTTGCATATAGGTCCAGCTCTTTGCTCTTTCTTCACTGCTGAGATTAACAGTTGAGAGGGTTCAACACACATTTCTGTAATCAACCAGGGCAGGAGAACTGGCACTTTCACATCCATTTTGCCTGCCAATTTTTCCTGTACCACTCCCACCAGCAGATTTACTGATCTGAAATAGAGTTGGCCTAAAGATGTGCAACCTTTCCATACTCTGAAAGACATGCTGCAAGTGAAGAGACCAGCATTTCTACAGAAAGACTGAGAGAGGCATTTATGAGGGGCTGGGCAGTGACACAGGCGAGTCTCCAAATAGTTAAATAGACTAAAGATCTGTCTGTGCTGGGGGTAAGGAGGAAGGGTAATTGATCTCAGAAGTGGAGTCCATGGTATGGTACTTATCCATTTCTGCTCCCTTCTGAAGACCTACTGAAATTTACGGATTACAAAGGTTTCCACTCCTATGATGAAAACAGTGCCATGTGTAAGTGCTTTTAACTGAGGTTGTGAACTAGCCAGAAGGTCTTCCATGTCAAGTGAGGTGTAGGGAAAATGTTTCTGTATTCCTATTCAAAAAGTGACATGATTGTATTTCCGCTCTTGGTTGTGCTTCATCCAGCAAAATCTTATAATGCTAAGCAGTTGATCAATCTTTAACCAGAACATTTTGTTTTAGAAGTGTGCACCTGATCTTAGTATTATCGACAAATGTGAAGAGAGCTCCTAAGTTCTCTCAAACATTCTTCTGCTAAGAGAGATGTAGTATTGGCTAGTAGTGGGGTTGCATTTACTTGATTTGCATTGCATGTTTTCAATTGGTTGTTCTGTGAACAGTCCCCTGTCCGCTTGTAAACGTTTGTGAACTACTGCACAAGATTTACGATTATGACTAAATCATTTTGTATATTTTTAAGAATTGGCTCCCTTGACATGACCATAAAAAGTATGCTGTGGAGTGCTCTTTGCAAGAAGCTTTCAGCGTTGCTGGTTCTGCTTGAACAAGACAATCCTGATGGGGACATTGTCAATGCTTTGGAGGGAGTTGCTGTGATAATGCGACTGGCTTCGCTGTGTACAGTTCACGTCTCTGAAAAATGCAACAGGTAAGCCCAATAATAAAGAACCACCCTACATAATACCAAACTGATGTGTATTCGTTTATGATTCATGCACGTTATCTAGCTCCTTGCCTGATGTGTATTTGTTTAGGATTGATGCACGTTATCTAGCTCCTTGCCTGATGTGTATTTGTTTAGGATTGTTGCATGTTATGTAGCTCCTTTCCTGCTGTCTCTTTGAACAGATGTTTCTCAGGTACCACCATACCAACTGCTGAACCTGGCAGCATTGAATGCATTGATCTCAGCTCATGTTTGCAAAATCTGTGATACCATGTGCTGTTGCCAAGCTTTTTTGTTAACTCACACCATGTATAAGTAATTGCTTCTGACCCATGTGTATGTCTTTTTTTTTTTTTTTTTTGAAACCGTTTATTACAAAATTAAAAAAATATACAGAGATGGGCCTACAACCTTCAGGCCGGCCGCTAGCAAGCAAGAGAAGCATTGGATACAAACAATAGCGCCCATGCTGCGGCGAAGGGAAATGCACAGGAGGTAAAAGCGGTGGTAGCCACACCATCTGAGCACACATAACGGTTTCATTTTAATATAAATAACAACACAAAAACAAATCCACAAGGCAACCCACAATCGGAAACAGCAGCATGTGCTCCCCTAGCGGGGGGGACCCTACCAATCCATAGGAGTAGCAAGGGGGGAAAAAGGGCAAGACTGGGATTAGGTGGACTCAGTGCCCGGGACCGGGGAGATAGACTGGCTAAGGGGATGGGGCCGGTGACGGATCGGGCAATAACGGCGGGGTACAGATTCCCCCGCGGTAGGCGTTCCAGGGGCCCCATACGTTCACCCACGTCCCAGGCTTACCTCTCGCAACATACACCACTTTTTCCCGAAACATGCACCAATCCATGTTGTCCTGCCATGCCGAGACAGTCGGGGACCTCTGGGAACCCCACAGTTGAGCTATGTCGCGTTTGGCCACCATATATCCCAGAGTCACCCACCGCGTCTGTGGTACCGAATAATCGGTTGGCTCCCACACGTTCAACAGGCATCTCCTCGCTTCGGGCAGCAGCGACACACGCGTAACCACCCGCAGGACCTCATGCACACCACGCCAGAATCGCTCCGCCTCCGGGCATTCCCACAGAATATGGAAAAAGGTCCCCAAAGAACCACACCCACGCTTACACAGCCCGTCCACAGCATATCCCATACGCAGTAGCCTTGGCCCCGTGACATAGACCCTATGGAGTACCTTGAGCTGGACGAAGCGAAGGCGGGCCGGTATGGCCACCTCTTTCGGGGAGGCCACCGCCGATACCCAGTCCTCGTCATCCAGCTCCAATCCATCGGCCACCCATGCCTCACGAAGGTTAGTCAGCAGTCCCGAGCGGTCATTGATAAGTTTTTTATAGATCAATGAAATCGTGCTGTCCGGTACATGTCCATCTAGCACTCTATCCTCCAGAGGGGAATACTCCGGGATGGAGGCAACGTCCGGGAATACGGAGCATAGCGCATGATGGATCTGCATATACCGAAAGTACTCCCTGTCCTGCAACTGGAATTCTGTCCGTAGCATCTCGAACGTTTTGAATCCCCCCCTCGTCCAGAGATCACCCACCCTGCTGATGCCTATCATGTCCCTCTTTTCAGATGCGTATAGTGGCGACGCCCGGGTCAGACGACCTTTCCACCCCAGAGCCACATTAGCCGCGTGCCACACTCGTACCATGACACGAGTGGGGCCCGTCAAACGTGCGTCAAGCGAGCCGGAGTACAGCGCTCGGTTATAATCACCACCCGGCAGTAAAATCTTATCCATTTCAAAAGCCGGGTTTAGAGCGGGCCCGTACAGGCCGTGATTAATTGCAGCCAGCTGGGAGGCCCAATCATACCGTTTGATATCCGGGAGGGCGATCCCCCCGTCATACCACGGGAGCGTCAGCTTCGCCAAGGCGATACGCGGTCCACCCTCCCAGAGCAGGCGGCGCTGCAAACTCTCCACCTCGCGAAAGTAGCGCGCCGGGATGACGTCCATTGTGTTCTGCAGAGCGTACAGGAAACGCGGCAGCGACATCATCTTAAACAATGCCGCCCGGCCGAGCGGCGAGAGCGGCAAGCGCCTCCAACGCGCAACATCCTCCTTCAGGCGCTGGAGGGGGGGGAGCAAGTTCTGACTATATCGGGCCTCCGCGTCCAGGGTAATGAAGACACCTAGGTACCGAAATCCCTGCGGGGCGATCTGGATAGGACAGCCCCGCGGAAGGATAGGGTCCTCCCCAGAGAGAACATAGACGCACGATTTAGCCCAGTTGATGATAAGGCCGGAGTTCAGGCCAAATGAATGCAATACATCAACCAGCACTATCAGTGATTTACGTGGGGAAGCCAGGTACAGGAGGATATCGTCAGCATATAGAGATACGCGGTCCTCATACTCGGGGGTCCAGCGGAGACCACGAATAGAAGGTTCCCACCGCAGCCACTCCGCCAGGGGCTCCAAAGCGAGCGCGAAAAGGAGCGGTGATAACGGGCAGCCCTGCCGCATGCCCCTGCCCAGCTCGAACGAGGCCGACACTCTACCGTTGACCACGACCTGCGCCAGCGGACCCGAGTACAACAATTTTACCCAACTGATGAATCCTGGGCCAAACCCAAACTTCGCGAGCGTCGCCCAAATATAGGGCCATTCAAGCGTGTCAAACGCCATAGTGGCGTCCAAGGACGCCAAGATGGCCGGCTCTCGTATGAACGGGACACGTGCAAGCACCCCATGCAAACGCCGCAGGTTAAGCGCTGTATTGCGATGAGGGATGAAGCCGGACTGATCCTGGTGAATCAAGTCACACACTACGCCGACCAGCCGATTGGCCAACACCTTGGCGAGGATTTTGGGCTCTGCATTCAATAACGAAATAGGCCGATAGGATGTGACCCGGTCCCGTGGCCTCCCCTCCTTATGGATAACCACGATAGTAGCTAGACGCTTGTCTAGTGGGAGGGAACCCGCCGAGTGGGCCGCGAGGAACATAGCGCGGAGATGTGGCGCCAGCGTATCCGGTCGCAACTTATACAACTCGATGGGAAGACCATTAGGGCCCATGGCCTTGCCGGAAGCGACCGATCGTATGGCGAGGACAATTTCTTCGGAAGTTGGAGCAGTGTCCAACGACACTCTGTCCTCCTCCGAAAGGGAAGGCAGCGCGATATCCCTGAGCAGGGCGTGGGAATCCTCTTCAGAGCGGGAGGACACCGGGGAATACACCCCACGGAAATAGTCTGCAAAGCAGGCGACAATTTCTTCTGGTTCAGTGACACAGACACCATTCTGTTTCTCAATCAACGGGACAACTCGACTCGCTCTCTCCTTTTTGTCCAACCATGCAATCAATTTACCAGCCTTATCACCCACATCATACAATCTCCCCTGTTGCTCTCTACTGAGGCCCCTGGCCGCCTCCGTGACGAGGGCCTTATAAGCCGATTGCTTGAGTCGAAGAACATGTAATTTGTCATCCGTCACCCCATATTCTAGATCACCCTCCAACTCGGTTATCTCCGCTTCAATACGAGTCACCTCCTCCCGCTCGTGCCTCCGGGAATGGGAAATAAGGGACAAGGCCTCTCCCCTGAGTACCGTCTTGAACGCCTCCCACAATGAGATCGCTGATGACACAGACCCCACATTCTCGTCAAAGTAACGCTTAAGGGATTTAACCAGCTCTGCGCGAATGGTGGGGTCACGTAGGTACCAGGGATTAATCGGGACCACCCTACCCTCGAAAGAATATCAAAGTGCAACAAGAGTGGAGAGTGGTCCGAAATACCCCGTGCCAAATGGCGCACCTCCCCTATCCTCCCAACGTGTGCCGCCGGAACCAGGACATAATCTAGCCGTGAGAGACTACCATGAGCCCCGGAATGGAAGGTGTACTGCAGCTGCGTGGGATGTTTCAAACGCCAACAATCCACCAGCCCCAAGGTATCCAAGAGGCCAGACAACCAGGCCTGGGCACGGGGGAGATCCCTAGGGGGGTGACGATCCACAGTTCCGGAAACCACAGCATTAAAGTCCCCCCCCACCACTAGAATCCCCTCCGGAAGGCCAAGGAGAAGGCGCCCCAGATCCGCAAAGGTGGTCGTCTGCAGCCCCGGCGGGACATAGACAGACACAAAAACGACCACTCTGCCCTCCATTCTACCCACCAAAACCGTGTAACGTCCCCTGTCGTCATGGTGCACCTCATCAATCTCCAACGGGAGCGAGTTCTTAACCATAATGCCCACACCCCTTGAACCAGACGTGAAGCCCGAATGGGCCACAAGGCGGTAGCCCCGTCTATTCATGGCACAAAAGGAGTTGCCAATGAGGTGTGTCTCCTGCAGAAAAACTATATCGGGCGAGATTCGCTTCAAGAACTGCAGGACCACACCTCGTTTTATCCTGTCCCCCAATCCATCAACATTCCAGGACAACAAGCTCAGTCCCCTACCCCCCATCATAAACAGAAGCCATCACTCGTCCCCCAGAGAGCACTTTAGAAATAATACAACGATGTTTTTGCCTTGTGGTAGAAACGAACAACACCCCACCCCAACCCACCCACCCCAACAAAACTCCCCCCTCCCTGCACCCCTGCATGAGCCCAGACAGCCCCCCCAACTTGCAGTGTGCCTGTCGCCCCTATATAGTGAAACTAACTAGACCCCCTAGAGGAGGAAAGAGCACCCCTTCTAGACCCCACACAACCTCCAAAAGAGGGGAAAGAACAAAGACAGAAGCTTTGGTCGAAAGTGGCATCATAATCGTCCAGAGTGAGGTCCAATATCCACCCCTCAGTCCCGATCCAGTGGGCCGTCTCCTCCCGCCGCCCCCCCCCCCCACCGTCCCGAGCACTACCCCCAGACAGAGTGTCCAGCCAGTCCCCGGCCGCCTCGGGACGATCAAAAAAGTGCGTGCGACCATCCACCTCTACCCGCAGCTTGGCCGGGAAGAGCATGGCGTATTTTAAGTTCATGTCCCGGAGCCGGCGCTTAACACCCAGGAAACTCGGTCTCTGTTTCTGGACCGCTTGAGTGAAATCGGGATAAAAGTTCACCTCCATATTTTCCAGCTTCATCGGCCCTTGCAGTCTGGAGGCTTGCAAGATCGCGTCCCTGTCCCGAAAGTTAAAAATCCGGGCAATGAGAGGCCGCGGAGGGGCTCCGACCTTCGGCCTTCCCCCGGGAACTCTGTGGGCCCTCTCCACTGCAAAGAATTTACTCAGTCCCCTAGGCTGGAGATGGGTAACGATCAGGTCCTCCACAAAAAGATCCGCCGCCGCTTCCTCCCGTCCCTCGGGTACTCCGATGATGCGGATGTTATTCCTCCGGGCCCGACTCTCGGAATCCTCGAGGCGCCGATCCATAAGCACACTCGCCTGACGAAGTCGGCGCACCTCCGTTTGGAGGGCCGCCACCTCAGTCGTGAGACCCGACGCGGTGTGGGCCAAAGAATCGACCCGGTCGTTGGTTTTGGAGAGATCAGCCCTCACCAGGTTGACATCCACTAGGATCGCGTCGATTTTGTGGGCTAAGGTGTCAAACTGCTGGCCCACCGAGGCCTTCATCTCAGCAATGGCGCCCATGACGTCTTGCAGAGTCAACTCTGTGGGCAAATCCGGGGCATCCGGAGGGCACTCAGAGGACTTGTGCGGTCCACCGGGAGATCCCTTCGGGAGGGTGTAGCGGTCCATGATGTTGGCCTGATGTGCGGTGCCACGCCGGGTCGACTTGGCCTTCGACCGATCGCCATCTTGTTTCGTGGCCATCGTCGCGGGTCTCACCCCCTCACCAGCCACGCAGTAAAGGGCAAGCAATCAAGGCCACGGGGTCCGGGGGGGTCACCCCAGGACGGCAGAGCGGGCCACAGCAGGCAGGCAGGCTGGGTCACCCAGCGAGGCCACCCCAACACCAAGAGCGCCGCGATCCCACTTGCAAGGGGGCGCGAAAGTGAAAGTGAAAGTGCGGGGTACGCGACTCGCCAGGCCCAGCCCGCCGATGTTGTTCACTTTGCCACCGGGTCGCCCCCAAACGCGAGTCCGGGGTCAGGAGCGAAGGAGGCCGCAAACTTCAATCGGTGCTCACTCCGGCACCCGAGGTCCGATTCGAGAACGGGAAACGGGTACCACCTCGGCTCAGGCTCACCGACACAGTCCCCTCAACCGATGCAGGATGAAGACAGGATAAACGTAGGAGGTCGCGGAGGTCCTCGGGAGCCTCGCACCTACGCGGCCATCTTGGTTGCGCGCTAGGCTCCTCCTCCATGTGTATGTCTTAAAAGCTAAAGATTGGAAGAGGTGGTGGTCACCGTTGGATGATTGGTTGCAATTGATGTGAATCAAAACTGGTACTTTGCAGTTTGGTCCAGCCCTTTTCACCTATGGCTTCACTACTTCTGTTGAGGTAGCAGCCCATTAACTATTGATTTGGAGCTGGTGCATTTTTATACAAGACAAATCACATGTGGTAATTAGAATCCAGTTGCAAGTATTCACTTGCATTGACCAATGCTCGCTCACCCACTCATTGTGATAGCCATCTCTAAGACAAAACACAGAGGCATGAAGGCTGAGGGAGGTATTGTGTCAAGCTATATTGGTATCTCCCTAAATGAAAAGAGTGCAAGATGCATATTTCTCCCCCTTAACAATTTATTGATCATTTAGGAGAAGCTGTTTCAGGTAAAATGGCAGCTTTAGAGGGCATTCAGTAAAATCTGGCTTTCCCAATGACCCAGCACCTCCCCAATTTTTTAGTAAAGCTGGGGATACAATCTTCCCAGTGTTGCTGAAGTTGATAAACTCTTCCTTTTCAACTGGATTAGTACCCCCACCCTGGAAACATGCCATGGTGAGGGCACTATTGAAGAAACCCAGTCTTGACCCGGATACATTTGGAAATTATCACCCTATTTTACGTCTCCCTGGGATCAGCAAAATGCTAGAAAAGCACATTAACTCCGTTATCTCTGCTTTTCTTGAATCTAATAATAAACTCCATCCGTCTCAAACTGGATTTCGCCCCCAACACGGGACTGAACCTGCATTACTCGCTATGGTTGAAAAGGCCAAAATGATCCTAGACAAAGGAGGATTGACAGCTATCATCCTCTTGGACCTCAGTGCCGCCTTCGACACTGTTAACTACGACATCCTGATCCACAGATTGAGGAATGTTGGTCTATCAGGTAGTGTCATCACCTGGCTACAGTCCTTCCTCAAGGACAGGAGCTTTCAAGTATTTGAAGGGGATAACTCGTCAGATCAAATCCCACTTGGCTGCAGCGTCCCTCAGGGCTCATCCCTGAGCCCGACATTGTTCAATGTCTACATGAGCCCACTGGCACAGATTGTCCTCCCCTTCGGGATAGACATTGTTACATACGCCGATGACACCCAGTTAGTGGTGGCCCTAAACCACCCAGGATCCACCTCGTCCAGTCTAGGCCCCTGCCTGGAGAGAGTCGTCAAATGGATGGAACTCTCCTTCCTCAAACTAAATGGAGATAAAACAGGGCTTATGATGCTGGGCAACTCACCCATCTCTGGCATTGGCCTAGCTTGGCCAAGCTCTCTCGGCCCTCCACCCACACCCAAAAATCAGATCAAAAGTCTAGGCATAAGGCTAGATCAGTCACTCACTTTTGATCATCAGGCAACTAAACTGGCAGCATCCTGCTATGGCATCCTGCTGATGCTCCGTAAAGTCCTTCCGCTCCTCCCTTTTTGAGCAAGAAGACTCATGGTCCAGGCTTTAATCCTCGCTCGCCTTGACTATGGAAATGCTCTGTATTTAGGAGCTCCTAGGGCTACCACAAATAAACTGCAAGTTATCCAGAATTGTGCAGCACGGATGTTTTCTAAGACTCCCAACAGCCACTCCGCAAAGCCTGCTCTGAAAACCCTGCACTGACTCCCGGTTGCGGACAGAATAAAATTCAAGTCTCTATGTATCGCCCATCGTCTCCCCTTACCACTCTAATAGACTCCTTCGTTCACCAGTCTCTACCTAGCTGAGGTCCCAAAAATCAACAGGATAAGAAGTGGTGGTCGTTCCTTCCGCTTTACTTCTGGCAAGCTCTGGAACACCCTCCCAGGGTCTCCACCTACGATCGGAACCAAATGTCCTTCCCTTTCGTAAACTTATGAAAACTTGGTATTTTCAAAACCCCTCCTACTAAGATGCTGTGCTCTGCTTCTCTCTCGGGTAGCGCTGGGACGCCTTCGGGTAGCCATGCGCTCTACAAATATCCATAACATGACAGTGGAGGATGCTAGAGATTGTGGCAGAGGAGACAGGCCAGCAAGGGTTAGGTTTGTAGCAAAGGATAAACAAAGGTATTAATGAAAGGTTGAAGAAGAGTTTTTAAGTCTGGCTTGACAGCACAGCTGTACAGGACTTTGTGATCAAAAGAAAAGGAGCTTTCGGAAGTACTGCTGAGAGAATGCCTTGGGCTTTGCCCACTTGTTGGTTACCTTGAGTATAACAAAGGTACGAATACACAAAAGAAGCTGCCCTGAGTGTAAGTGATCGAGACTTAGAAGATACTAAGTGAAGTGGCTGGCATCTCACATAAAGTGAAGGACTGTCCTCACACACCTCCAGGTGTCATGCTTCATCATTGACCGTCCTCGCTCTCTAAAAACTTGGCTTGATAGAGAGCGGGCCTACACCTGGAGACAGGGAGCCACTTCTAAAACTAAGTGGGGGCCCGTGATAGTGAGTGATAATCTAAAAATCAGTATAATTGTCAAAATACATTTATTCCAATAGGCAAGTATATGATATTAACAAGCATTGGCATAGCCAATAGGTCTCGCTTTTGGGACCTTAAGTGATTTTTTTTTAAGTAATTTTGTTGCAGTGAGTGGTATTATGTGGGGTGTGTGTTGTATTTATTGTTTTGTTATTATGTGTTATGTAATTATATGGTTGTGGTAGAAGGGTAGAGGGGTAGTAGAGGGGTAAAAGGGTAGAGGGTTAGAGCGTTAGTAGAGGGGTAGAAGAGGGATAGTAGTGGGGTAGAGGGCTAGAGGGTTAGTACAGGGGTAGAGGGGTAGTAGAGGGCTAGAAGGGTAGTAAAGAGGTAGAGGGGTAGTAGATGGGTATAGGGGTAGAAGGGTAGAAGAGGGGTAGAGCGATAGTAGAGTGTTAGAGGAGGGGTAGAAGAGTGGTAGAGGGGTAGTAAAGGAGTAGAGGTGTAGAAGATGTGTAGAAGTGGGGTAGTAGAGGGGTTGAAGAGTGGATAGTAGAGGGGTAGTTGAATGTAGGTGATAGGTTCTATACAACCTGTATTTGAAAGCTATCGCAGTGGTAGCTATGGAGAGCAGCCTTCAGGTTAATTTTTGAATCAATGGAAAGCATTTTTTTTTACTAGTATATAATCTTATGAGTGACCAATTAAAAGGAGACTTGTATAATGCTTTTTTTATAAAATAAATATGTATTTATTTGAAACATACCCTACTAGTCTCTTTATGAGGCTAGAGGTTAACACATATAAGTTACACTTAATAGCATATAGTAAATTAGCATAATATATACTGAGCCCTATGGGTTTACTAAACTAAATATTAATAAAGTGGTATAAGAACTACCACCCAACTAGACATAAGGCCTAGAGCCTGTAGAAGGGGTGGGTCTATAAGGAACAATGTAAGGTAGTGACACAGATGTTCCACGGGGCACGCTTGCAGTGTGTGAATAGTTGTGATTTGCCTTTTGTTTTAATGTAGGTGTTATGTTGAGTGTATTTAGATTCTTATGAGTATAGTGTAAATATGTGGCATGTACTTATGTGTTATGTATTGGTTTTATGTGAAGTGTATTTATGTAGCATTGAGTAGAGTGTAACTATGTGGGATGTAATAATGTGTTACTGTTTGTTATTATGTGTAGTTTCTGTTGCATTGTGTTCTGTGTAATGTTGTCAAAAATATATTTGCTGTAGGCTAATGTAGGTATTTTGTGATTTAGTGAGAAACGAAAATGAGAGAGATAGTGATTCACTGAGTGTAAGTTTGAGAAATGGAGTTAGTTAGTAAGTGATAGGTTTAGATTGTCTTTAGATTTAGATTGTTTGAGAGTGTTATAGATTTTTTTTTGACGCAGAGAGTTAATGTTAGATTATTACAGGATTTGTGTTGTGAGAGTTAGTATGTTAGAGATATTAATATATATTTAGTGTTGAAAGACAGTAATTGAGAGGTATAGTAAGAGATTTTTTTTTCTTTGTTAGTGACTATGCCGTTAAACGAGCGTGTTATTGAGATATATAGTGATTTAGTGTGAGCGAGCTAGTGATGGGTAGGACTTGGTACACTATTAAAATACTGGGATATTACAATCGCGGGTTCCGGTAATGCTGAGACCAAATCTGCACTTTCTAACAGATATTACATAATGTTAGCTTTGGGACATAAGTTGGCTAGTTTCTTTCACCGCCATGAAAGAAAACAAACACACGCGCGCGACTCGCGCTAAAGAAGGAGGCAGCAGGGGAGGGAAGACAGGAGGGGGCCTGCGCCTGTTTCCCTTCCAGGGAACGAGCAGGGGCACCATATGTTTGCAAGTGAATTACAAACCTATGATATCAAAGCTCGCTCCCGCAAGGGAATCGCCAGACGTGCACGCGTTGCCATTAAAAGCAATGCAACGCATGCACGTTTTTGGCTGAAAAGGCGCATCGATGGCTAAAGGTCTTTCTCCTATGCAGCGAATGCGCGCTGCGTAGGCGAGACCTAAAAAATGAAGGACTGTGAAAAGGGGAATTATTACCCCATCACCGTGGTGATTAAAGTTGTCGACATGTTTCTGCCCTTATGGCCCAAAGGGTCTGTGGCATTCATCAGGATGGAAAAAGAAAGAAATGTGGGCTCCTATCTTACCAAAGCGTTAGCATAGAATTACCACTGGGTAGGTTGACTAGTGTCACACTCTACCTCAGAGGGTTTCCTGAAACCTGTAAACATAATGAAAAAGAGATTGCCATCAAGGGCATTCGGTCAGGGCAAGGTAAAAATTACCCCACATGCATCACTTATACATATAGTGGCTATTGTGTGAAACACTTGTCACTGCAATCGTGAGATACACAGTTTGTCTTGCACAAAAGTGTGAGACCAGCTCACAGCCTTACCCGAATCGAGCTTCCTACACCCCCCCCATGGGAGGAGGGTGAAGGAGAGACCCCTGTAGTCAAACTCTGGAAAAGAAATGGAACTAGAAACACACTTAGTCAGCTACTATCACCCAAAGATTTCCCTATGGGAAATGGTAACGTTTTGCATGAGTACGCTTCCACACCACCATTCACGCTCTTACTACATCAAAGTGTGTCTCTCTCAATAATCCTAGTTGTGTTCGCTCCTCTTCCCCGTTGTGGAATGAAGAGCACGAAATTCAGGCTTTAAATAGTACCTCTGATGAGTCAAATGAGAACATTCGTAGCACATGTGATCGTAATCGTTTTTAAAAGAGGGTTTCCGGTGTCTGGAAAACCTCCTATATTCTAGCGGTCGTGTGCCTGATCTTCGCGTCAGGAGCGAAGAAGAGGAAATGAAGAGAAGCAGCAGGAAGCCCTAATTGCGGCCCGTCGACGGCACACCTGTGATTCCCCGGTGTCCCATCGGAGACTGCCTGGGCTCGCCTGGACCTCGCGTCAGCTGAGTACATGGGGCGGTGTTGTTCGCAAGTGCACGTGCGAGCTTAGCAGTCCCGAATGGGGTTGCCTATGCTCCGCGTGTTGTTTAAACGTGCCACGTGCGCCCGTTTGTAAACCATGAATTCTTACAGAGAAAAGAGTCCCGGTTTAGGAATTCTGGTCAGTTATGTGTAACCAGAAAAGATGGGACATGAAATGTGAATCTTAGGTGGGAATAAACCCACATTAAGCAGACCTGTTTAGAAAAGGAATCCTGACCTACATTTAGAAGGTTGGCAAAAGTACTGAGCAGTGCATCCGTAAAGTTAATTTGTTTAAGGGTGTTTATATAACCCGCTCATATACGCAGGGTATAGGTCTCCGAGAGACACAAACAGATGGGGCAGGTGGATTGTTTCCCTTGTATGTGCGCTACCCAGCTGTGTACTGTATGCCAATGTGCGGATGTCATCATTCAGTCCAATATTCCACGTCCGGAGACGATATACCCATTGTTGTTCTCTGGTGCGGAGTGTTTTCTGGATATCCAGATTTGTCCTCTTAATGACCTCGAGCACTACCCATCTCAGGTCTACATCTCTATGGGTGTTTTCCAGGTAATGTCGTGTCAGTTTGGTATTCGATTTTCTGCACCTGATGGTGCTCCTGTGTTCGTTTATGCGTACTTTAATCTTTCTAGTGGTCATACACATACATTAAATTGCAGGGCATGTGATCAAGTAAATAATATTCTCGCTGTTGCAGTTGCTGAAGTATGTTACTACCCATGGTTTGTTGGTTTTTATGTCTAACTCCTTAGTTGCACTGGTGAAGGTACATGCCACACATCCGCTACAGGGATAATGACCTACTGGTCTTTGGTTGCCCCATAGTGTGGTTTGATTCTGGTTTCTTGGTGGTGGTGCTTTGGCGTGGATCAGCTCATCCCGTATGCTTGTCTTCCGTTTGAAGGCAAAAAAAGGCAGTGCCCAGTGTTTTGTTGCCCCATTAAGGATGTGCCAATGTTTACGTACGATGTTCTGTACTTTATTAGATATCAGGGTGTATGTGGTGACACACACTACTCTTTCATTCGCCTTCGTCTCTTGGCTCTCAAGTAGTGCCTCACAAATGTTATTCCTGTCTCTTTTTCTTGCCTTTTTTATTTTTTTCCTGGGGTAATGACGTGTTGCCAGTTTGTTCTCCAGTGTCTCAGCTTGTTAATCATAGGTTTCAATGGCAGTTCCTCCGGATCCTAAGAAACTGGCCTACCGGGAGGTATTGTCGGAGGGACTTTGGATGGAAGCTTTTGAAAAGGAGCAATCTATTCCTATCTGTGCTTTTGTTGTGAACCTTAGTTTTGATTCCATCTTGGGTCATGGTTATTACTAGATACAGAAAAAACGCCTCTTCTTTACTGATTGAGTGCGTACATTTCAGATGATCGTCTCTGCTATTAACCCATCGTACAAAGTTCTTGGCTTGCTCTTGACTGCCGTGCCAAATGATAATGACATCGTCTATGTATCGTCGCCAGATTTTCAGTTGCGTCACGTAGGGGTTGTCCTGATGGAAGATGTGATCTGCTTCGAATTGGTGTACATAAAGGCACGCCATGCTAGGAGTAGATGTGCTCCCCATGGAAGTACCTCTCATCTGGTGGTATATTGTGTCCTCATATTCGAAGAAGTTTTCTGTAAATGCCAATTCCGCACACTCCGGGATGAAATGTCTTGGTGTCATATAATCCCAATCTCTCTCAAGTAGAATGTGTTCGACCACACTTAACGTGCGTCTCTGGGGTATGCTGGTGTACAGGGCCTCGATATCCATTGTGTTAATCAGGTCCTCCACTGGGTCGATTTCCAGGTCCCTGAGGAGGCAGAGGACATCCTTTGTGTCTCTCAGGTATGAGGTGGATGTTTGTACAATTGGTCTTAGGAACCAGTCGCAGAATTGTGACAGGGGCTCAAGGACTGAGCTTAAACCTGACACTATGGGTCTTCCTGGCGGGGGCATCAAAGGTGCAACATTTGAATGGGCAAAAGTTGTGTATTTCCATCTAAAAATAGAGCTTGTATTGCACTTTTTGTCTTGTGGGAAAGTCTATGCTCAATATAGCAGGACTTGATTTGTTATGGTGGCAAGCTGATGAGCATGGCTTTAGTCCTGATTGGTTTATTGTGAAAAGTTATGACAAAAGCAAAAGGCCTGATCTATTTATGATGAAATGCATATCTTAAAGCCAATAGTTTTTAAGGGTGGATTGTTACTGCACTTTTTTAAAGTTCTCAGACATGTCTCTTGTTATATGAAATCTCACAGATTAGCTTTGTGGCCAGCATTTAGTTTCATTTACTCCCTCTGACAAGGTTTGCACCGGAGAACACTTGACAGGCATAGTTGTCTTCCAGGATCTTGTAATCAAGAATATTCAATAAAAATACCTACATATATAGACACATTTCGATACATACATATAGGGGCCTTGGGTCAGTACTTCTGTATGAGTGCCTTTTAAATTCTGCTTCATCCATGACCGCATACTGCATCAGGTAATGAGTTAGCCTACATCAGTCATTAGCTCTTTTGACCTATGAATGACCGCATTTGCCTGATTATGTGCATTTCTGCCTGAAAATGTGTGCTTCTGTGCTAGCGCTGGTGTGTCAAGCCTTTAGTTTTTAATTTTCTCTTTTTATGGGTCTCTTTTTGTTTCTTACCTTTTCCTATTTTTATTTTCACTGTTTGAAAAATATATTTCTTTGAGCTTTTTTTTTACGAAGAGCAACAGACCGCCTCCCCCCCAACAGACAGAGGAATGCGCTAAAACTTACATCCACAAATATTCATTGTCCCCCTCAGAAATCCCAGGTTGGGCCACATTCTGCGGCCATCTGGTGCAGAATGTATCCTCTCCTTGATCAGGGCCTTCCTGCTTCTTCCTCGTATTTCTTTCATCCTCCCCTGGAACTTCATCTGATCAAGTCTCTTGCTTCCATGCATGGGCCCCTTTGTATTGAATTTAAGCAGACAACCCCTCGCTCAGTACACAAACTTTTCTGGCTCCCAATTTTTTTTTTTTTTTTTTATAAAATAATTTTTATTGATTAAAGACTTGCAGTTTGATACGTATCTGCGGTACATTAGTATGATTACAATTTCCAATATGGTACTCCACATCATAGATACATCATACAGTCGGAATCTGACTCCCAATATTTGATTAGATCTCTACGCACCACCATCAGGGCCATGTTGGTAAAGAGCGAGGCATAACGACCTAGGGTTTGTACCCCCCTCAACCCAGGGAGATTAATTGAGGGATAAGCTGCACTTCAAAATCCAACCGGTCCGATATTCTATTGCCTATTCTTTCCCAGTATGCTCTGACCTCTGGGCACCCCATATCATATGGATCAGGGTACCACGTATCCGGAAGCCCCACAGGCATCGATCATTGCCGGCCCTCCTCATCCGGGAAACCTGACTCCACATGTAATACGCTCTGTGAAAGAGCTTCAGTTGGATTAATCGAAACCCTGCCCTGATCGCCACTTCCCCCGGATATCTACACGCCATCCCTGAGTCATCGTCCTCAAGTCTACCCAAATCTCCCTCCTATTTCTCCCGTAGTGTGTCAAGTGGGGGGAGGCTATTGTGAAGCGGCGTAGAATAGATTTGGGATACCGCATGGCTTGTCAGTAGAGCACTCCATACTCAACTTGGACTCCCTCCCTGAGGGCCTCTCACTTCCCAGAGATGTGCCTCGGTTGCTAATTTCTCATTAATTGACTTCCAGTCAATTCATACCCCGCCTGCAGTAAGGCAAAGTAGAGCAGCTCATAGTTTTTCCAGACATCCCCAAGTTTAGAAATTTCAAGCAGGTCCAAATTCAAATAGCTGCCCATCCAGCGCAATACGCTTAAAAGGTTGGAGTCCCACAGGGAAGTCTCAAGTGTCGGTCTACCCTGCCAGACCACAGCCCGAGTTGCCCTTTTCCATGTCTTCACCACCACCACTATCTGATAGGGCAGGCAACCCTTAACCCCTGCACAGTTCTGGAAAATAACACTCTGATTCCTTTGCCTTCCTGTTTGACAGCAGGGAGGGTTCATGCTGTACTGAAAATGCCCAGTCATTTATCACCAGCAGTTGAGTGGCCCAGTAGTAAAGGCGGAGATTTGAAAGAGAAATTCCCCCATCTACCGAGTGCCTAGTCAAAAGTAACAAGGCCATTCTGGGTATCCCTCTGTCCCATAATAACACTCTTAGGGCCTCATGTAGGTAAATAAATATTACCGTTTCTTAAATACCGAGCCGTACCGAATCGGTATTTAAGAATCGGTAAGTTACATGTAGGTAAAAATTCGGTAACAGTTACCGAATCGGTAACATTCGGTAATCATGAATCGGAAATCACCGAATCGGTAAATACCGAGGTGGTATTTACCGATTCGGTAAATACCGATTCGGTGTATACGGAATCGGTAAATAAAATCACATGACTTGATGAAATAGCTAATCCTGTGCAACCACACCCCACCCAACCAGGAAGTGGCCACACCCAGGCAGGTGTACATAATCAGCCGACCCTGGAGAGGCTTGGAGTGCAGAGGAGAGGCAGGGAGCCAGTGCCTGTGCGAGCGGAAAAAGAACAGCATGTCCAGCCAGAGGACACAGAGAGATGGAGGGGAAAGGAGGAGGAAGCTGAAATTCAGCCCCAAGGAACTCCAGGTGCTGGTGGAGGAGGTGGTGAAGCAGCACCAGAAGCTGTTTGGAAGGCAATCCCTGCAAGTGCCTGAGGCTGAAAAGCGCAACATTTGGCTGGCCATCCAGGCGCAGGTGAATGCTGTGGGAGTGACCCACAGGGACATAGAGGTCCTTAAAAAGCGCTGGTATGACCTGAGGATTGTAACCAAGAGGAAGATGGGCGACATCCAGAAGGAGGCCAGCCAGACTGGAGGTGGAACCAACAGGGCACCTGCCCTCACCGAACTTGAGGAGCTGGTGGGGGCCACAATCGAGCATGAGAGCGTCGTGGGTCTTGGGGATGCTGACAGCTCTGCCAGAGCCGCCACACAACAAGGTAAGACGAAAGCACAGCAATGTAGCCCCCCCTAACCCTATCCCACATCCCCCATTGTGAAACGAGAATCCCACTCCAGTCCACATGTGTCAGTGCAGACAGGCAATGCATTCTGGGAGATGTAGTCAGGGAAACACCAACCATGAAGTAAATGGCACAGGGCAACAAGGCATGTCACACACATGAGGCACAAGGAGGCAGAGGACAAATTGGAATGTGAAATGATTTATTGTGACGCTTGCAATGCAGCCCTTCGGGGACACTGAGCCAATGTTGTATTTCTGTCCACAGATGTGACATCATGCAGGACAGGGCATGCTGCAGGAGAGAGGGCACACCGGCCACAAATATCACCTCTGGCCAGCACAAGTTCAGCCCAGGGAGCAGGGCCACTGGCAGCCGCACCACCAACACAGGCAGCCTCGCCTCACCCAGAGCCAGCATCACCTCACCCAGAGCCAGCATCACCTCACCCAGAGCCAGCACCGCCACTCATGTTTGAGTCACCGGCCACATCTCCGCTTGCAGGTGTGAGAATGAGGAGGCGTCCAGCAGCCAGGCTACGAGCCTTAGACACCTCGTCTGACGACAGCATGGGCCCTGAAGAACTCACCAGGCCCCAGGAAGGGAGCCATGCCACTGTGCCCTACACCTCACAGGCAGCCCAGACGGGAGCAAGAGGGCGCCGCAGGTCGCGTGTCCAGAGTCCACCAGCACCCATTGACAGCCATGGTGTCTTCTCGGGGCTCGAGGGCCAAATGTTGAAACAACAGCGCCTGCAAACAAAGGCAGTCATGTCAGTCCAGAGGCACATGCGGGTCATGAAAACTACATTAGTCAACATGGACAATAACATCAGCGCTATGGCAGCGGGCATTCGGGACATGTCCCAGTCAATCCAGCAATTGTGCAGCAAATTAGATGCTGACATAGAAGCACGGCGCCGGGAACGGCAGAGGAGGGACACTACCACCAGGGCACTCAACCGTCTGGCAACTGCCACTTCTCTACTCTGCCGGCGCTCTGTGTCGATGCAGGAGGGCCTGACACACTGCTGCAGCGACCTGTCTCGGGGGATGGTGCAGGTGACAAGTGCATTAGGGGTGCTATTGACTAGTCAGCCGTCGACAACTGCTGCAGGGGATGCTGCGGAGAGCATCGACACCAGCAGCAGGAGCAGCATCACACCCCCTGTTCCAGAAGGACGCAGGAGCAGCAGGCGGCTTGGGGTTGGCTCTAGTGAGGATGCACAAGCCGTGCCATCCACCACTGCAGCGCGTATGCGCAAACATTGATGCAGCCCTGCTTAGCCACTTCCCAATGGGTGACGTAACCCTGGACTTCCTCCTTGTATATATGGTATATTGCCAGATTGGCTTGTTCTTGTGTTCATGGCGTGGTGCCGCATTAAAACTACGTCATGACTTATCACAACTGGCTGTGTCCCCTTACTTACTCAGAAATAGTTGCATGTGATCTCTGCCCGTCTCTCTCTCCCATCGATTGCAGTTGCCACTCTGGCTGCGTTGCACTCTGGCTGGCCTGACTCATCCTCGTTGTCCTCAAAATATGTTAGTTCCACATCTGTACCTTTTTTCGTGGCAAGGTTGTGCAGCATTGCACAAGTGGCAATGATCTTGCAGCAGTGGATGGGTGTGTACTGGCGTGCGCCTCCGCTCTTGTGGAGGCAGCGGAACCTGCTCTTCAGTAGTCCAAACGTGCGCTCCACCACATTGCGTGTTGTTTTATGTGCCACGTTGTATCGTCTCTCACTCTGGGTTGATGGGTGTGGGAAGGGAGTGAGGATGAATGACCGGCAGGCATATGCACTGTCGCCTAGGTGAGAGGAAGGGAAACATCAGTCACATGCCTCTATACACTATGATTTGCAGGTGTCAAGGGGCGTCACTGTTACTTACCTAGCAGGTATCCCTCTCCAAATTCTCCGGCACTCAGTCGTGTGTAGATCCCACTGTTCTGGAAGATGTACGAGTCGTGGGTGCTCCCAGGAAACTTCGCAACAATATCAGTGATGATGTTCCCTGCATCACAGATCACCTGCACATTGATGGAGTGGGTGGACTTTCTGTTCCTGTAGATGTGCTCAGTGTCAGCTGGTGGGCAGATTGGGATGTGTGTGCCATCAATACA
Source organism: Triturus cristatus (assembly GCF_964204655.1). NCBI lineage: Eukaryota > Metazoa > Chordata > Amphibia > Caudata > Salamandridae > Triturus > Triturus cristatus. The sequence goes on from NC_140594.1 coordinate 564,515,495, forward strand.
GCCAATGACATGGGGGAACTGTGCCATGTGATAAAAGTCTGTTTTGGTTTTCTGCAGTGCAGCCTGTGTGTTTGGGAAGCTGATGTAGTGGTGCATTCTCTGCATCATGGCATCCAGGAACTTCCTGAAGAAACGGGACAGGCAACTCTGGGATACACCACCCACCGCAGCTATCACCACCTGATAACTGCCGGATGCCAGTAGATGTAGGCTGCAGAGCACCTGCACATGTGGTGGTATGGCGTGCGCCCTTCTTATTGGCTGGTCCAGGAGTGGGTGCAGGTCCCTTATCAGGTCCATGATGGTTTCGGGGTGTAGCCTGTACCTCTCATGTATCTCTGCATCAGTCAGCTGGAAGAGTGTGATGCGCTGTCTGTAGATGCGTTCCTCCCGTCTCCAAATCCTCAGACTTGCTGCCTGTAGACGTAGGCGCCTTGCAATGACATACAGAGCGGCCATGTTGTCCACGCTGTTGCATTTTGGGATTGCTTATATGCACTGTTGATGGTTACCACCTGCTTTCAATCCGTGTTAATTACCGACTCTTATTTACCGATTTTCATGGATTTCTTAATTACCGAGTGTTCCTACATGTCATTTTCAGTTTTACCACTTCATATTTACCACTTCATGTTTACCGATTCGTTGAATATGTATTCGGTAAATATGAATCGGTATTTTAGGAATCGGTAAATATGATTCGGTATTTACCGCCTCATATTTACCGAAAAGTGGTTTTTGGACTCCTACATCTCACTTGTCTGACTACCGGTCGGTAATGGCATATTTACCGAAAATCGGCCGTTACCGACCGGTATTTGGCTACCTACATGAGGCCCTTAGTCTCATCTACCATTTGAAAGAATTTGTCCGGTACCGCAAAGGGGGTATTCTGTAGAGCTTACAGAAATGTGGGCAGGTAGATCGGTCTATAGAGGGCTGCTCAACCCAGTAGAGACAGTGACCTACTCCATCTCTCCACGCCACTCCGGTAGGCCTCCAAGACCTTCAGCAAATGACTCTGGAGGAATAGGTCCCAGTCCAGTGTTATGTAGATTCCCAGGTTTTGGAAGCCTTAAGTCTCCCAACTAAAGGGTTTGCCCAATGACAATCCAGACCAACCTTCTCCAGCTGAAACGTTATCTATTTGTGACAGTCAATAACGATCCCGGCATAAGATCCAGAAATTTCCAAAATGTGCAAGATTCTCCGTATGGCATATTGTGGGTCTGCCAGATAAAAAAGATGTCATTGGCGTATAGAGAGATGAAGTCCTCCTACCCAGAGTCTCAGTGGAGGCCACAGAACAACGTATCCTTTCAGATCCAAGCTTCCAGGGGCTCAAGTGCCATTTCAGAAAACAGAGGGGACAGCGGACACCCCTGCCTATCCCCCCTGGACAGCCCGAACTCTCTCGAGTGCTCCATTAACTCATACTCTAGCCACAGGCTCTCTATGTAGTAGCCCAATCCAGGACAGGAAATTCGGATAAAAACCCATCTTACTGAGACAGTGACCGCATGGAGTTGGCTGCGTACGAGTATTGGCCTTGCCCCGGGTGCATCTCCCGCCAGAGATCCACTAGCCCCAATGCTTCCAGGAGAGTGGCCAGCCATGAATTCACCCTAGGCCTCTCACCAGACATCACCCTGTAAGGTCAGCAATCATCAGCGCATCTGGGACACTCAGCAGCCAAGACCCCAGGATCTCCAAACCCTCGGTCTGCCGGCCTGGCGGAAAATACCAAGATCCCAACACTAAGCCTTCCCCAAAGCATCTCCCCAGTGCCGCCTGGCAACCATTCCCATTGACCCACTTCTTGGTACTCTCTAACCGGAAGGGCCTGTGGAGCCAGCAGAAAAACCTGCATGCACTAACAATGTATACAGGCTTCGGCTCTGGAATCCATACTCGTTACCCAATAAGTGGGTTTCCTTTAGTAGGATGATATCGGGTCATGTTGAAGCAGATATTTTCTCACCGCTCCTCTTTTCAGCTTGCCAATGTTATTCAGGTTCCAGGAGAGGACCTTCAGGGTCCGACTCCTGTTCAGGCCCAGTTGTTCAGTACTCCCCATCCATCACATGTCACAACCCCCAATTCCTTAACCCCACACAGCCTCAATCTACATGCTTCTAAATGCACCCACCCCCACCGAAACCCCCCAAACCCAACCATCTCGCGGGTTCAGAACTACCCACCTCTCCAATCCCAAACCCCAATATTACAAACCAACTACCTAGAAGACGTTTCTCTTATCAGAGGTAGCAGTTGCCTATCACTGAGGGGGCTGCTGCCCCCTGGACATCCAATATACTAAATCACCAGTACCCAGCGGCCCCTATGGTTCCCACACAGAGCAACTCGTTCAATGCCAAATCTCTTGCACGTCCCATCCCCTTAACCCCAAGGTATCCGGAGTCACCACTAGGAGTTCCACCTCATCTCCAGCCTCCAGAAAGTCCCCAGACTCCTCCCCCAAGCCCCCTAAAGACTGCACCAGGTCTATCCCCCATTACCAGGAGCCAGAAAGCACCTCTGCTGCAACTCCGCGACCACCTTCACCGTCTGCTCTTGATCCTTGGTTGGTCCTACTTTTGGTTTATGTCAGTCCTGTGTCTCGGTTTAGGTTGTTGCCAGCCCCCCCCCCCTACTCCTAGTCCCCCGGAGTATTCCGAGGCAGACAGCCCCCGTTCTCCAGCTAGGCCCATGCTTCTGTCGCTGAAGTAAAAAAGTATAAGCATTCTTAATCCATCAGTCAGAGCTTAGCCGGGAAATACAGAGCATATTTTAAGTTCAACTTCCTCACTTGCTGCTTCAGTGCCATGAACGTTTCCTGTTAGCGTTGCGCCGCTTGGGTGTAGTTAGGATATGTAGTTAGGATACATGTTCACCGCCCACCCCCCAGCTACTTGCCATGGGCCATGTGCGCAGGCACACTTCAGGATATCCTCTCAATTCTGAAAATTCAGGAGCCTGGCCTCCACTGCTCTGGGTGGTGCTCCCGGTCTAGGCGGACCCCCGGGCCCCCTGTGGGCCTTTAGCACCCTGAGCATAGTGGATGACTTACTTTCCATCACTACAGTTAATAACGAGCCCTCCAAGAATAGTTCTATGCTGTGCCCCTCAGCTTTTTCCAGTAGACCCACCAGCTGCACACTATAACGTCTACAGCGCCCTTCAGTGTCCTGCAGCCTGTCTATGACCCATTGCATAGAGCGGAACTGGTTATCATGCTTGGAAACCGTGGGTGGCAGCTGGGACACAACGGTCTCCATTTCATCCACTCTGTCCACCAATTTTTTATGATCAGCATGGAGAAGCCGCAGGTCCAGGGCCAATGCATCAATCTTACTTTCCAGCACCACCTTAGTGTCTCAAATGTCTGTCAAAATTGCTGCTGTATGTGCTTCCAAGCCCAAGCCTGGCGCAGGCTGGATGGCATACTCGGTAGAAACCCACAGTCGATGAACCCATGGTGTGAATTTGGTGCGCATCATCTCGCTCTGAATGCCCAAGATGGACACCCGGGATTCTTTTGGAGCCACAGTTCCCCCAACGTCTCAATGATTCCAATCTAGAGCCCAAAGGCTGCCATACACGAGGATCCACCACACTCCCCTGGAGTCACCCCCGCAGGCACAAGAACCCCTGACTCACCTCAAGTGTCACCCATGTAAGGGGTCAACAGCCTCCATAGTCCCGACTCTGATTCAGTAGCTGGAGCCCCCAATGTGCCTTGTCACTCTCACTGCCCAGTCTCTGTGGGGCTCAGGCCATCAACCACACAGGAAACCAGGATACACCTTGTAGGCCCAGCTTGGTGCCCACAAATGCGGGCCATAATTCTGTTGGGGCCATTTCCCCCAACATTCCCCAGGTGCTGAGCCCGCAAGCCGTGGGGCCTGCGCCGCACTGTATGGGCCTCCTTGCCAGTATTGCTGCACAGCACCCCAGCCCGCTGTCGGCCCTATGCCATCGCTGCTGAGGTCACCGTATCCAGCAGTCCTCAAACAGGGCGGGGAGCGGTCCTCAATTCATCATTGGTTGCCAGGACTCAACCGCCTCCACTATCACCACCTCCGGGGGGTCTCGCGCGCTCCCTGAGGCCTGCGGAAACTCGCCACTCTATCCAGCCCTCGCTGTTGGCTCCATTTTGCTTACGGTGCCACTGTGACTTCTGTGTTGGTTGCTCCGGGTTTTTTTTTCTCAGGGCGGAGTCTCTCTCTCGTGGCCCAGGTCCACTTGAAGAGCAAGTGACCAACCCAAGCCAATGGTTCTAAATGGGACAGCCATGTTGGAACTATGGGCCAGAATTATGACATTCTTAATTTTACACATGGTTACCATCGACTTTGAGTCGATGGTAGTAGCATTTCCTAAAATGCCCTATTCACATTTTAGAAATGCTTTGTATATAGGCTTTTGGAATTGCAAATAGGTGATCACTATTTGCGTTTCCTAAATCACGGTCACAATTTGCGATTTCTACCGCATAGGAATTGCTTTGTATATAGGCTTTTGGAATTGCAAATAGGTGATCACTATTTGCGTTATCTAAATCACGGTCACAATTTGCGATTTCTACCGCGTAGGAATTGCAAATTGCGTCCGGTTTTTGGCCTTTGTACATATGAAAGAGCTGTTTTGCATTTCTTTACTGCCCGAAATTGCGATTCGTCCCATTAAGAACTGCAAAAAGTTTTCCTACATCTGGCCCTATGCCCAGTGCCATTGAAAGTCTGCCCCTCCCACTCACTGCTATGTTTAATTTTGTTATTGCAAGTGTAGGAAGGTGGAGTATTATGTAGTGATGCTGGTTAGGGTTCACTATGCAATTCTCTTAGAATACCCCAAATATGGTGCTTGGATTCACAATAATAAATCCTTAGCTAGGTCCTGGTAGAGTAGCAAAGAGCAGTCAGGCTTTACTAGAGGAACATGTGTCAAGCATTTCAGAGTACCAACATGAACAATAAGAAATTGACAACATTTGAAAGAAATCAGACACCAATTTATAAAAATAAATTTTATATAAATTTAGACACCAAACCGAAGTCAATCAGTTGAGTATAACTGGAGATATGAATTTTAGAAGCAAAATTAAATCAGTGCACATCAGTACTACAAACTTTAGCATTGCGGTCAATGATAAAAAGCACTATCGATAATCTGTCACTTGCAGGCCGAGTTGCGTGGAACCTTCTGAGGGTTGCGGTGTTGCGCATCCCCAGGACAAAGCCACAACAGCCAGTTTGATTTCACCTGGCTCGAGAAGAGTGCAGAGTTGTCCTGGCTATCTTTGATGCTAAACCGAGAGCTGCAGGGGAACTGGTTTTACCGCTTACACTGTGCTTGTGGGGACACAGGTGTTTCTGAGGCAGCATGTTTTCTTCTTCTACTTTTGTTCTTTTAAGTTATCTTCCATATGTTGTTGTGTGTTTATTGGGGCTGTGTAAGTGGTAGAATTAGCAGTTTTGCTGTTTGGGTGGGCCGGAAACTGGAACTCACTTCTTCTGGACATTAACTTTATCCCGTTTTTGGCAGCCTTTTAATTCCAAATCAAGAACTTTTGTTTTAATGGGACTCTCGCTTCATTTTGATAAATACATAAGTGTATGGGGCCAAAGGTTTTTGTTTAGGAGCTTGGCGCTGCCGAATGCCAGGGTTGCTGAACACTAGCCCTATTCTTGTTGATTCTACCTCTTTCTTCCACCATCCTACACTTCATGTCTCTTCTCACGTTTGCATGTTCTTGTTCATTCATGTTTTCTGTCATGGTCTTCCTGCCTCTCTTCCTCACTTTTCTACCATTCTCTCGATATGAGGTGGAGACCGGTTCCTGATAAGCCTGGAAAATGAGACCAGATTACCAATCTTTGTAGGTTAAATTTGCAGATTTCTACCATATCATCTGTTATTCAAAACTTGCTTTACTGTTGTCTACATTGAGGATGTCACTTTAAAACAATTATTTTTTGTTGAAAACATTTTCTTTCCTGTTGATCCGACTTTAGTGTTTGAAATTTGTTTAATTGAGCTATTTGTTTCCCTAAAGGTTTTTATGTCACTAGACTTTCAGATAAATATTTCTGTCTGTTGTATTGATTTGAGATTTATTATAACTACCTTGGCAGCCAGGATGGCAATAGTTCCACTTTTATAATGAAACATATCAACCCCTTGTGTTTTTGCTTTAAAGCAGTATGGAGGCCAAGATGTCAGAATTGCAGAATGCGAGCGGTGCTACAACTATGCCTGTGAAGCTGCAGGTGACCTGGCTTCCACCAGACGTCATTAGGAAAGTTCTGAAAGTATGTAAAGCCCTCTTGGAGTCTGCAAATCAAAGGACTGATATTGGCTCCTTAATTGGCAGAGCAGTGAAGATATTTGATGCTTTACTCTACATGCAAGGTGAGCGGAACCTGACGAACACTGGTCTGCCAAGGAATTAAAATAGCAATAATATTATTGTGCTAAAAATCACATGTTGTATAAGTTTGGGTTAAGCTATGAAGGTGGTTGTACTTCCTCTGCATGGCAAACAGTTGTAATTGTGGCAATAATTGGCTCATGATGCTCTGGAACAGGATGCACTTGCATACAAAATTGATGTTTATTTGCATCAGAATTTCACATAAGTCCAGTGATCGACGTCATCTGCATTTGACACCGCCTATGCTGTACAAAATTAATATTTGATGTTTTCGCTGGGCGCTCCTGTGATAGCAGGCTACCCTCATGTTTCGGACTTTGCAACAGTGTAAACATTCTGGCAGCAAGTAACTGATAGCATTTTAGGTTTGATGACTAGGCAGGATCCTCGAGTCGGGCTAACATAATGGCTTGGACATCTGCATAGTAAAAAGGGAAAAGCAGCAAAGGTGGTTGGTAGAACTAGCATTGGTTTTCCATCAGAGGACCTTAACTGTAGCCTGGAAATACTCCCTGGTGCATAAAACCCACATTTATTGTACAAGTTTGGGAAATGGTCCTGAACAAAATGAAAAACTCAAATGCCTCTGCAATATCCGTGGCGGAAACTGGTGGACACCTTACTGAGTGCCCCCTACAAAATGCTCTAAAAAGTACTTAATGCTAATACAAAGTCACACCGTATCCCTGTTTGGGGGCAAAGGTGTTTGTTGCATTGTTGGCGGAGGAACCAGACCTGGGAATGATTTTGATAATCATGCAGTGTAACCGCTGTCTTTCCCGATATCCTGATCAGGACATTTCCTTTAAAGCTCTGTTGACAAAACATTACTTGTACTTGTATCCTAAAGAACCATCGGTGTCTCATTGTATTAGACCCAATGCATACAGGTTTTTCAAGTTAAGAAGGCTGTCACCCTTTCTTAATGTTATAGCACGTGAGTTAAGCAAAATAGATTTCTTATTGAATCATCCCCCAAACAAATGAGATTCTGCTGCACCCCAGTATTTTTTGTTGAATTGATCTCAAATTTTGATCCAGCATAGGTGCGATATTGATCTGCAAGATTGTTTGAGTTTATTTGTGTTTTTCTTTAAAATGCACCATACCATTTGCTAGTTATCAGAGTGTTATACAGTTAATCAGTGAATCTCATTGCTTTAAATGTCGGCCTTGACCACATAGATTCAGCTTACACCATATAGTCAATCTTCTGTAGTAGCAAAGAACATTAGGTTGCCAAAAAGTGCTGGGCCTTGGTTGTAGGAAACAAAGGGTTAATAAAGAATCACCCTACAATTTGCCCAGGCTCACTGGTGACATGATCGGAAGTGCTAAAGGGCCTGAAGTCCTAGCACTGTTCTCACCACATTCTTCTATCCTTTACTCGAGACATTCCTCCTCCTGGTAGTCCTTAGGAAAGGGTAAACACTGACAAGGCGCCAACTGTTTACTCCAGATATGGCTTACGACCAAAACTCCTCCCCTTCAGAAAAGACCTCCGCTAAGCACACATGGTGCACCACATCACCTACACACAGTCACATCCAGCCACCAAATAGATACCATTCCTGCTCAACAGACATCAACACCCTCATCCACATACCATTTATTAACACACGTTCTGCTAATGCTACATATCATCAACCTTATGGTAATCAGTGCACCCTCTGCAGTCATCTATGCTTCTTACAAGGTTGACACACTCACAGAGCAGAACCTAGATGCAGTTTTCATCACAAGTTAGTCTGTAAGTTACTCCATGCCACCCTTAAAAAAACAGAAGTAAAAATCAAGAGGGTATCCAATAAAAAGCATATGTCATCAGCAAACAAAATCCAGAAAAGAGCTGTTCAAAATTCACAAATAGTTACCATTACCAAGTAATGGAATAAGCCAAGAGGCACCACCCTCTGCGACCCCTTGGCTCACTACTTTCTTAAGAAATCGGAGATATTGAAGTTAGAATGAAGTCGACACTATCAACTGTATGGGCTCAATAAATCAGGGTTTTGTGAAGCGTACTACTCACTCGTATGGGTCTCAAGGCGCCTTGGGGAGGGGGGAGTAGCCCCGTTGTGGGCATGGGAAGAGCCAGGTCTTGGCTCCATGTCCTCCACACCGTACCAGTTCATTGGTAAACTAACCTCATTTGATTTAATGTCAGAGAAAAATGGCTGCTCATATCGCCAACTTGAGTCAGGTCAGATTGACATTAGGTAAATGTCCGTCAACCTGTGGGCTCTGGGAGGAGCAATAGCACTAGTTATACTACACCTCATAGCTACCTTTCACATAGTGGACCCTAAGATACTCTTCCTCTATCTGTTGAAGGACAGGTGCAGTTTCTCAGGAAAAGCCTGAGAAAGCTTTAGTTCTTTTCTAAAAGAGCATCATACCTAACCTATGAAACTAGGTCAATTGACTTTGCAGTCTACCACACTGGACTGTGGAGTCTCCCCAGACTCTGATCTTATTTCCCTCCTCTTTAATCTGCACATGCTATCCTTGGTGTATTTAATTAAAGAGAGCTCCATTGTGAAATGTATGCCAATGAATCCCTGCTCCTTCTCGACTTCCGAAACAAAACTAATAAGAGTACTGGGCAATATCACTTCTTGACATGGGCTATGCCTCACAGCAGCAAAATAGAAATGCTGTTGATCGAAAAATGCAAAATGCTAATGATCATTAAAGAGATTAACATACCCCGTCTTTTCAGTTGGCCCAACTTAGTCCACCCCTGCCCTGTTCTCGAGGTCCCTAAGGCCTAAGAAAAAATTACAATATGTCTACTAAGAGGTCTAAACTGACATGCAGACAGTGGTATATCAAATTCAGCATATTGATCAGCACCTTGTCAGATAAAAGGGAAAGTACCCAAGTACTGTACAAGCCTCTTCTATCAGTCAAACTTTTATGATAGAGCCACGACTATAAACTGGCCTGCACTAAATGTCACTTATCCAAGTTCGGAAACGGAACAATGGAAAGCATTGGAATGGCCTTCTTATAGCTCTTTGGCTTGAAAAACTGAGACATCCTTGAAATGGAAACTCAGATGGCCCCTGCTTCAACAATGAGGCTTGCTTTTGACTTGTTGCATTCACTGCTGGAGTGGACCCTTCCTGTAGCCTCCCCCACTTTCGGAGCAATCTCTTGCCTATTCTGTAATATTGATGCCTACTGCCCTTGCATACGCTACTCATATTGTCCTCCACTGCATAAGTTTTGTATAATACTCTAGGACACCCATCACATTTGTTTAATGTTATGCTTTATGTTGTGTGTGCTATCTGTGTCTTATTTACAAAATGTCACGCCTTACAAGTAATGAACAAACATGACAGTGAATTTTTTTTTGAGATGATACAGGATGCGCTATTCAGCAACATGGCTGTCTTTTAACCACTGTGTCATAAATTCTTTATTTTAATATTTGCTAGTTAAAAGCCAGTGGAGTGAACACATACAAAAGACTCTGTGTGGCTTGCTATCTCTGCCTTGGCTTCACAGTCACTCGGATCATCCATCTTTCAAGCTAGCTGCCTTCGATCCTGGACTTCTAGAACTGAGTCATCAGATTTCCAGTGGCTTCAGTGAGTTTTGTTCTTGTTATGTAGGAAAAAGATGTTGGCAAACGGTGTAAAAATGTACATTTAGCGTGCTAGATTGAGACTCATTTACGAGACATGGTCACTCTTTAATTTTTTTATGTTCCGTGATTCCATTAGGTGATGGTATATTTTTTTTAGATATAATCTTTCACCATTCAAGTCTTACATATCTGTGTCCACTGCATCATCAGAGTATCTATTCCGTCCCGTGAGGATGTGCTCTTATGTAGGCTGCTGCTTCATACTAGACAGCCAGTCCCTATCCATTGCCACCCTTCTTATTACTACCTTCCTTCATTATTCAGTCTATTCTTGATGTTTCATACCTCTCTTCTTTGTTCAGTTACCCCTGATAATTCCTCTGTAGCCTTATTCTTCCTTTCTGTTTCCCATTTATGTCTGTATTTCCCTTATAGTGTAAACCCTTTCCTGCTCTTTCTGTCAACATTGGTTTTCCCTCTTTTTCCTTTCTCTTACATCTCTCCACATTTCTGTCTTGAAGTTCTAATTTACAACGCCTTTGTGGAACACTTTTGTTTATTAAATTGTTTTAAAGGAAAAGCACACATACACCTGCCTACATCCCAAGGCCAACAGGGCGCGATACAGATCCCATGTAACTCAACCAGGTAACTCAAACACCAACCCCCTGCCCTTCCCAACCCAGAGCCAACCACAGTGACGAAGCTCATTCACAAAGCATTTCGGATAGCAGGGAAATGAGCTGACCACTGCTAGTCCAAACTCTAGAGACTTTCTCAAATCCGAACTTCAATTTTCCCAAGGTAATAGAGGCTTTCGGATCTTCCCTTTGTGCACATAAACTCAACTCTCAAAGGTATTTAGGGCTGGTAACGTCTCTAAATTAGGTGAACAGTAGCGTTAAACAAGGCCCCCAATGTTTCTCAAAATATTTCCCTCTGTGTTCCAAAGTCATGGATCTCCTTTCCATGCCTATGATATCCCAAACCGTGTATGACCATTGCCCGTGCTCAGGAGTTATACTCGTTCCCCAGGGTGACAGGATCTCCTGTTTGGTTGCACATAAGAAAATTGTTAGGCGTTTTCTCCTAGGTGATTGAGGAACCCTGACTAATTCGAACGCTGCCTACCTGCTGGTGAACTTTTCTTTGTGTCTTGGGGCTGGTGTTGTTGGCGCCGCTACCGGGGACCTCCCTGTTGTGTCTCCCCGCCGCCATTGCCATCTCTCGCGGCCGGAGAACGGAGACCGGAGACCACAGCCCCCAGAGTGCCTTGCGCCCGGAGGCGCATAAAAGCGCGACGCTCGTGTTACAGAGCGGGAACCCTGACTAATTCGAACGCTGCCTACCTGCTGGTGAACTTTTCTTTGTGTCTTGGGGCTGGTGTTGTTGGCGCCGCTACCGGGACCTCCCTGTTGTGTCTCCCCGCCGCCATTGCCATCTCTCGCGGCCGGAGAACGGAGACCGGAGACCACAGCCCCCAGAGTGCCTTGCGCCCGGAGGCGCATAAAAGCGCGACGCTTCTCCCGCATCGCGGGACGCGCGCGGGCGGCGCCGGGCTAAGCCCGGGCAAAGGGCGGGCCCTCTGAGGCCCTCAGAGGACGGAAGAGACTGGACTGGGCCACGGACATTGTATGTATTGTAGACAGTCTCTGTGTAGTAATTATTCATTGTTGTGTAACGTGGGCGTAAGATAAATTAGAGGGTTATATAGTCCCTGCTAAAAAAGAACAAAGCGCTTGGTTCCAAGGATTACTGCTAATATGCATAAGGCTAAGACGAATAAACCCACCAAGGGGGTTGGCACAATGGATAACTATCTGGTGCAAAAGGTGACCCAAATTAACAACACCCGTAGAGCGTCCCTAGGGCGAGGTAATGATGCTGCCGAACAACCGCCTCCTTTGATAGTCACAGTTCCTATAGATGGCCTGAACGGGGGAAGTGGGGCGGCTGTAATTACTACAGCGCAAATACACATAGATCAGACTGCAGATGACCCTGAAGTTGTATCTGAATTAATAGAATTAACTGAGGAAGACTCATCACCCTTGTCTCCCCTTTCACCCAAGCAAAGACCAATAAGGCTGTGCAGGAAGGCACAAGCTAAGCGCACGGGCAACCATTGCAAGAGTAAAACCGGGAGGGGCAATAGAGTCTCTAACAGTGGGGGACTGCAAAAGAATCTAGGGGAGGGTAGTGGCATGGGCGGATTGAGCTCTAATATCGCCCCTGAATCATTAACTCTCCTATTTCACTCTCTGGAGGGAAAATTAGAGGAAAAAATTGTAGAGCTGATGCAACCACTGCTAGATAAATTAGATACTATGGCCTTAGAAGTTGATAGATTAGGTGGCCTGTTAAAATCGCACCTGGCTGGCGTATCTAGTAAATCAGATGCAGCCATTAATAATCCATTCGTGGCTGACCCGGGATCACCAAAAAGTAGTGTATCCAATATCCCATTAAATAGGCAGATTAACACACAGAATAAAGTGGTTGTTGTTGACCCTGTCTTATCAGGTCCCACGACAATAACATTGCAGAATACCATTAATACGAGATCTCTTGAGGGAAATCTGATCCATACCCACTCAAAGAAAACTCGTCATGTAAATCTTCCTCCTGATTGTGCTCCCTATGTGGCTGTGCTTACGAATGTCCCGCCCATTCAGCCCCAAGCACATCAGGTGACTGAAGAAAATCATGACTCTCTGAAGAATAGGACAGTTTTCTGGCTTAACAAGAATTGTGGGTTTCCCGTTAAGTATGCAGATCAAATATTAACGACAAGAAGGGTCAGCTGGATTGGATCGTCCAGCAAGACAATAAATGGTGACTGCATTATTATTAATTTTAGGCATCCTCAGCATGCTGCTACAGTTCTACTTAGAGGTGCTGCACTAGCCAACACTCCCAACAGTATTTGCATACGTCCTCTGGGGTTCTTTTATTCCCATTTTATTAGAAATCCACCAACCCCTGGCCCATTTAGAACACGTATACCCTCACAGTCTCTGCCCCTTAATGATGGGTTCGATTACAACGTGGGGCTACAGAGAGGTAATGATTTTAACATTGCAACTCATAATAGATTTGATGCCCTCTCGGGATTAGAGCTATGTGACTGACAGGAGGTATCGGGCGGGCAGGAAATTCATGGCTTAACGGATATGAAATGTTCGGAACGTAATTTGGCTGTCAATATCTCTAATAATATAATATCCTGGAACATTGCGGGTCTTGGTTCCAAAATGGAGGATTGCAATTGGATTGAGTATATTAAAAAGTACCAAATTATCTGTTTACAGGAAACTTGGTCAATCGATTGTAATTACTTCCTGGAAGGGTTTAAGGCCTACTACGTACCGGCAGTAGCAACAAATAGGGGCAGAGCTAAGGGGGGCCTGGTTGTGTTTATATCTATAGCTTTATGTTGTAAGGTTCGGAGAATTACAACTAACCACACTGGCATTATTGGTTTAGTTTTAAATGGAGAAAATTGCACGGCCGGTCTGGTTAATTTTTATAATTCCACTATTTGTAGCACCAATTCTAGTCAGATAGCTACACTGCATTCTTTTATTAGTAACTCCATGAAGGGTTGTTTTCACAACCTCATGGTGGTTGGGGATTTTAATGTTCACCCCTGTGGAGACCCTCTTTTTAAATTGATCACAGAAATTAATTGTCCGGTCTGTGAGAACTTTCATTTTGAGCACACAACTGAGGGGGAACTTTTGAATGACATGCTTAATGAATTAGAATTAACCCCTATGATGGCATTGATGGCCCCAAATAAACGTTTTGATACCCCAACGTTTAAGGGGAATGACAGGGCAACTTTTATCGATTTTATTATGTTAACTTCTGCTATGCAGTCTTTTGTAGGATCCTTCTCTATTGAAGTCAGTGAATTCAGTGACCACAATCCTCTCACTGCTCTTTTGAGGGGTCCACTAATAGCAAAAGAAAGAGTGGAATCTCTCATTGGTAGGGTGAAAACCACTGATGGCAGACGCCGTCTGAGATGGTCCATGGTAACTCCTGACCAGCTGTACACCAAAATAAAAACTACCTGTGCTGACGAGATTTCGTTGTGCACGCAAGTAGATGCACTCCCAAACATTGTTCTAAATGCCTTCAACCGGTTAGCAATGAAGGTATCTCAACTACTATCAGTTCCTACAAAAAATTCAGACTCCCTAAAAGGTCCAAAGTGGTTTAACAAGGACTGCACTCTAGCAGCCAAAAATCTAAGAGCAGCATTGTCATCCAAGCCTAGGATAAAAGCTGATGTCCAGCAATGTAGAACGATTTATAAAAATACTATTGCAAGACATAAGGAATCTCTAAGGGAAGAGGCGTGGTTAGCGATCTTAGATCCTGCCACCCTTGGAAGTAGTACAGCTTTCTGGGCTTTGATGAGAAAACCATTTCTGACACAGGACCCGGGAAATGGTACTGAAAGTCATATATCTAAGGAGGAGTGGGAAGAGCACTTTAAAAAACTATATTGCTGTACAGAGGACACGGATACTACTACTGTCCGTAGTAAAACTGGTGTGCAGATTGTTTTTAATAGAACTGAGGTCTTAGAGGGTATACAGGGAATCACAGGGGGAAAAGCTCCTGGCCCGGACGGGATCCCCCCTGATTTGTACAAATCTGATCCTAGCTTTTGGGCACCGATTCTAGAATCAGTTTTTAACGCAGCTGTAAAAGAAGGATGCCCACGATCATGGGGTGTTTCCACAATCGTCCCAGTTTTTAAAAAGGGCGACAAGGGCAGCCCACACTGCTATCGCCCGATCTCTCTATTAGATTCCATGGTCAAGATTGTAGGAAGAATCGTACTGCAAAGATTGATAGAGTGGGTGGAGGAAAAGAACATTATGTCTCTTTCGCAGTACGGATTTTGTAAAGGCCGATCCACAATTACTCAATGCCTTAACCTCTTCCTGATCTTAAGTAAATATACCATAATACAGAAAGGTACCATTCATCTTGCCTTTATGGATTTGTCTTCAGCGTTTGACTGTGTCAATCGGTGTAAGCTGTGGCAATCCATGAGGTCTAAAGGGGTTGATAGCGGTTTGGTTGATTTCTTGGTTGCCCTGCACCATAATACCAGTGCCAATGTGAGATATTCCCTGGATTTGAGTGTATCTAATAATTTTAGTATTGGAAAGGGTGTCCGGCAGGGCTGCATCCTGGCCCCCTTTCTTTTTAACTTTTACATTAACGATTTAGATGGGGTGCTACAAGATGTTCATGCTGACTGTCCAAGAGTTGGCAGGCGAGGAATTCCAATACTTCTCTACGCAGATGATGCAGTACTTATATCTAGGACTGAGAGGGGATTGCAATCATTATTAACAGCTTTTAATACATTTATGAGAGATAGAGACCTCTTGGTAAATAATTCTAAATCCTTTGTGTTACAAGTTGGTCAGCAACCAAGAAAACCCTTCCAATTTAGGATTGGCGGAGAAATAATACCTTCAACTAAAACATTTTGTTACCTAGGAGTTCTCTTTGATACAAAATTAAATTGGGAACCCCATCTTGTAAAGAAAAAAGGTGAAATGGTGAGGGTTAATGCATCAATATTTAATTTTGCAACCAAATTGGGTAAAAAGCCAATCTGTGCAATGTTGAAATTGTACAATGCTAAGTCTGTGGCAACTGTATCCTATGGTAGTGAACTTTGGGGGTATGTTAATGGAGAGCAATTACAGATTGTTGAAAATCGTTTTATGAAGCGTTTATTGTGTGTCCCATCTGGTACGGCTAATTTCGCCGTCCATGAGGAGTTGGGGTCCCAATATATATGCGACTTGCTTTCCTTACGCCCTTTGATGTTTTGGCTTAAAATCTGGCTAAATGAGAACATACCCCTAACACACTTAATCATTAAGGACTTTATGTCACTGGACAAGGCATTGAGTTCTCCTTGGTTAAGCTATTTAAAAACAAATTTTGACAAACTTGGTCGCCCTGATCTTTTTTCTAATCCACAATCAATTAACAGGGGAGATCTGGAGCACATAAAACAATTATCTTTGTGTGATAAGAGGACCGCAAGAGAAGATGTGGAGCTCCAGAAACCAAGTGTGAGAAAATTTGTTATGCTTAAAACTACCTTGGCCATCGAACCATATTTGGAAGGGTCTTTTTCTTCACATGAGAAATTTTTACTGACCAGATTTAGGTTTAACCAATTTCATCATCTGCTTATTCGACCCAAATGTGACATTTTTAATAAATTGGCAGCGCCCTGCGGCTGCGACGGAAAGTCTCCGCAGGATATGCTGCATTTTATCTTTTTATGCAAATTTTATGAATTTCCTCGTAAATTATATTTAGTGACTCTTTTAAAAAAACTTGATTTTAAACAAATCAGACCGGCTCTTTTGTACTTGCAGCTTTTGCACAGTGACAGTGTTCTCCAAATGAAGGAATTTTTAAAATTATGTATTAGATTGAGAAACTGCCTGGACCAGTGAAACCCTGCCCCTCGCTCTGTGTCCATATTTTAGATAGCAATATTTTTTGTGCACTAAAATGGTTGGTGTCTCTGTAATGATGAACTGTATATTTTATGTATGTCTTTTATGGTTAGCAATAACCGAAATAAAGATTTGAATTGAATTGAATTGATTGAGGTGGGTATATGAGCTTATCAGGTACACCAATATGCAGGAAGCCTGAGCATGGGGCAGTCAAACATTGTGTCAATGCCATCCAATACCTCTCCCCAGTAACGTGTAAGCTTAGCACAGTCCACGTCAAGTGCAGTAGTGACCCAATCCCTCCACACACTCTACAACCCCTTTAAACAAAGTTTTGTGTACTATTTTTATTTCCTTTCTGCACATCTTTCTCATTTCTCCATATTTTATTTCTTTCTATTTCATGCTTTTTCCCCATTGCCTTTCCCCCACATCATCCATTCCATGTATGCCTCAGCGAGTTAAGCACACACTACTCGCATGTAGTGTGATCTGCAAGATACAAGTTTGAATTCTGAACGGACCAATTGTTTCATCCCACTGAGGTCGATAAATTGAGTCGTCGTTGGTGTTCTAGTAATGCTTGTTAGTTACAACATTTAGAAAGAGCAAAACTGGCACACCATACGAAAAAGCCCCTCATCTCTCTCTCTCCCATCGATGGCTTTTCCTCTGCATCTTCTTCCTAACCTTACCATCTCTTTTCTTCTGTTATCTCCGCTATCTGTGTTTTAATCTCCATTAGTGTTGCTCTCCTTTGTTTGTCTCTCTTTCCCCAGTTGTCACTCCTCTTTCCAAGGAGCTCTCATTTTGCACCTGGCTCACCTCTTTATCTCCTGCTTGCCCAACTTTGCATGTTTCTTCTCATTTCTTCTTGCCTCTTTCAACCTGTCATACCCTCTGCATTTTTTTCTCTTTCTGCTTTCGGCGTCCTGTTCCAAAGGACAGTAGAATAGTAGACAGGAAAGAAAACTATTGGTCTGACCCTGCTCTTTCTATATATCTCTTGCACGTCACTGAACGTTTTCTCTTCCAGCAGTGTCTTTCCCCTCACTTTCAATTTGCCCTCTTTCACGCTCAATCTTTCAATCTCTTCTTTCTCTGCTGTCTTTTTCCAATATCACTTCTCCATCAACATTATCCTTTTATTCTTCTGGCTCTCCCTCCTTTTCCAGATGACTCTCTGCACCCATGTGGAAGACCGTGGGTGGATGATCAATAGTTCCTCAGCTGCACCTACTTTATTGTCTTTAAGATGTCTGTAGCTTTATTTAATTTAAGCTTCCATAGAACTATGAGTTCACCTCACATTGTTGTTAAATAATGAATATCAGAGATACAATTCCCAGCAGCTGTCTGAGCCTTGAATAGTAAGACTGCACTAGATTACCAAATATTATTAGTGACTGAACACACTACTGGCTGGATGCTTGTTAAATTCAGTGACCGCTTTTGTTAGTTTCACAGCTGTTGTCAGTGGTATTAAACTGAAAGAATTGTAGTATGGTAAATGCAAAACTTTGTTGTCAGTTACTCCAGAAAGACCAGAACAAGAGCAGCAATAACTGTTTTCAGGCCTCCCCCTTCCCAGATCCAGTCAGTACTCTAGTTTACTTATTTGTCTTTAAATGAGTGGCTCCCTTTTTTGTTGCATCTCTCTTAGGTGTGCAAGGTCTGCTTCCTCGAGGTGTCTGTCAAAATTGTCTTGTAATTGATTTCCCCACTGGCCCCTTCGTTTTTTTATTGAACTTGCATTTTTTTATTTTTCAGCTCCTGAATTGCAGTCCCACTGTGTGTTGCTCCTTTCTCTGTTCCCGAAAGGCATAAATTCTGATTGGCGGATCATGATTTACCACTTGGCTCTACAGAGCCCTCACGAGATCATGCGTGCGAGCTGTGTTCGAGGATTCCCCATCTTGCTCCATCACCTTGCAGAAAAGGCCTATGGTCCGATTCCCAAAATTCTCCTGTACGTGACCCATCCACTTGCTGTTATTTGTTTCTGTGAATGTTTCCCATGATCCCTAACACAAAATACTGCAGGTTATTGTCTTTACACTGACTGTGTCGTTGATGTTGCTGTTGAGCTGAGGCATTAGTTATTGGGTATTGGTAGGATGAGTTTGGGAGCAGAGACAAAGATCTGGTTGTGTTTTTGCTCATCATCAATGACTTCAAGAAGTGATCATTGGGAGCACAAACTGGGTTCTATTTGGTGTCTTACCTTCTAAAAAACATCTTCTTTTTATATTTCCTTTTTTGAAATTTTAATATTTGTGAGAAGTCTTAAAAGGACCATTGAAATTTGAAGTTGTCATTACCAATCCTTTGAAACATGACATTTCTGTCAGGATTCACACATAGGGCCTCATTACGATGTCGGTCGGAAAGCCTCCGAATGGTATTCGGATTTTCCGAACCCATGTTTCCGACTGACTCGGAAACATTTCCGACGGGCCGATTATGATAGATGGAAACCGTTCGGTCATTCTGACTCGGTTACAACCGCCATTCGGAGAATCCGAGTTGGTCGTAGCCGAATCATGCTTCTCAATGGACAGCGTTTCCGGGCGACCGATTATGATGTCGGATTCCGACAGCCTTTCCGACTCAGTCTGTCTGACACAAAAAGGCTGTCGGAAACTGGCTTTGGGGGCCCGTAGCAGGCCCCCCTTCACCCGGAGGTCTCCGGTTGAGGCCTAGGTGGGTACCCATGGGACCCCTCTTTCAAACCATGCAGAGTGTGGCAGGCACCTTGGGGTGCCGCAACAGGGTGCAGGGTTTTCCGCAACAACCCCTTTTTGCAATGTGAGCCTGTGTTGTTGGTCGGACCACAAGCTCTCATTGAAGTCAATGGGAGTCTGACCAGACTGTGTTCGGAACCATCATAATCGGTCGGTTAGTCGGACTCCCCAAACCCGAGTCGGTCGGAAACAATTTCCACAAGGTGTTGGTTGGAATGAGGCCCATAATGTATTGCAGTGGTAATAATGTATTGGGAAAAAGAATTTAACCTAAAAACTGTATCAGATTTGCAATATAGCCCCCCGTGCCATTATGAAGAGGATATTATCATCTGTAATATTTTAGGGAACACTTTACGTGCTGAGATTTATAGGACAATCTTTCAAAACATTAAATCCAAGCATTCAAAGTGCTGTTGGCTAAAATAACCAGATTCTTTAATTGCTCTCCCAGTGACATGGGCCAGTGAAGAAGCATACAGCATGTTCGGGAAAACAGGTCAGAAAAAGCAACGTATCCTATATAAACTAAGAAGCTGATGGAATCTTACTGGGCCCAGCACCACAGAAAGGCAAATATGTTCCCTGTGTTCACAACACGTGAGCCTGGAAACAGCCATTTTGTATCTGCGATGTCAGCACTGCACCAGCTAAAACTTTAACGCAAAACATTAGAGAAATTTGCAGTTGAGCTCACAGGAGGTTAATTGGTCAACAGAAGTTATTGTTAGGGTGTGAAATAAAAATCTGTTTGCAGGATCTGATCAATAGCAAGTACAGAAGAAAACGGCATGAATATATGCCTTGATGTACATTAAGCGTAAGTGTGTGACAATCCAATGACTAAAGTGATAAATTTTACCTTGGTTATAGCTACTGAAGTTTATTATCTAAGATTGGCGAGGGGAAAAAAAAGATGGATGAGGTGCGAAGAGGATGAGAAAAAAGTTTTAGTGTGAAGTAATCTTACTATTTTACTTCACTGTGTACCTGCCCTCCTTCCCTTTCAGTTAGTTGTAATTATTAGTTGGGTTGAAGTCAGATGAGTATATTATACGTCTGCAACCAGCTGACATTTCCTTGAAAAATGGACGTGTACTTCTGATTTACTCCAGAATTGCTCATGACAGTCGATGATGTTTTGAAAGATCCACTGCCAATATGGTAGCATTAGCTCTAGGAGATTGATTTAGGGCACTGAACTGAGACACATTAATCTAACTTTTTTTTCAAAGTGATAGATTTATTTACTTGAGATGATTAAGGATAACTTTATTGATTTGCGAAGGGCACGGGCCTTCCCAGAGGTCAGTTTTTGTTGCATGCGGCAGAGGTGCGCGGATGCTCAGGAGCCGGCCACGCATCTGACTGTACAATATCTACATGAACTGGGTGCGGGCAGCCACTTAGTCAGATGGTTTGTGGAGTCCTTAAGAATACACACAGAACTACGGCTCGAATCCCTTCGAGCCCACTGGGATGCGGACTTGCAGCTCCCCAGCACTGACCGCGAATGGGAGGATATCCTCAGAGGCCCCACCCGTATCCATCGCAATGCCAGATTCCGGCTTATACAATACTACATAGTCCATAGGGCGTACTTGACCCCAGCCAAAATAAACGAATACTTCAATCGCACCAATGCCAGTTGCCATCGCTATGGTGAGCCAGGAGGGGACTTACTCCATGTACTATGGTCCTGCACATCCATACAGTCATACTGGGAAGCGGTCACCAGGAGTTTGGCACAGTGCACAGAGCGCACGCTTATCTGGTCGTGGGAGGTGTGTATCTTTGGGTTATACAAGAGGTCTAGTAAGCACAAAGTGACATCCCGCTACATTGACCTAGGGCTCATAGTAGCCAAGCGCCTACTTACAAGGCGGTGGAAGTCCCTGGAGGCCCCCCAGTGAAATCCTGGTACCAATCGCTATTATGCTGGGCACAGGCAGAGAGCATAGCGTTGCGGCGAGAGGATGCAATAGGCATTGGGAAGCAGCCGATAGCGGTGGAGTGGGATGCAATCCTGACGGACTTTCACGCCCTATGATAGAGTACCTCTGAGGACTCTGATACTATGCCTGAGTAAACAACGGAATAACAACCGGAGTCTCGTACGAAGTGCGCATGGCTAGCTGGCCGTAAGACATAGAC
Organism: Triturus cristatus; assembly: GCF_964204655.1. Classification (NCBI taxonomy): domain Eukaryota; kingdom Metazoa; phylum Chordata; class Amphibia; order Caudata; family Salamandridae; genus Triturus; species Triturus cristatus. The sequence goes on from NC_140594.1 coordinate 564,536,942, forward strand.
ACAGTACCGCGTGCTGCGTGACAGGACTATGTGCCCCCCCCCCCCGTGTCGACATACATCCAGGTCCAATAACATGACGCAGAACAACCATTTAGTGAGTAGTTTGGCAGAGGCATGCAGCACAGCTATGTCCAATGCACATGCGCGCAGACCAACAACAAGGTGGTCAGGGAAGCGTAGTTCAGAACATTGCCCCATCCTAAAGACCTTAAGTTCTTTATGTGAGAGGAGAGAAATGTGTTATTCACCCTGTTACATCAATGTTATGTTGCAAGCTGTTATAAAAAAAAAAAAAATCATTTTTTCATAGAAAAATACTGATATGCACGACTGCTCAGATTACCTATTGATGTAAAAAAAAAAAAGGAACGAAAAAACAGAAGAGGGGCAAGAACCCCCTGAATTATTATGTAACTACTGAACTGATGTGTACTAATAAATTTGAAAAGCAATACACAAATTTAAACAAAAAAAGGATAACTTTATTGATTTATTGTTTTTTATGACAGAGATAAGGTTATGGATGAATCCGATTTGGTAAAGAAAGAGTTTGCAAACATCACTGGGAAGCTGGCGTGTGGCCTTTCTGGTGCATTTGAGCTCGGGAGTCCTTCTGTGGAACCACTCTCGGAAAACATGGATTGTCCTCTCCTCAGCGGTAGTCTTACTGTGACCTCTCAACAGCAAGCCAAGAAGCCTTCCATTTCAGCATCTGTTTTCCAACCATTCATTTGTCTGCTAGAAAAAAGTATCCCAAGTCCAGTAAAACTAGGCAAGTTTTTACTTTTATTTTGCGTTTTGTGTTTTTAACTTTTGTGCCGTCTCTGGGCTTTAGGCATAGTGTTTGGAACCAGGTTGAGACTGCTCAACCTTATCTCTTCAGTTTCATCTCAGTCTCTACACCGTAGTATTAACTTTGATCACCTTCTGTTTTACTGCGTCTCTTGCAGTTTGCTAATTTAAGCTACTTTTCTCTCTATTGGTGATCTTTGAAGCCTCTTACTGCTGCTCTATGATTTGTCTTGAAGCTGGATAGAGGGTCAGATTACCTTTCTGCACTTCGACCTCACTGTAGTTCTTCAAGCGTTGCAGTCATAGACTTCAATTGTTCATAAATGTTAAACAAGTTTTATTCCTTCCTTCCTCACTCGCTCTCATTCCCCCCTCTTTTGCTTTCTCTTTCACTCTCGCTCTTTTTTGGATAGTTTATCGCACATTTTCTGAATGGTCTTTATCCTCTGAGGGGATGAGATTGCCAGGGTGACTGAAACTCATTTTATACTATTGTGAGACATATTGATTTGCACGCGTCCCATGACCATGCTAAGGGTATGGGTGTCCGTTACATGTGACTTCATAAAGCACTGTTAAAGGAAAGGAATAGGAGCCTTTCAGTCTGTGTCATGGTAGGCTCCACTGAAAACCTCACTGACCAGCAACAAACCCCAAACTCTACATGAACACACTCTAGACAAGGTGATTAAAGCCTTAGTAAAGCACCTGCTGCACCCCGACATGCACCATCTCACCAGAGTTTGCACACCTGTGAGAAAATAGTACTTGTCCCCTCCACTACTGCGCACCACTGTACAACACTCCTTTGTTTTACATCTAGGTTTGCTCTTCTTTTTTTGTTGAAACATTTTTTATTATTTTCCAAATCAACAATGACTGTTCATTACAACACGGATCCCCGTGTCCAATAAGAATATCTCCCCTCCCAACCCCAACTCGTCCCCCCCCCCACCCCCATGTCAGTGCGCCTCTGTCCCCTACTACTCCCCCGATGTGCCCCCCCTTCCAAGGAAATCATTTACAGTTGCTCACCCCTTCTCTGCGTAGGCAAATCATCCCGCTTGTCCAGGCCTCTGGTATATGTCCAGGGACCTCCTTCATTCCCTCCTCATCTCAATCCTCGGTTCCCCTCGCCTCTTGCCGATCCAAAGTGCTCCCTCCTTCCCCCATCTCAGATATCAGCCCCTGGAGCTCCACAACCAACGCTTCCCATGCCCTGGCTGTCGCTAACGCTTTCTCATCGTCTCCCCTCAGAGCCACCTGCACCTGGAGCGTACCCTCCGCCCCCGCCCATCTCACTAGCGCTGCCCTCCACCGCACATAGTTAGGCCCCCCCTGGATTTCCAGTGCAGGGTCAATTCTCTCTTAGCTAATATCAACCCCAGATCATAGAACCTGCTAGTGACCTTCGTACGGCGGGTGTGGGGAAACCATAGCAACAAGCAAGTCCCCATCTCTGGAGTGATTGAGCGGTCTGTCACCTGATTCAGGCAGTCCACTACCTCAGCCCAATAATCGCCCAACTGCGGACAGGCCCAAAACATGTGGCGAAAATCTGCCCCCTCTCCCCCACACCGAGGGCATGGAGATTGTGTGCCACCAAAGTATTGCAAGACCTTGGCCGGCGTCATGTACGCCCTATGTAACGTGAAAAACTGAACTAACTGGAACCGCGCGTTCCGAGTTCCCTTCCAGGCCCTCCGCACTAGCGTGGACCACGTGGTCTCTGGTATCGCTTTCCCGAGGTCCGTTTCCCACTTCTCTCGCAGAGCGGCCAGGGGTTGCAAGCCCTCCGTCGACAACCTGCGGTATAAGCATGTGATGGCTTTGGTCGTCCCTGCCGCCATCACGACATATTGACAGCCCGCCGCAGTCGGGGGTTCCGATAGCCCCATGTTCCAATGCTTCTGGATGCTCGCCACCAAAGCCGCATGGAGCAGAAAATCCCCCTGCGGGAGCCCGTAGGCGTCCTGCAATTCCTGGAAAGACAATAACACACCGTCTCGGAATATATCCCCTACCATCTGTATTCCCAGCTCCTCCCAAATCGCTAGTCCGGGCCAATCACCCCCATGCGGGAGCGCTGTACACATCCCAAGGGGGATTTCTGGAGCGTACGGGCGGACTATAGCTGCCCGCCTCTGGCACCTATTCCAGCACTGCCGGAGGGTGCGCTCCTCCAGGGTCAGCTGTGTCAAATCCAGTCGCTGCTGGAGAACTATAAAGGCCAGCACATGCCGCGGGATCAGCCTGTCCTGTGGGCCCTCTGGGCCTCTATATTCCCGGGCCACCGCCTGCGTGAGCCACTGAAGCTGGGCCGCCAAATAGTACCATTCAAAGTCGGGGTCTGCCAGGCCCCCCTCTGCTCGTGGCCGCCGCAACGTGGCCAGCGCCACCCGCCGCCGTCCCGACCCCCAAATGAAACCCGTCGAAAGTGCCCGCAACCGCGCGAAGTACGACGCCGGTATCCATACAGGAAGTGTGCGGAAAAAATAAAGAAGGCGTGGCAGCGCCACCATTTTCAGCAACGCCACCCTCCCGGCACATGAGAGCGGGAGTGTACTCCAAAATCCCATACTACCCCGCAGACCCCTGAGCGCCCTGCCAACATTCCCCTCCAACAAATCTGCCTGGGTATGATAAACGTTAACCCCCAGGTAGCGCAGGCAGCTGTCCTCCCAGCGGATTCTTCCCGCCGTCTGCGGTGTCCCGCCGCCCTGCGACAATGGAAACAAACACGTCTTACCCCAATTGACCTTCAGTCCAGACAGGCGACCAAACTCCTTCAACAGGGCGACCGCTCCCCTTAACGCACCAGTCGCGTCCCTCAAAAACAACAGCAGGTCGTCTGCATACAGGGAGATGTAGTGGGCGTCCCCCCTCAGGGAGACTCCGGAATAAGCACCCCCCTGTCGGGCGTGAGCGGCCAGCGGTTCAACAGCCAGCGCGAACAACAAGGGGGATAAGGAACAGCCCTGCCTCGTCCCCCTCCGCACATGGTATGAGGCCGAGATAGTAGTCCCCGTTTTCACCCGGGCCGTGGCCCCGCTATACAACAAGGCGGTCCACCGCACAAAGTCCTCCCCCAAGCCGAATTCCCGCAGCACTCGATACAAATACGGCCACTCTACACTATCGAAGGCCTTTTCTAAGTCGACCGACAGCGTGCAGGCCTCCGGGTATTCATCCCGGTCCAGTTCCATCACCCGCAGCAACCGTCGAATGGAGGTGGCTGTGCTGCGCCGAGGAATGAAGCCCGCCTGATCTGGGTGGATCAAGGCGGTCATGTGGGTCAAGAGGCGCGACGCCAAAATTCTACTCAGAATTTTGTAGTCCACCGTCAGCATAGAAAGTGGGCGGTATGCTGTGCGTGCACCCGCCTCTCCACCGGGTTTCAGCAAGGGTATCACGATCGCCTCCCGAGCAGAGGCGGGCAACTGCCCCAACCCCCATGCCTCGCTATACAGGGCCTGCAGCTGCTGCGCCAACAGATCCGGGTAGGCCGCATAAAACTCGATGGGCAAGCCATCTGCTCCCGGGGTCTTTCGTCGAGCCATATGCCTAATTGCCACTCGGATTTCGCTCAGCGAGATCGCGCCCCCAAGGCCCTTTCCTGCGTCTGGGTCCAGTCGAGGCAGGCGGGCCGCCAACAGAAAATCAACAAGGCCCTCAGGTTCCCACACCATAGTACTGTCATATAACCCAGTATAATAGCTGGCGAACCGTGTATTAATCCCCACTTGGGAATAGACCGGGGCCCCCCCTTCCTCTACCAGTGTGAGTATAGGGTCACCGCGCGCCGTCGGGTTCGCCAACCACGCCAGAAGAAATCCCACCTTATCCCTTTCCGCATGCGCCCGCACCAGATAAGATCTATGATCGTAACAACGAAGCTGTTCCATGCAGACCGCCACGCGCTCCCGTGCCTCTACAACCCCGGCTACCTCACCGTCCCCTTCCTGATGTGCCCGCTCCGCCTCCCGCAACTGTGCCTCCTCTCCGTCCACTCCTTTTAACAAGGCCCTCCGCACCCCGGCCGTGGATGATATGCAGGCCCCCCGGACTACCGCCTTAAACGCATCCCATTCCGTCGCCCGGCTCGCCGCCGTCCCTGCATTATGCTCAAAATACTGTGTTATACAGTCGCTAATCTCAGCCCGGAACACCGGGTCCTCGAGCAGCAAGGGGTTAAGGCGCCAAGTAGGGATAGCCTGCCTCTGCCTGGACCATTGCAACATCCCCACGCATGGGTTATGGTCAGATATGGTCCTGGCTAAATATTCGCTATGCCGCATCAAAGGTTGAACATCCGGTGAGCACAATATGCCATCCAACCTGACGTGCAACTCATGAGGAGCCGAGTAGAAGGATTAGTCCCTGTCGTGCGGGTGATGGGTACGCCATGTGTCCACCAAGCCCCAAGTATCTTGCCAGGCCCGCCTGCTTTTGGTCACCCGACAAACCACCGACTGAGCAAGGGGCGAATGTGACCTGTCCAACTCAACATCCAACACTGAGTTGAAATCCCCACCTAACACCACCGCCCCCGTCAGATACTCCGCCAGCTGACCTGACAGTCTGGAAAAGAAAGCGGCCTGGTCCACATTGGGGGCATACACACTACACAAAGCTATGTCCTGCCCATCCAGCCGCCCCTGCACTGCCACAAACCTGCCCTCCGGATCCGCCAACGACCTGAGAAGCTGAAAAGGGACTCCCGCCCTCACCCAAATCAGGGCACCCCGGGCAAACTTCGAGAATGTTGTATAATACAGTTGGCCCCGCCAGCGCCTATGCAACGCCTTCCCTTCTTCTCTGTCCAAATGGGTTTCCTGGAGGAATGCCACCTGAACCCCTCTCCGTACTAAGTACGCGTGGACTTTATGCCTCTTCACCATAGAGGTGAGCCCTCTCACATTCCAAGTCATAAATCGCAGTTCAGGGGGGGGTCCCCATCCCATCGTTGTACCAACCACCCCTTGCGGGTCCCCCGAGGCACACTGACAAGCCCCATAATTCGCACAACTACCCAACTCCCCGAACTCCCTCCCCTCCCCAGAACAGGTGCTAAACTGCAGGTACCCATCCAAATACTACCCCCAACAGCAACCAAACTCTCTGGTAGCCACCAGAGTCTCACTTCGTCCGTGAGGTTGAGGTGGCGGCTCAGTGCCAGACGGGCTTGACGATAGTCCTCATCCAAGCATCCTTGCCCAGTCTCAACCGGTCGTTCCCCAGCGCTCCACTCCGTTCAGGCCCCCCCACCCTCCTCTCCAGGCCCCTCACGACCAGCCACAAAGCCCCATCCCAGAGCAGTGCCCCCCCCATCCCCGCATAACCCCGCCAGGCCTCGCTGTCAATGCGCCTCAGCTCCACACTGTCCGTACCCCTCCCGGCCGAGGCCCGATAGCTCTCCAAACCTTCAAGCGTCCAGCAACTCATCAGCAGTCCCAGGGGTAACACCAGGTAACTCCTCCGCCTCCTCTTCAGCGCCCTCAGATTGGGAGTCCCCAGTACCCCTCCGGGAGCCCGATGCCTCGCTGAGCCGGGAGGCCACCGACCCGCAGATCTCAGAGACCGCTTGCAGAGCAGCCCGCCGCTCCAGCATCGTTTGGGAGGCACAAGGCGACCGGACCCTCACCTGCCGCGCTTTGTTGCGTCTGCTACGACGGGGCTTTGCCAGTTCCCCCAACGGTCTCCCTCCATCCGAGTGCGCCGCCGCCCGGGTTCTCGTCGCCTCCAGCCAGCTCCAGGCCGCTGCGGGGTCAGTGAAGAACGATGTCGCTCGTCCCGCAGTGCCTTCTTCACCGCCTGAAAGGAGGAGCGTCTGCGCTGGACCTCCATGGGGTAGTCCGGGTAAATGGAAACCGGGACATTCTGCACCTGGAAGGGGCCCTGCGTCCGAGCCCTCTGTAGAATGATGTCTCGGTCCCTGTAGTGCAGCAGGCGGGCCACCACCAGCCGGGGCGGACGGCCCGGATCCGGGGGCGAGCAGGCACCCTATGAGCCCTCTCCAAAGTGTAGAACCGTGTGAGCCCCTCCGGCACCACCACCTCCTGCAACCAGGTCTCCAAGAAGGCCAGCATGTCACCCCCTTCAATCTTTTCTGGCAGACCCACCACTCGAATGTTATTGCGGCGGTTACGCCCTTCAGCGTCCTCGGCCCTCTTTTCCAGGATCACGACCCTCCGCAGGAGGTCCGCCGTCTGGCCCTCCGTCACCTTCTGGGCCGGGGCCAGCGAATCCAACCTATCCTCCGTGTTCGCGACCCTATTCACGAGCTTCCTGTGATCCGCCCGAAGCAGCCCCAGGTCCGTGGACACTTGGGCAATGTCCGCTTGCAACGCCGACTTCGTGTCCGCTATAGCCTGGAGGATTTGGTCCAGCTGCCGCTGCTGGAGGCCCACCGCCGCGTCCACACTCGGTCCGCCCTCCCGGCCTGCGACAGTGTCCCCCGTTGGGTCCGCCGGGTTCCCTCCCAGCTTGGGACGCGGCTTGCCCATGTTTCTGCGCTTGACACTTGTAGGCCTGCCCTAGGCCTAGTCCACGGGGTAGCTGTCAGCACCCAGGCCCCGTGTGCTCCCCGTCCGCTGCGGGGCTCCTCTCTACCCCGCTTCCGGTCAACTCCTCCACTGGGGCGTACCCGCCGTCCTTCTCGGGGCACCACGATGTTCCAAGCCCCCACCGCACAGCCGCGGTCGCGAACTCCGCCGGATCCTAGGCCCGCATCCCGGGCCAGAGGATTCTGCGCCTCAATGTCTCTCGCAGGGCCAGTCGCTTCTCCCGTGGCCCCGCCCGCCTACCAGCCGCGCAGGGTCCGCTGTCCGCTGTCTCCGCTCCTGCGCTAGAGGGCCGCGCCGCCGCCGCAGGCCCAGCCCCTCTCTCTTGCGCGCCGCTCCACCACTGCGCGGTCCTCGGTGGCAGCGCCGGTCAGAGGACTGCAACTTCGGGCCTCCCGCCGGGGGCGCCCACCTCCTCTCTCCGCCGTCCACCAGCGGGTGACCGGCACTTCCTGTTGTGCCCGCCGGGTTCCCCGCACTTCCGGTCGGCCACCAACGCCGGCAGCCACCCGCCTCCACCGCGTTTACAGTCGCGGCGCCCGCCCTCGGCGCCGCGAACCTGGCGATCGGTCCGCTCCAGGGGCACTGACCAGGCGAAGGAAGCCCTCCAGGAGCTCCGGAGCGCCGGGGGCCCCACGCTACACAGGATTTTAGCTGGGCGGGATGCGGAGCTCTTCGCTCACGCGTCCATGCCCGTCGGCTGCTAAGCCACGCCCTAGGTTTGCTCTTCTTAAGTGCCTATTCATCCATAAACAGCTGGGAGAAGCAAAGCTCACTCAGAACTCAAACTGTTGCTGGCCAAAAATAGCAGCATGGATAATACTGTGTCTCGGATAATAAGAGTGAATTTTATTAAAATTACAAATTAGCCTTTGAAGTCCAATAATGTTAAATATTATTCAAAATATGTTCTTGTTTTGAATAAAAATGTACTTGACTCTAAGCTACAACGGGTGATTTGTGTGACACCCAAAGATGAACTTATTGTACTCCTACTCAGGAAAGAGGATGTGACATGGGGAACAATGACGGTCATGTCAAAATATCATTTAAGCAATATCATTTAAGCAATAAGCATTTAAGCAATAAGCATTAAGCAATAAGACCTGGCTGTTCGAGCAGTAGCGGCTCCCCCCCCCCCCCCCCCCCCAGCGCCTTGAGACCCTACGGGTATGTAGCGCGCTTTATAAGTGTCACTGATTGATTGATTGATTGATTAAGCTAGGATGTCGAAAGTAAAAAACTCCTTGCAGTGATTATTGATGATAGAATCCAACATTTCTAAATTACCTAATGAAGGAGTATGAGGCATGAACAAAAAAAAGGAAATCAATTACTGATCTATTCTATAATGTGAAGTAAATTTAACTTAATGGAATTTCATGAGATGCAACTGATATATGCACAAAAAATTACGTCTTAACTCTCCAAAAAATAATCGAAGGAAGTATCTGGTTATATAATAAAATTGCCCAAACTAGCATGGGGCTGTTTTCAAAGTGCAGAAGCCACTGGTCTGAAGAGCTTGATTCTGAAATTAGAATTTAAGAATGGGGTATATACCAATCATCTAGCCCAAAGTTTTAGATAAACAAGCCTATTACAGTGATGCATCAAACAACTGCTACAGACTTCATTGGATGGCATCAAAAATGAGACCACTAAATCTTTTTAAAACAGACTTGTAAAACAAAAATTGTATTTTAATTGCCAGAGCATCACCAAACATAATGCCTTTTCCCAATACTGAGATCAAATGTGATTGATTTCCAGGTTCTTTAACTAAAAAGTGTGATTTTACAGAGTTGTGATGTGGTCACAATCATAATGAAGCCTGCTTACGGATATGGAAGTATACAGGAGACCAGGAATGCCGGGTTTGGACTCAACCAAATATTTTTTAATTTTTTAAAATAAATTAAGTGAGGCAGTACCTGATGAAATAAAGAAATACGCCTCCTGTGACTGTACCATAAGCTTCCTGGTACACTTTACTAGTGGCCAATTATAATGGCTGTCGTAAAACACTCTCCAGGTTCTTTAATTACGTGGTAGAAATGTTTACAATGCTGCAGTTTCAGGTTGGTAATTTGGGTAGATAAGTTAGCACTTACACTTAATAGGGTGTTTGAAAGGTCTCCCTACCCTAATCTTCGAGTTTGATAAGTTATAATCCAATATCCAGTTGCTATTTAAGTTCTATTTGAATTTGCATTTGCACAGTTATGCATTGATACAGAAAAAACGTTCTTTTGTACATGATCTAGATGTGTAATACATTAACATTTTTAATTTGCGTTGACCAATGTAAGCGTTTGATGGAGTGGTGGAAATATAAGAAAAGGGACCCAAAAATATTCATCTCCTCTACTGTCCTCACTGTATTCTTATAATCTGTTAATGTCTCTTCTTGCTATACTATTTTGAATCTTGCTACGTTTTAAGTCTCCAGACCAAATAGTAGATCAGTTCCCTACCCAGAAGTGTCATTTTGTTATGTGTTTTTAGATCATTCAAAAACATACTTTATAACAAGTTTTAGCCTAGACCTCCCATTAACTAACTTTGTTTTCATTTGAGAATCAGAGCCCCAACTTTTGCAGAAAAGTTCTACGAGTATGAGGGTCAGATTCATGTACGAAGCACATCTTTTTCCCTGATTGGTGAATAGAGACATATTCTGGTTAGAAAAGTTTTGCAAAGGCAGTTCAGTTCAGTTCAAAACAAGTTTACTTAGAACAATAGTCCTTAAACATTTTTAAAACTTACAATAGTCCTTAAACATTTTTAAAACTTACATTCATACAAAAACTTTAAATCACAATTCTTAAAAACATCATAATATTTCATGTAATACACTCAATTGTCCTATCCACAGTTGATATACACAGAGCACCTAAAACTATAAAACAGCCTTTCAATTACATTCACATTTGAGAAATATCCAAAGTACTCATTTCAAATAAAAGGTTTACTACCTGAACCCTATTTTTGATATCATACTTTTTAAAAATCGGGCGTAAAAACTCTTTCCGTATATCTACAACCTTCTGACAGTCAAATAATATATAAAATGTCACAAGTTGTTCCCTAGGTGCAGACACAGTTTCCCTTACTATCAATCATGGATCTTTTTACCCCATTATTAACATAACCGGGGTTAACCCCAATTCTTAGCCTTAGTAATTCCCTTCTTAACCAACGGCAGGGCAACCTATCAATATAAGGGAAATGTAGTTCGTTTTGCCACGCAGTGGCCATAAAGCGTACAGAACTTTTCTGCAGGGGGTAATCTTGGTGCTGTGCTCGAGAGATTTCTTTTCCCAGGGCCCTGAGTTTTCTCTTATCTACCTCAATTTGATGAGTCTGAGGACACAGCTTAACCCTCAACATGCAACACGCTTTACTAATGGTAGTTTTTATGCCTTTTGCCCATGTTAGCTCACTCTTTAAAATCTCGTTTCTGCACCATTGCAAAATCTTGAAATCTTCTGCCATTCCCTGGCGCTGCCAGAATCGTAATAGGGCCATGCAAGCTGTTATACTCCATGAGGTAATTCCCAACTCCATTCTCACCGCCTGAACCATTAAAGATTTAGCAATGAGAATAGGTTTTTCAGGGTTTTTCCCTCCTCAACATCCCACCCGTTTTTGCCACTCAAATATAACAATTCAGCACCATATAAAAATTGTGGTGGTACCATTGCTGCGTAGGCTTTTAGGTCCGCCCTATCGGACATTTCACCATATTTACCATTGAATTTTTTCAATCCATTAACCGATGCTGATGCCGATGCCCTGAGCTATAAAGCGTCAAGGTGGGTGTGCCAAAGCAGACTTTTCTCGAACCACATCCCCAGGTACCTATATTCTGCTACCTTTTCCAACTTCTCAGAACCCAGGAACCATGTAAACCCTATTTTCAAGTCTTTTTGCACCACAATATTCATTGAACCTATTTAGCTTTCTGTGTTGGCCGATCTCTGTTTGATCAATTATAACAAGATTGTCCGCATATAATACACATGAAATGTGTTTCCCATCTAACTTCGGACTTACCCCCCTTCATTACCTAGAATTAGGGGTAAATCTGCAATACATATGGAGAAAAGTAAGGGGGCCAATACACACCCCTTCCTCAACCCATTGCCAATCTGTATTTTCTGAGATAGACTCCCCTCTACATCTAGATCATCTGGGCCCAGTTATTGGAATGAAGTGCTTGGATCAGCCCTAGCAAATCCCTTGGAATGTTATACCCAATCAACGTCTCCCACAGCAGCTCCCGGTCCACTAGATTGAATTTTGCGCGGAAGTCCAGAAAGCAGCAGGACAACCCTCCCCTCTATCAACTTCCACGCGATAGATCAGAGCGCAAAACAGTGGTCAATCGTCAAGTGTCCCTCTTTAAACCCCCCCTGTTCCGGGGGCACAAATCGCTTAGCTTCTACCCAATTCTTAAACCTTTCCAGAATTAATTTGGCGAAAACATTTTCGTCTATATCGAGCAGGTTTATTAATCTGTAGTTCTTAGGGGCTTTTAAGACACCTTTTTTATGGATTGGTCTTATTATTGCTCCTTTCCAGTTACCTAGTATAATGCCTGTATTAAGGATACTCTGATACATTTTTGCAAAGAACTCAGCCCAGCACTCCGGCCTTGATTTTATAATCACTGCAGGCAAGTTGTCAGGGCCTGCGGCACGGGTAAGGTTTAGGCTAGATATAACTTTTCTAATATAACTAGGTGTAAAATACTCCTTTATTTCCTCCCTCACTCCTGGCCAAGGTATTCTACTCACTCTCTGTGCCAAAGGCCACTTTCCATAGATTTCACCCAGATAATACACCCACTCATCTTTCGGAACAACACAAAGTAGAGACCCTAATGTTTTACCAGAACCTTCTTGGACCAATTTCCAAAATCCTTTCACATTTTTAGACTCTATCGCAGCTAGCAAACGTGCCCAACAACTATCTTTGTAAGTTATTTTTTTATTCCTAATAATTGTTTGATGTTTTCTCCTTAATTTCAGGAGAGTGCGGGACATTTCAGCATTAAACCTTACTCTTATTCTTCTTTCTCTTTGCCTAATACTTGCTTTTACTTTTCGACATTAATCGTCAAACCAGGGTTATTCTTTACTATGGGTTCTATTTTTACTTTCTACCCCATGTTTGTCACCAGTTGTCTTACTGTGTTTTCAAACCAGACATTGCCCTTGTTAGTCTGAATGTTTTCTAGTGGAAGGGTCTGCTGTACCGCAATTAATTTTTCAATAAATTCCTCCGATATGCGGGTTGTAAGCCGCCTTGGGTAGTCCACATGTACCTAAAGAGCTATATCTCTTTGTTTACCCCTTGTACCATATGATTCTAACTTAAGAGGGTAGTGATCACTACCTTCCACACTTACCACCTCAAATGCACTTAATTAAATCTAAATTCCAGGCATATATGAACACATAATCAATGGGACAAGGTTGCTGGCCAATCATAAATGTGCGCTTTGCATTCTTCCATTCACACATACCAAACCCATAGAGCCCAGTAGTTGACCTAAAGCCATATCTTGGGCCAAAATAACCCCCCTAGGGAATATGGCCTCCTCTTTATTATAGGAGATCAACAATTCCTCACACTATGGATATATCCTACGGGGATCTAGTTTATGGTTAAAATCACCCAACACAATGATAGCATCTTTCAGGTAGTTGTCGGATACAGTCATCAAATCTTCTTTTAAATTTCCCATTTCCACCTTATATTCATCCTCCTTCCCCTTCTGTATGTATACGTTAACAACGACTATACCTTCATAGCGTGGGGGAGGGGCCAACAACAACATTCTACACTCTAATGCCCGTTTACATTTTAATTAAAAAAATTCCACCCTCCTGTCAATTTGTGTGGAAATCGATGTCAATTGACCCCCAGAAGGTCTTCCAAGGGGTTGCTTCTTTGCTACTTTTGACTGGTGGGCAAACCCTTTGATTACGGGGGTTTCGTCGCCAGCCATGTCTCCTGTAAGCACACAATATCGTTACACTCAATAATCTTTTTTAAACTTTCCTGGTTCAATATCCTCTTATAACCATTTATATTCCTGGATGATATAGACAGGCTGTGTGACGACCCATGCTCCTAGTCGTTCTCACTCAAGCACCCTTCTTCCTCGTAATCTAAAGATACTAAGGCTCTGTATCTATTTCCATATGCATATGGCCATGTCTGAACTGGGGTGGCAGAGTGGGCTAAAGAACGGTGATGGATCAAACCCAGATCTGTTGACTGGGTGTGAGTGTTTGATTGGTTCTGATGCTACGTCCATCACCACCCCCTTTTGTACCGCTTTGTTTGCCATAAGTTGTCAGGGTATGCTCAGACGTGAGTCCCTTGCTCACTTTGCCACTGGATTCAAGCAAGCCTGGCTGAAGACGGCTGAAATGCCAGAAACCGGTCCTAGGAAGCTAGTTTCCGGTCCAGGGAAGACATGGCTTGGCAGTTCGGGCTGGACTGTTCCCATGAGGCACAGGGTCAGACTGATTTGCATATGGCCATGTCTGAACTGGGGTGGCAGAGTGGGCTAAAGAACGGTGATGGATCAAACCCAGATCTGTTGACTGGGTGTGAGTGTTTAATTGGTTCTGATGCTACGTCCATCACCACCCCCTTTTGTACCGCTGTATCTATTTCCAGTTAATGTAACTTCCTTGCCTCTCACTATCTCACTACCTCTTATTGTAATTTCGAGTTCTTCCTTGCAGGAAGGCACTTGTTTCAAGGAACAAGCACTCTGAGGCAGCTATAAGTTGGTATCTAGCACTTTACACAAACCTCAAATAAATTAAACTAAATATGAGTGCCAGCAACATTTCTACCGACCATCTATCTGTGTGCAGTTGGTCTCCTTTTTGGAATCCATTAAACTGCATGGAAATGCCTGCTTCGCCTCCCTCATTGATAGCTGGTCAAAAAAAGCAGCATCTATGAGATAAGGTCATGCTTTGATTTCTGATTACTCTAGCATACATTGATTTGCTAAGCTTTTTTATTATCTGTTTCCATCCACAGCATTTATTGCAAACATACCACAACTCTGTAGACATCTTGATTTTAGTTCTGAAGAACTGAACGTGAAGGAGGTCATCAGAGCACTACTGAACTTGATGGAAGACCCAGACAAGGACGTGCGCATGGCCTTCAGTGACAACATCAAGCATATTTTGGAATCCACAGACTCCGAGGAGGGTTTCATAAAAGAGGTAAACTCTGTCCTTCCTTAAATGCTTTTTTAGAATTACGGCTTTAGCTCGATGACCATGTTTTTCTTTTTTTCTTTAGGCCAATGGCTTAAATCCTGTTCTACTATGTTTTGTGTTTCAGTTTTTAGTCTTGAGAATAAAAGAAGCATATACCAATGCTAAAATATCCAGAAACAATGAGCTGAAGGACACCTTGATTTTGACAACAGGGGATATTGGAAGGTACTCTTGGATATATTCTGTTTTGTTACTGTGACTTCATGCGTTATCGTTTGTTTTTCAGCAATGGCACAATTGTAGTAAGAACAAACCTAATTGAACTGGAATCTTTTTCTTGAGCGAAAAGATCTTTGTGTATCAAACGAGAAGCTCTTTGCTAATGGATTCTGCGTTGGTTGATCCAAATTCCAATTTGATGTTATCGCTTCTAAAAACTATAATTACACACATTAACATTGAATTGCTGTGTTCTTTTTCTGACAATGTCAAGCAATGGAGAGTGATGGATTCTGTAATTTTACTTTTAATTTTTCCCTTGAAGGGCAGCAAAAGGAGAACTGGTACCATTTGCTCTCTTGCACTTACTACATTGCCTGCTGTCTAAGTTACCTTCTGTTGCTGGAGCAGCTTATACCGAAATCAGGTCACTGGCTGTAGCTAGATCCATAAAACTGCAAGCCTTCTTCAGCCAGTACAAGAAACCAATCTGCCAGGTGAGAGACGTTCATGTTGTAGCTAAGCTAAGTGCCCTGAAGCAGGAATAATTTGTGTTGCATTGAAGATGGGAGAACAGGAGCTGTCAGCAGCTACTGAATTCTCAGCAGGCAGTCGTCTGCTCTAGCAGAGACCACTGTGTGAAATCGCTTTAGTAATTTGAGGAGCACAGACTGAACAGCTGCCTACTTCCACACGTTAGCTGGAGATTTCTTCTTGCATTTTTTGGTAAATCTTCCACAATGCTTTAATTTTAGATTTCCAATGACCCAACTCCTTGCTAGGTCTTTTGAAGCTAAACTAACCATACATGTCTATAAATCTTTCTATATAAACAACATTTCTGTGAATCATTAGAAATATTTTCAATCATATATGTTAAACTTAGAATTACAATGACGTTAGCCAAGTTTGGCAGTATGTCAGGGGGTCCAGTGAGATCAGCTGGTTCATTTGTTTTTTCTAGGATGTAGTACTGCTTTCGAAGTTCAAAGTGTCGGATTTTGCAGTTGTGAAAATACAACTTGTTATTTCTTGTAGGAGAAAATCTAGTGTCTTCCAGAAACAATTGCCGTGGTAGGCTGTCATGGCAGCTACACTGTTAACTATTTATGAAAAGTAGCCATTCTTGGGAATTAATGGAGAGGGCCCTTTGATTTCCTCTAGTGAGGAGTAATTAGTTAGGCAGCTTTGGTGGTGAAAATGTATTTCTTTTTTTCAGATAGCATTCCCTGTATGGAAACAATAGAGGCATTTCATTATAAAGAAGACTGATATTTAATAGTATTCAAGCCTGACAGTAGCTCAGTATTCTGCCTAGGAGCAAATTCATTTTAAACAGAGAAATTCTGCTATGCTAGTGGAGACTGTACATGGGGCCAGATGTACAAAGCATTTTAACAATGACAAATGCTCTGATTTCACGTTTATAACTATTAAACTGCTTTGTTGTATGTTCTAATCCCATGTTAGGGGTCAGAAAAGTTTCCTGACTCCTAAAATGGGATTCCGAATGGATATCGATTCAGTATCTTGAAGAAATGTCCTAATACCAAATCGGTATCCTATGTATCAATGTTGGATCCCTGAAATCTGGTTGCAAATCAATGCCATTTTTACTGATCCCCCAAGTTGTGGTGGAAATCTATTCATGAAAGGAAAGTTGAGGTGAAACGTTTGTTGGTGAGTAGGCAATGGCTAACGCTCATACAAAAAAGGAAACCTTTCTATTCAAAGGCAACCAATTTTACTTTAACGAAAGGATTGCATTATTTTTTTTTTAAACTTTATTGAAAGGCAGTCACAGACATCATGGTCTGCTGACCCCAGAAGGCCACCATCCTTGTGATTGCCTCCAGTCGAAGAGAGTCTCAAGTTGCGACCTATCACATGTATATTAATAAAATAGGTCTGATTGCGACCCACTGCTAATCTGAATTTTCCGAACCAACCTATTTTTACCTAGGTCAGTTCAAACAATTAATTACTGGTCGCAAAAATATTGGTAATAAATTGCAACCAGTATTTTGCGAGCAGTAAATAGTACATCTGTGTGGAGGAGTGTGGCTCAATGGTTAGAGCGGCAGACCCTGAAGCAGAGTTCTGGCCAGGGACCAGGGTTCGATTCCCGCCTCGGCGGGGCTCGGGCTCAATTTCCTCGGACCTGTCTATTCTCGCCTCGGTGCCTATTCTAATCACGGGCCCCACGCTGCAACTCTGGGCAATAGCTTGCTTAGCCTCCACACCGGCCCCAACAGCGCTAAGGATGCCTGGCTTCACCCTGGGGGTGCCCAGGAGTGGACACTTCACAGGGAAAGCCAGGAGGGGTTCCACAGCGGTATGAGTATCAGCGCCAGGAAACCGCAAAGGCGACACAGCAAGGTGGCCGTCTGGTGACAGTGCGCTCTATAAGTACCTTGACATTTACATTTACATTTTACATTTACATCTGGCTCATATTATCTTTTGTATAGGGCAGTGTTTCCCAAACTGTGGGTTGCAAGCCAATTTGGTGGGTTGCAATATTTAAAGATGCCTTTAAGTTCTGTATTTCTCTTGTCACATTTGCTGCACTTCAGATATTTTAACTTGATAATTGATGTTTACAAACTCCTCTCACTTTGCAGTTAGACAAAGAAAATGTTTAGAGAATAATGTGACAATCTTGGTAGAGCTAAAGGAGTGTGAAAGTAAAAGGTTGTAGGATGTAATTTTTTTAATGCACAGGAAAATGTAAATACCTGTAAATGAACGGTACACATTCAGCTGTTAGAAAAGCAAACATGAAGCACATTTGTTTGTGATTCTCAAGTGTGCTGGAAACAGAGATTTTATTAGCATCAAAATAAAAGAAGATACTTTACTCTGTGATGCACACATGATAAATATTTACTTAACCTCTTCAATGCCCATGACGAGCTGGTCTCGTCATGGGCCGCGGTTGCGCTGTGCCCATGACGAGACCAGCTCGTCATAAACCCCGCCCGCTAATGAAACGGCCGGCACAGGGCGGGGAAAGGGGCGGGCACTGAAGGGGTTAAACACAATTAGCACATATTATCCTTTGTGTGCGATATTGTTTTAACAGTAAAACGTGTAAGTCTGTAAATGTAGTGGCCAAATCAATGAAATATTAACTGTCTGTAAATGACTGCGCTACCACACGATGATTGAGTTACATTAAACAATCGACCACCTTATTTCCATTGAAGCTAGATGGCTTGCAAAAGTTTGTTGATCTAAAAATTGGGTTGTGATTGTAAAACGTTTGGGAAGCTCTGTTATAGGGGGATTAAAGACACTGTGTCCAGTTCCAAACTTTACACCTACAAGTCTTTGTTTACAGATGTGTTTGTCCAAGTAATTAATCAGAAGCAAAACAAGTCTTCAGATATCTCAGGAAACTTCAGTACTGGAAACTGTGTCCGTAATGAGGGAGACGGTCACCCTACCTTTGAAAATAAAAATTAAAAAATACATTGATTCCCTTTAAAAGATTTTTCTTTCATCTCTTTAGAAAACATAAGTTAGTTTAAACAGATTATACTGGAGGTTTCTCCATAAGAGCAACACTTTCCATCATTCTTTCCATTCATCTCTTCTCCAAGAAACAGAGGCTTTAATTAATGAAGCAGTGAAATACCGTTGTGGATTCTAGACCGCCTGCTATGGTGGAAGGTCCTTTTTCAGGACTAAGACATAAACTAAACCTGCAAATTATTAATTAAAAAAAAGCTTTCATTGTTTGAAACTGAGATTGGTCATGCATAACCAATTTTCAGGATGCGTCCTTTTACATTTCAGTGAATCCTGTGACGAGGTGATTCCTACGGTTTTCAAAAAGGGTAATCGTTCTGAATTTAAGTTTTGCCTTTCGGTTCATTTTCCACCCACAGTTATTCTGAAGGTTCATGGCATCAGTAGAGGATAGGTAGTTGTTTTCTTGCCAAGATGATTAGTTCATCAAAGCAGAGTTCTTTAAATCAGCATATGTAAACTAGAAGGATTTTTCTCTACTAGATCAATTGAGAAATTTTGTGAAATGGGAAACCGTTTTTCCAACCCTAAGAATTAGAAGCGGTCATTAATATTGAAGCAGCCGGTTTCTTTCCTTGACAATTTTTTCCTAGCAGGTTCTTTTGGTGAGGACAGTGAAGCCACTTTCCAGCAGCATGTCCTACGTCATTTTCTGGTACTGCATACGCAAAGGCCCTTGAGAATGAGTAGATCTGTGAAAGTATACCTGAGCCCACTTTAACAAAAGTGTGTTTTTTTTTTTTGGTTTTTTTTTTACAAAGACAGTATTACCTGTTCCGTTATGGACGCAATGGAAAAAGATCTTCCTTTTTAGGTGACTCTTTCAGAGATGAAGGTGGTATGACCTATTTCTCTGTTGGGGCGGTGGGGCCACTTGGGATATCTCACAGTTCAAGGTTGGTGGGCATTTATGAAGCATTGTCTTGGCATCTGTGTGTTCGAGCTCAATGCAGTACGTCTTGCACTGAAAACAAATTCTACTAATGGCGAGTAACAGATCAATACTGATTGGGACAAACAGTAAAACAGCAGTGTACTACCCAAGGAAGCAGTGTGGTACAATGCAGAAAACACTTTTTGAAGAATTGGATTTATTTTTGAGTTTTGGTTGTACAATGAGCTTAGAGCTGATGCAGCCATATCCACCATGCTACCGAACAAAACATGTTTTCTAAGTTTAAAAAATCTTCTAACACGTGGGAGAACAGCTTGTAAATGCCACTAGGCAGTGAACATCAGCCTTGAGTCCTTTGGTCTTGCAAAATGATGGAGGATCTAGGAGGGGATCCACAAAGCTGTGTTTTTTTTTTTTTTAAATTTGTTTTTATTTTATGAAGTAACAGCAATACAACACAGCAGTCATACAGGCAGTTGTTCATAAGGCTGAGCAGTACATCAGCCACCAACAGAGACAAATTTGCAGGCAACAGTTTCGCCACAATACCCATCTTCGATACCCACCACTTCGCACCTATACCTCCAGGCCCTCCCGCGTCAGTCTGAGTCCGAGGCATCGTCTTCTGAATCTGAGGGCGGGTCACAGATGCCCCCTCTGTAGGCATTCCACGCCCCCCATACTTTACTCCATTTGCGCGGGCAGCCCCGCCTAACAAAGGCTGATCGCTCAGCAAACATGGCCTCATCCATGTCCGCCCCCCATGCTGTGAGCCTCGGCAATTCTCCCGTCCCCCATTTTTGAGCTATGTTGCGCTTGGCTATCATCATTCCCAGCGTGGCCCAGCTCTGTGCCGGGCGCGAGAGGTCGTTAGGTTCCCATATGTTCAACAGGCAGCGTCTAGGTTCTGGTACCAGCGAGACTCCCCCTGACTGTGACAGCGTGCGCATCACCCAAAGCTGTGTTTTTGATTGAATTTTACCAATGCCAATACCAAAAAGTAAGATCAACAAATTGTTGCTTACAGGGCACAGAAAAGGTAATACACTGCTTAAAGTATTCATAAACAGTACATGAACATATTGTTGTCTTGCATTAGTGTGAATTTCCTCTATTGCACCCTTTTTCAGATAAAGGTACTAAAGCGTGCTTTGAGGCTTGTTAATTTTCTATCTGAAACTCCTTCTGTGAATACTTCAAGGGTGCCCTGGGGTGAAGATGATTCAAATATTAGTACTGTGAGGAAAAGAAGAATGCTTTTGTTTCAGAAAAATTACACCACCATTAATAAGACAGACTGCAATGTTGGTATATCTAAGGATTATGTGTCGACTGTGGCTAATGTGTGAGCTCGTGAATGCTGCTTTAGAGTAGGGGGGCAATCTAGTGGTCAGGTGTTTGATTAATCACTAGTTATAACCCTGTTGTGATTGCGAATTGTAATTATGTCACAACTGTGGAGAATTTAAAGTGAACAATCATTGACATACCTAAGAGGTAGGGGTTACCTGCTTGCACATGCAGCATTAGTATGTTCAAGGGCAAACATACAAGAGGGACCCTAGAACGGGCAGTGTAGGCTATAGCTGTAAAGTAGTTCCTCATGATTTTCAGTGCAAGCACTGGAATGAAGGTGGAAGGATGCATCCAGTAGCTTTAGGTGAAAGATGAATACTCCACTGGGCAAAGTGAAGACATGATTGACAGTCTCCAGCCAATCATTGATAGAAGCTGGTTGAAGAAAACTAGTGCTTAAAAGGGGTGGGCCCAAAGCTCACGCTATCTATACCGTAAGCAATAGAGATGTTTGACCGTTCTGCTGTCACATTTGAGACTTAAAAATTGAACACTGGCTTGAGTTCCTGCTTTCCTTAATACGCTGAATTTGACTACTCAAAATGGTTACGTTTTTGTGTTATTTCATGATTATGCCAATTATCCTTACTGAAGTATTCTCTACCTGTACAGAAAGGTGAAGGGGGGGGGGATTTGCTTGGCTTTGATTTTAAAGAAATTTCTAGTGGCCCAATAACATTATGCACCCCTTTGATGCTAGAGCAACCACTTACTCAATTTGAAACGACCTCTAGATGCAGTCAAGTTGGAAAAACAGATATGTTATAAAAATAAGGGATTAATAATTAAAGAAAGGTTTCACAAGCACTAAGGGCACAGCTATGAACTTAGAATTCACATAGGCCCTTAAAACTTCACCATCTCTACCAAATGTGGAGTTCTTGCTTAACTGTAGACAAGTGCAAATATGTCTCTTGTATTTGGGCCAGTGCAAGCACTTAACGTACATACTGAAGAATTCGACAGGTTTATGGTATTCATTTATCAAAGTAGAGCCACTGCTTCAGATCATATTCAGTATACCCACCCACAACATTATTATTCAAATGCTTGCAAAATGCTGTGTTTCATAGTTAAGACCGTTGTGCCAGCTTCAGGAATAATCAAATGTCTTTGCTAGCATGCATGTTTCCTTCTAGTAGTAGCCTAAAGTAAAGTGATGTTTACCTTTCCAGTTTCTAGTGGAATCGCTGCACTCCAGTCAGAGGGCTGCGCTTTCCAGCACCCCAGGGCAGAGCAACGAGACACAGAAGCAAGAAGTGGCTCATCGAAGAGAGGTGGCTCTTGACATCTTATCTGAGATTGCCAGTGTATTTGATTTCCCAGATCTTAATCGTTTTTTAACGGTAAGTTGGTAACTGCCACATAGCACTTGAGTGTGGTCAGCATAGGCATCACCTTGGTACCTTCTGTATGTTGCTTTATGACTGCCTCTGACGTCCTGGCAGAGCCTTGAGATTGCTAAGGTTAGGGCCTTCTCTTTCTGTGGTAGGAATACTTTGTCTTGGTAGTCAACAGTTATGCTAGGCTGATGTTTGAATCTTTTTATTAATACCTGTGTAGTTTGTGATATCTATATTGAACAAGGCCCTCATATTTTCATTAGTCTTGCTGGAAGGAACATCTGTACATAGGATACAAGTGGCTTCTGGGAAGACCTTATATAATTTTAAAGTGTTCTTGAAGCCATGGCTTTGTACTATTTCCTTCCTCCTGTCGTCACAAAGCAACTTTAAAATTCACTGCAGAAGTAAGTTCTCAAGAAGTGAGGTTTGCACTGACCTGGCTCACGGACGATAAAGCTAGATGGATGATAGGACCCGCGCCTGACAAATGTTTGACTGCAGAAAGAGTAACCTGGCGCCAAGAGCACTGGGTCAAAAATCCCCTATATTTGAGAAGGATTATAAATAAACAAGTAGTATTAGGGTATGATTTTCTTTTGCCTTTTGGCATGTACAGAAACGGAGCAGGGACAGTATTCAACTTGATTGATTGATTGATTGATGTACTTATAGAGCGCAGCTATCACCCTAAGGGCATCTTGGCGCTTGCATTGGGAACCCGTCCTGGTTTTTCCCTGTAAGATAACCCATACTGGGCATCCCCAAGGTGAAAGCCAGGCATCCCGCCGCGGGGGGCCGTTGTGGAGATTAAGCAGGCTTGTTGCCCAGAGCTGCATAGTTGACCTGATGAAGGCCTGAGACCCCTGGAGAGATTGCATAGTTGGGCCAAAATATTTTGGCATGACAGTAAGAAGGATACATGAGACCTAATCTCTCACTCCTCATCCAAACGATTTTTTAACCCTGCCCTGTGTACCTTCCAAATTAAGGAGAATCCCTTGGGTTTACACATAGGTAGTTTTAACAAAACTCTGGATCCTACGCATAACCAACATCATTTACACTGATCTCCCCCTACCATGGAGGTTGAGACTGCCGTAAGGGCTCTCTTATCAAGGTGGGACAGATAAGCTGATGAAGAAGCATAACTGTGATATTGTTGCCTTCAAACACAAACACTGCAGCTCTTCTCGAATACACAAAGTCTCCTTATTGCTATTGTATATTAGGTGTGTGAGCTGCACGTTCTATGCCTGCAGTAATAAAGTAGACACTCAAACTAAGCTGTTTTTGCTCTCACATCATTGTTGCACATTGTATTTTATTTAATGCTGTTATATAAAGCTATGCATGACCACATAGTTGTAAAAAGATGTATTAAACTGTAGAAGAAAGGCTTCCTGAATCCATGTCAGCAGGACCATGTCACACAGGGTATTTCATATTTAAAGGCAAGAGCTTTACTTCTTTTCAGTTAAAAATAAGACACAGAGCCCCTAACCACCTCAAGCTACGAAGGTCCCTCCATGCAACAACCCAGACAGCTCTTCATTTCAGACAAAGCCATGTACTATACCAGCATCATCAATGAAACTGCCTATAGAAGAAGACTCTTCAAATCAGTCAAGTACCGCATCAAATCAGTTTCAGCCTCCTCTCCCATGCTACATAGACAAGTGCAATGCCATTAACCACTTCTTCAGTGAAAAAAACATACAATCTGACAGTATGTTGAAAACACTAAACCCGCTTCTCCACTGACACCCATTCCATCATGGTGCATTCCACGGTGGTCATCTTTAAAACCTCTGTTTCTGAAAGACATTGCCTCAATATGCTCAAAGCCACAACCTATGGAGATATTTTTCTTTCATATATCTCAACAACGAGATAGAGAGGGATAACTAAAACACTCTTATACCCCCTAATAAGTCTAAGTCAAAACAACAGAAGAGTGCAGAGCAAACACAATTAGTGAATGGAAAGTAAGGAAAAAGGGAAAGAAAAAGTGAAATCACTCTTGGGAGTAAAAAGAGCCCTCACCTGGTTGGTGACACGCTTCATCATGGGGTTCCCACCAGAGAGGCTGAGTGCCTCCCTGGTGTGCTACAACGCCTGGTTACAGCGGAGCGGGTTTTGATATCGTTCAAGTGTGATGAAAAAGAAAAAGTGATTTAAAAAGTGCTTGGTTTAAACCAAAAAAACGTTATTCACGGAAACCGAGCACTATTAAAATGGTGGTTGGATGTCAGAGTGGTCTAGTCAGATTTAACCAGACTCATCCATAGTGTAAGTGAATAAAATCATGGTCAACATGTTTCTGCCTCGTTTTTGCTGCTTTAGCGAGGCTTATGCACACACTAAGGTGCACCCTAACCTGTGATGTTTGTGAAGAATTGTTTCAAGACTTACAATTCGTAGTCAGGCTTCCCACTTTTCTGAAAGCCATATGTATCTGTGAACAAACATGAAAAACACACAGACACAAAGTCGTACCAACAAACATATTATCTTGATTGTCCTCGAGGCAAGGTAAACACAGGAGTGATTTAAGCTGGCACTTTATCATGATTAATTGTGCTTATAACTAAGTCGCTTCATTAATGCAATGTTGTTAGTAACAACCCGCTTCATTCAGAGGTCGAATTACACAAAACACCATATCCCACTCGAATATTTTGTCAGGTGCCTTGTTTCCAAAGAAACCCTTAGTTTTATTAGTAATAAGGGAAACGAGTGTCTCTATTGTGCACTCTATATTAATAAATGCTCATTTATATTGGAAAACACACATATGCCTATTTAGACTGAACTAAAAGTACCATGGTAAAAATGGACATTATTGATGTTAAATGTTCAACAAAGTGATCCGATTACTTGTGAAGAACAGGGGAATTACCCCATGGGTCCAGACGGGGGGCGCGTACTTATAGTCACACTCTGTTGTTAAAAAAGAGCAAGGTATAGCCAGTTACCAATGATGTGAAACTAGGTATGACTCACCCGTCTTGCAGAGGAAATCGTTATCAGCAACTTACTACTCCAAAGTCCAACGCCATGAACTCACCATGGTTCATGGTGAGTTCATGGTGGAGGCAGTGTCCTGTGGGGCGAGTTGGCTCCATTTGGTTAGTCTGATGTCTGTAGTCGTAAAAGGGTTGTTGTGTTGCTTGAAATAAGAGGTGGCCTTGGGCTGGGGTATGAAGTCTGTGTAAATGGATTTAAAAGAAGTTTGCAAGGTTATCGCGTTGTTCCTGTGAGCGGGTGAAGTTATTTGTTGCAGCTGAGGGGTTGGAGAATTCTTTGATGATGAAGAGTTCTGTGCTGTTATTGGAGCTTGATTCGATGTGTGAGGCTAAGGCATTATTCTTCAATTCTCTCAATTGTCTGTGGTAGAAATTGAGGGCTTCTTTGAAGGCGGTCCCATCAGTCGTGTTCTTGCTGGTGCACCATCTCCTTTACAGTTATTTACAATGTCATAGCGATTCTGAGGTCTTCAGTGTACAAGCTGGCCTGTGGTGGGCCTTCTATGGGTGTTGTTTAAATTTTTTTTTTAAATTATTATTAGTAGCTTTATATAGCGCAAACTCAACCCGACGATATCATAGATGAGCACCAGTTTTGTTACAGATGGACACATACATTTTTGTTAGGCACGGGGAGGTTAAGTATTTTGCCCAGAATCACAGGATGTTGAGCGTCGTTGCCGAGACTCAAACCCGGTTTCCCAGCTTCGAGGTCGACCTCTCTAGCCGTAAGGCCACATCCTCTCCCTCTCTACATCCTCTCTCTCTTGTAGCCGGTAGGTGCAACGCAGTTGGTGACCAAATTGTTGAAGCTTCTGATGTTCTGGACTAGGTTGTTGGAGGAAATGGGGTAGGTGGTGTTTGGGGAGTTGATTCATGTGTCCTTTGAAACTTAGCTCCAGCTGTTGTGGGGGCGTTGGGCAGACTGGGGGAAGAGGTCCGTGAGCTGGTGATGTTGAAGTGTAAGATGGAGTGGTTGGTCGATGGTGAGTTTCGTGGTATGGCTGTACCTGATATGGTCACTGGAGGGTGAAGATCTAGTGTGTTGGCTGTGGTGTGCGTGAGATCGTGCACAAGTTGGGTGAATCAGATGTGGCTCATGCTGTCGAGGAGATTGGTAGTGTTGATGTCATTGTGGTCCTCGAGATGGAAGTAGAGGTCACCGAGGAAAATGTAGTTGTTGGAGTCTATGATGAAGGGGGTGATAAAGTCGGCGATGAAGTTGCAAAAGGCTGGATGTGGTCCTGGAGGACAATAGGCGAGGGTGCCCCTGATGGTGGTTTTGCTGCCTGTTTGGAACCGAAAGTTAAGGGGTTCCATGGCTTGGGTGATGTCGTCATTTGTGGCAGCGCATTGGATGGGTTCCATGTGTATGATGGCGATCCATCCGCCAGTCTTGTTCATGCGGTTGCGGTGGGTGGTCTTGTATCTTTTTTTTTTTTTTAAACTCTTTATTTTGAGGTTATACAGCAAAGTACAGAGAACATTGCACTTATTCATAAACGGAGACATAGAAATAGCAATGTACCACTGGTTATCACTTGAGGCAAGCACTTGGTCATAGCAGTCCCTTCTCCCGATAAGGCCCCTCTATTCAGCAATCTGTACCCGGTGGGGAACCCGGTCCTCCCTCCAAGCCCATCTCATAATTCCAGTCAGTGTACCTCAGCAGCAGCAGGGGGGGATCTCCGTTCCTCATGGGCAGCGAGGTACCGCGTCAGAGGCCCCCAAATGTCAAGGGGTGAGACGCAGGCGGCAATAATTCAGCATACAGGAGAACATTTTCCTGACAGGTAAGCATATCCCGCAGCCATTCCTTAAACTTCGGACTTCTTCCCCGCCCCCATCGACACGCCAAGCGACGCTTGGCAAGCAGTAGCGCGCAGGTAACAAAGCGACAGTCCGCCTTAGGTATATCCCGGGTGTATCCCAGTAGGGCCTGCAGAGGAGAGGGATGTAGCGGGGACCCCAGCATCTCGCCTAAGGCGTCGTAGACCCGGTTCCAATAGTCATCTATGCTCGGGCAGGTCCAGGCCATGTGTAAGAAATCCGACTCAGGGGAGGAGCACCTATCACATCGGTCACTATCGCGGAGATTAAACCTGTGCATCTGGACTGGGGTGCAATAAAGGCGATGCAGGAACTTATAATGGATAACGCGGAACCTACTACTCGAGGAGATCATTTCAGTTTGCAAACAACAGAACTCCCACTGTTCATCTGTGAAAGCCATGCCGATCTCAGTCTCCCATCCAGCGCGGGACCTCAGAACCTCCCCCCCGACCCGATTATAGAGGCGCCGGTAAAACGAGGAAACCATGTGCGATGGGGAAGAAGAGTCAAGGAGATAATGGAACGGTTCCAGAACCGTAGGCTCTGCCGGATATGCCGGCAATATTTTCTGTAGTCCACTAAGAAGTCGAATAAAAGCAAAGACCTCCAAGGGTGTGGGGACAGCGGTTCCGAAAAGGAGCGGGAGATCACGAAACCGACCCTCATGGAATAAGTCACCCCAGCACGTAATCCCTGTTTTAAGTTTGATTCCCTGGAACAAGCCTTCCTCTAATAGCGGAAGAGCCGGATGATACACCAGGGGCATCAGTGGGTAATAGAGGAGCGGCGCGCCCATGTGCCCGGCAAGAACACTCCAAGCATGCGCCGTGGCATGTACAGGATTGCGGTCGGCACGAGACAAAGGAACCTCCGCGAGGACCGCCCCCTCAAGCGGGACCGGATCTGCCAGCCAGTGCTCTACCGCTATCTGTGGCATGAAGGGGGAGGGGCGAAACCAATAATACGCATAGTGTGCCTGAGCGCAATTGTAGTAGAGTTCGAAATCAGGAATATCAAGGCCACCTTGTATATATGGGCGCGTGAGCACAGACCACTTAAGCCGCGGTCTTTTCCCTCCCCACACCAGACGGATAAGCTCCGATCGCAATGCCCTGAAGAAATATCCACCCGGATGAAACGGTATATTGAGGAATAGATAGAGTAGCTTGGGGAGTATAACCATCTTTATAAGTGAGACCCGACCTGCCATTGTCAGCGGCAAGGTCAGCCACCTAACCACGCTCGAGCGTATAGCTTCCAGAGCCTTGCCGTAATTCATGTGCATCACCTCCCGCCGATCCCTAGAAACCCATACTCCCAAGTACTTCACGTCGGTGTCGCACCACTCTAGCGGGAAGTCAAGCGGGATTCTGTCGACCCCCTCCATTAGGGGGAAGACAGCGGATTTGCCCCAGTTGATGTGTATCCCCGAATACAGCGAGAATCTAACAAATTCCCTAAGTATAGGGTTTAAGTGATCCCGGGGGTGTTTTATATAAAGTGTGAGATCGTCCGCGTAGAGCGACAATAAAATTTGTCTCTGTTGACATCTCAGGGATGCTGCGAGGTAATTCTGCCTGAGGCGGGACGCCAGCGGTTCTATCGCTAAGGCGAAGAGGAGCGGTGATAATGGGCACCCCTGCCTAGTACCTCTGGTGACTGGGAAGGGTTCAGAAACACAACCATTAATGAGGACTCTCGCCATGGGGCGGTGGTACAGGATTTGGATCCATCTGGAGAAGGCTAATGGCATACCCATGCTGCGTAGAATCAGATGAAGATAGTCCCACTCGACCGAGTCGAATGCCTTTGTGGCATCCAAGAACACAACCACCAGCGCAAGAGAGGGATCAGCGTTGTTCAGGACCGAGAAAAGAGTCCGCAGATTGTGGGAGGTAGATCTGCCAGGGATGAACCCTGCTTGATCCGGCAGGACCAAGTCTCCAATCAGGAGATTGACGCGGTTCGCTAGTACCTTGGCGAGAATCTTAACATCGCTATTAAGGAGGGAAAGGGGCCTATAGGAGTCACAGGAATCCGGGGGCTTCCCCAGCTTGAGAAGCGAGACTATCAGAGTCTCTGACATACTCGGTGGCAAAGAGCCAGTCTCGTTCGCCTCCTCGAATACCTCACGCAAGACCGCCGCCAGCGGGTCAATGAAGGCTTTGTAGTACTCAATAGGGAAGCCGTCCAGGCCCGGCGCCTTTCCCGATGACGTCTGCATTATGGCTTCCTTAATTTCGGCAAGCCCTATGGGGGCCGCCAAGAGTTCCCGCTGGGTATTAGATAGCCATCCGAGAGTAAGCTCCGACAAATACTCAGACATTTCCAACGGCGACTCACGCCTAGATGTGTACAAGGCGGAGTAGTGTGATACAAAGGAGGAAAGTATAGAGGGCGTATCATGGTACATAGTGCCGTCGGGGGCTCTAACCTCCAAGATGCGATTAGCGCCTCGCGGGGGACGGACCACCCCCGCCAGAAACCTACCGGGCCGCTCCCCCTCCCCATACGCCCGCGCAGTGAAATGTTTCCCCCGGAAGTGGACTTCTCTCTCCGCGGTGAGCTTGTACTCTTGAGAGCTTAGTGCGATATTCAAGCTGCGCCTTAGGGTCCTCCAGGAAATTGGGGGCAGTCTCTAGTACCCGCAGATCCCGCTTCAGGGAGGTTAGCGTAGTACGAAGGGAGCGCAGGACTCCAGAGCCCTTAGAAATACACCCCCCCGCATGGTGACCTTGAAGGCCTCCCACACCGTCGCCACGCAGTCCACCGAACCTCTATTGCGATCTATAAAATCTATGATCTCCTGGGACATTTCGTTCTGGAAAAGCTCATCTAGGAGAATATTCGGTTGCATGCACCAGGGGAGCGGCGCACCGACCAGTCCAGCTCTAACACAGGTGCATGGTCTGAATAGGTACGAGGCAAGTGTCGTGCGGCCAGCAATGAGGACCCCAGACTCCTTGAGAGCAGTATATAATCCAACCGAGCCCATGTGGAGTGCGGTGCCGAACAGTGCGTGCCCTCCTGCACATCCGGATGAATGTGGCGCCAGGCATCAATCAGTAAATGGTGAGCCTGCAAGTCAGAGATATAGGCCTGAGAGTGAGGGTGGTGTGAGGCGCCTACATTCGAGCGGTCCAGAGCAGGGTTCAGGGTGACATTGAAATCACCTCCCCATATCAAGTGCGTAGACCCTATGTCCAGTATAACTTCCCATAGGGAGATGAAGTGAGTGGGCTCATCCAGATTAGGCCCATAGGAGGACGCGATAGTGACCGTGGCGTTGCCCATCCGACCCCACACGACACAGAAACGTCCCTCGGCATCCGTTTTTTCCCCTAGAGGCACAAATGGAGTGTGTTTCCTGACCAATATGGCTGTTCCCCTGGAATATGTGGAATACAAGGAGAATAGGCCATAGGACGCCCACCGGGATGCAAATGTAGATAAGCGGCGGGGATCCGTGTGTGTTTCCTGCAACAGCGCTATGTGTATCTGATGACGGTCGAGATAACCCAGGATCTGTCGGCGCTTGCGCGGGTCCCCCAACCCCCGTATGTTCCATGTCAGGACGTTAATCCTACTATGCGGGTCTCGCAGCATGTTTCCTTCCGTCTGTGCCATCACGCGGACTGACACAGGAGTCTGAAGCTAAGCATATATCGCTGCCGAGCCTCGCGGCCCTGCCACCCCTCCCCTCCCAGGCCGAGAACACACAGCATTGCCATCTCCAGGCCCCATCGTAGGCACCGCCAAACGTCGAGCCCTAATGTTTAAGAGTGCATGGTCCAGTGTACCAGTGTAGTGCTGTATTCACATTCCCTCCCCTCTCCCGTTCCAGCCGACTCCCCCAACTTGTCGGAGGAGACCCTCCCAATAAACCGTCCCTCCATTAACCTTTCCCTACCCCATCCCGCCCCCTCCCACCGCGACAGCCCAATCCTGCCGGGACCCAGACCCCTCCCAACCCATATATCAAACAGATCTAGTGTTATGGGGGTATTCCCTCTCCGGGTGACACCAGTGAGCTGGACCTACCCTCCCCTATCCCGATATTTCACCCACTGCGCCGCCCCCGCCAGAACCTCAGAAGTAATGAGAGGCAGTACAAATGGGGTGCTTGACCTCAATGTTCCCTCCAGCCTCCACAAGCTCCACTAAAGGTCAAAGGACTGGAATAGTTCTCTCCACAGTCCAGGCAGTCCAACTTGTGGAGTCAGCCAGTCCATATCTGCAACCAGAAGGGGGCATGAGTAAAGGGAAGAGAAAGGGAAGCAGAAAAGAATGAGCTAGGAGAAGTGAGGAGAATGCAGAAGAAGAAGGAGCGCAAAGGGATCATGACGTTAATACTCATCAGTCCGGAGCAGATGTCGGAGACCGGGACGCAGACCTCGCCCCAGGGCCGCGCCGCGGGGACGCGGAGGGCCGCTGGTCCCGAAGGAAGTCCTCCACCTGTTGAGGATTGCTGAAGAAGAGGATTTTGCCATGATGTGTGATCTTGAGCTTGGCGGGGTACAGCATTGAATATGAGATGTCGCACTGCTGCAGCTTTTTCTTTACTCCCGCGAACTTGCGACGAGCCTCCTGCACCATCTGGGTGAAGTCCGGATAGAACGAGAGAGTAGTGTTATCATGCTGGATCGGTTGTTGCTCTCGCACCAGGCGCAGCAGAGTGTCACTGTCTCTATAATTGAGGAACTTGATAATCACCGGGCGCGGCGGGGCTCCAGGGACCGGCCGGGGTCCCAAGGATCTGTGAGCCCGCTCCACTACCAGCTGAGGCGAAAAAGAGTCCCGTCCGAATTTATCTATCAGTAGGCGTTTTGTGAACTCCTCCATGCGTCCGCCACCGCTGGATTCCGCAAGGCCAACCAGGCGGACGTTGTTCCTCCGGGAACGCGCCTCCAAGTCCTCATTTTTTTCCGCAATGACTTTGAGTAGTCGGTCCATCTGAGAGATTTTAGTTGCGCCGGTCCCGGCCCCATCCTCCAGCTCCGAAATCCGACCCTCCGCCTCCTTCAGTCGCTCCCCGTGCTGATCCAGCCGATGCACCACCGCGTCCAGCCGAGTATTCATATTATCGATCTTGGCGTCAATGGAGGTTAAACTCCGCTGCATACCCATGAGCAGGGACTTCCAGTCCACGTCCTCCTCCTCGCTGGGACCCGGTTCACCTCCGTCCGCAGTCTGGGTGCGCGTTTTTTTCTTTGGGGGGTTGAAATGCAATGTCGATTGTTTCGCGTCCGGTTTGCCCATTGTACCTGCAGACGCCAAGATCAGTCCCTGCGGGGAGCGTGCCTTTCAAATTATGCAATTGGCGTCGGTCCCTAGAGCCACATCACAGGCCGCGCACCCCTCCGCTCCGCTCCTCTGCTCTAGTGCCAACGGGCCCACCCACGGTACTGTCCCCAAATGGCCGTCGATAGTGTTCCACCCGGGTGCCCAGCCAGAGGCCCAGCCCCGTCCAGCGGCAAGCAGGAGTCGCAGCGCCTCCCGCGCTCCTCCAGCAACAGCGCCAGTCAGTCACGCACCTGCAGGACCAGGCAGAGGATCAGAGAGGCACCCACCGGACCGGCTCCCAGCACCACTGGCCCGCGAGGAAATCCTGAAGGGGCCGATCCAGCCAGACCCAGCCCCCCTCCGGCTCCAGGCGCTATTTCAGTGCCCCACAGATGACGTCCAGGCGCCGGATTCGCCCGCTACTTTCCTCCACAGCGCCGACAAAGGCAGGCGGAGATAGCGGAGAGCACACCGCCAGCCCCCTCGGCCTCGCGACACTCAAGGCAGGCCTCCAGCGCTCTCACCGGCCTCCGCAGCAGCAGCTCGTGTCCGCCGAGCGGAGGGGGAGGTCACCCCTCCGTGAGCAACCAGGGGGGGGGGGGGGGGGGCAACGCCGGCTGCAGTCCCAAGGCAGCACCAACGTCGCGGCCCAGCAGGCCCCGAGGATCCCCGGTGGAGGGCAGCACCAGCAGCCGCCTCGTCGCTCCGCCCCTCTCACTAAGCCATCCCGGGCGATTTCGCAAGCCGATCTCTCCGCTTCCGGGTCTCCGTTCCTCTTCAAACTGGCACCGGACAGTCTCAAAGTACTGCGCCACTCGCCGACGTGCTGAGTTCCCCAGTAGCTGGCCGGGAGGATGTTGCTTCAGGATAAGCATTTGCCTGGCCGGCTAGAGCCTCACAGAAGCGCGGCCATGACGGTCCAGCGCCACCTAGCGCCCCCCCGGGTGGTCTTGTATCTTTCGGGTATTGTGGTGGTGATGTTGGAAATGGGGTCGTCATTTGTGGCAGTGCATTGGATGGATTCCATGTGTATGATGGCGATCCCTCCGCCAGTCTTGTTCATGCGGTTGCGGTGGGTGATCTTGTATCTTTCGGGTATTGTGGTGTTGATGTTGGAAATGGGGATGTGCCAGTTCTTAGGGAGGAAGAGGACGTTGGGTGTGAGGGTGGAGATGGTGTCAAATCTTGGTGGTGTGTTTGCATAGTGAGCGCGTGTTGAGAAGGGAGCATGCAAGTTGGTGCTTTGGTTGACGTGATTTCTGTGGTGTGTTCGGGGAGAGGCTGGTCGGTGGGCTGGTGTGTGTGCTGTGGCAGCTGAAAAATCAGTGTGTACAGGTGAAAGGTATTACCGTGGAGTGTGGGTTGGCGCAGTGGCTGTCTTTGTTGCAGCATCTGGGGTCAAGGGTGTAGAACACGAAGATTGTGTATCTTTGGGGGGTCGGGAGTGCCAGGGGTCGTGGTGCAGGGCATGATCCAAGGGTGGTCGGGCACAGACGGACTTGCCTTTGGCGTGCCTTTGGAGGTTAGGAGACGGAACGTGATTTTCTAAAGTAGGTTCAGTTATAGCTAGGTTTGTTGGTACTGTTTTCATGTGTCCTATGAAGAAATGGTTGATTTTGACTTAAAAGCCTAGTGACTTTGGACTTGTGGTGAGTGTCTATGTAACGTCATCTATGAAACTCAATAAGACATAGTTTGGTCTTTACAATATTTAATTCGTAATGGTGAAGATATGAATTTGTTGTGGATGGCCCTCTGTTTTTTTTTCTCAAGCTAAAGAGCAGTTTGAAAACATAGCTAGTCTAATCAGTGTCATTCTGAAACTGGTTCTAGATTTTTTGTTTGGCAGTACTGCACAATATACAAAAATAATGTATTATGTGAGTTAGCATTCTGCAGTTTTAAACACTGCAGTTGTGCTTTTAAGAAACCTGCAGGTTAAGGAGGAAATCGCAGGACCCATTTCTTTCCAAAGGAAAACATCAGCAGCATTGAGTTTACAAGGAACTAAAATACAATTTAGTTAGTAGTGTGCACTATAGAAATTAGTAATATGTTTATTAGTAGCCTCAAGAATAGTATTTGTAGCCAAGTATAGATGTGCTGATTGCTGTTCAGTAATTATTTTTGCCTTGTTCTTGTCTTCAAACAGCGAACCTTACAGCTTCTACTCCCATACCTGGCTGCGAAGGCCAGCCCTACTGCCTCTGCACTCATTCGCACTATAGCCAAGCAACTGAATGTGAATCGTCGGGAGATCTTGATTAATAACTTTAAGTACATCTTCTCGCATCTGGTCTGCTCCTGCTCCAAGGACGAGCTAGAACGTGCACTTCACTATCTCAAGGTAACCTGCTGTTGACGGCGTTATATGTATATTATAAGGATTCTTCAGGTTGCGTAATGTTTGGGGAGGGCAGTGTTTTTGTACTTTACTCTAAAATACAGTTGCTGATGTTCATTTCAATGGAAAGAGTTAGATTTCAGGAAGCCTTGCTGCCACCGTTCTCTGTTTTTGCCTGTGACTGAGCCTTATGTCTAACTTTGATGGTTTCAAGTGTAGCCTGTTCATTGGTCCTTGGGTCATATCTGTTGCTTATCTGTTCTGGATAGTGACAAGTGTCTGACTGATTATTGTCCCACATCTATTGTGATTGGCGCTCCTGAGGCTATATCCAGCTCATGGAATGTCACGTTTAGACGGTGTTGCTGGTTTGTCCTCGATGGAGTCAACCGATTCGTCTGTGTACAGGTTGGTTCCTGAACGCCCCATTTGGAAGGAGCTCCCTCTGTGTGAGTTGGGTCAAAAGATTATCCCATTGGTGGGTTTACTTACTGACTGTCCTCTTAAATTGGGATGAGCCTGTCTGCATGAGAGCCCATGGCAATGAGCGTGGTGCCAAACTGTTCCTAGTAGTAAACCTGTTATCCCACTGCCAGGCAGAAAACCTGCTGTACAGAAATATTGGTGCATTTTACAATACTTTTGCAGATGGCTAGATATTAGGCCCATATGAAGTCAGTAAGGTCCTTTTATCAATTACAGTTCCCCGCCTTCTGCAACACCATCAACCTTACTATGAAGCCTTAATTGAATACAAATTATTATGCATTATATTTTCCTGTCACACAGGAGTTTCCTCTCTACGAATTTCTGAAATGAGAGACCTATAGGGGGTTAGATGGGGACTTAGACATGGTTAACGTGACTCCATGTAGTGTCCTCGGTAACATCAGAATGACCCTGCAATTTGATGCCCGCTTTCTATCCCTCTGACAGACACTGTGCTTAGACAAGGAATTGGACATTCGGAGGCAAACCCTTTTTTGAAAAACCTCTGAGAGGATTTTTGTGGAAAGAACTTTAATTGAATAAACACTGAGTTTGCATTGCATTTTGAGGTGATACCGAAAGT
Organism: Triturus cristatus; assembly: GCF_964204655.1. Taxonomy (NCBI): domain Eukaryota; kingdom Metazoa; phylum Chordata; class Amphibia; order Caudata; family Salamandridae; genus Triturus; species Triturus cristatus. The sequence goes on from NC_140594.1 coordinate 564,572,467, forward strand.
CACTTTGTAATTATCATCTTGTCATATGCTATAACTCAAAAAATATTTTCTTTATCTAAATCCAAGCTGAGCCCCGTGGAGTAGACAGTGTGAATTTTCATAAGGGAAAGATCAGTATGTGTTTTTTGCAAATGCATTGCCCCTTTGGAACGGAGTGTGCCTTCTGCACTAAATTCGAGTTAAATATAAGTTTTCTTCTCTCCGAGTGTTGAGATGAGCTGTTCACCCTTTTCATCTTCGCTTTTTATTCAGAATGAAACCGAGATTGAGCTGGGCAGTCTCCTGAGACAGGACTACCAGGGCCTGCATAATGAGCTATTACTGCGTATTGGTGAGCACTACCAGCAAGTCTTCAATGGTCTGGCAATACTGGCCTCATTCGCCTCTAGTGATGACCCATATCAAGGTCCGAGGGACATCACATCAGCTGACATCATGGTAAGAACTGACACATTTAATTTCTGTTAAAGAAGTTCTAGAGAAGGACTTGCACTCTGCCAGGCCTGTTCTCCAGGGCCAAAAGATTCAGGGGCAATCCTTGTAGCAAATGCTGCATCTTGCTGCCTGCTGGAATCTCTAGCACTAGGTACTACTGCAAGCTCTCTGATCAGCCATATACCTCCTGTTTAGGCTGTAATTTCCATGTGTTTGTGAGGTCAAACTTTCAGAAATTACTCTTGGAGACTGATAAAAGTTTAAACATTCGGATACACTTCACAAAAATAACACACATTAAATAGTTCAATCTTCTCTGTCAGTTGGTTTACATGTGATATATACTGACTCCTCTTAATCAATTACCTATCATTTTGCAGAACACGTTTAAAAAGGGGGTACCTTTGCGTTTGTTTTATGAATGTCGAGTAGGCGATGCACCTCTGCTTTACATGAGTAACTAAGTATGTTCTGTAACTTGCTGCCAGCAGCATGCCATTTTCTGCTTTTTTTTGCGATCGGGTATCAGGATCTTATTACAGAACAACAAAGAAAACGTGTCGCTGGAGGTTGTCAAGTTTGGTTGGTAAAAATGTGAGTCTGCTGGCAGGGGTCCCCAGTCTCAGGAAACGTCCATAGCACCAACTCTGATGGGTTTACAGTAAATTAGGCTGCTTTCTCTCAGATGGGGCTAAGGGCAGTGTGAACTTGTGGTGTATTTGTTGTGGTGTAAGGACCACAGGCAGCTGCACGCTGCACACATACCATTGCAGGGCCTACACGTGAGTTGCAGCAGGAAGGGTCAGTGCTACTCTCCTCCCAGACTTCCACTCTACCTTTAGAATGTGAGGCTATCTCTCCTCGAATCACCAAACCAGCTGAAGTGATGGGCCTGGTTTCCTTGATAAAGGCACTCCGCCTTCCTTCTTACCGCAGGTGCTGCTTGGATCCCAGTGCTCCTGTACAATTTTCCCTCTTGAAGCTTGTCCACTTCAGTATCATTGGCCAGAAACCCAGTATCCCTGTTGCAGGGGTCAGGAGTATCCATGCTCCTGAACAGAAGTCATTTTAGACAATGCATCATGAAGTTTGTGTCAACACCCTCACTTATATACAATTTTTGACTACATCTAACATCTTTTAAAACAAACTGTCATTTCTTGTTTTTTTTTAGGCTGATTATCTACAACCTAAATTGTTGGGGATTCTGGCCTTTTTTAACATGCATCTCCTGAGCTCGAGCATTGGGATTGAAGACAAAAAATTGGTAAGCAAACATCTTCCTTTTTGTTGGTGGCGGTTGCTAGTCACCTGACAATTGAATCAGTTTGACCTGTGATTGTAAAATGTATTTGTGCATGGGCGAGGAAGACACACGGATTGCGGTGGCTTGTTGCAGTGGGCCACAAAGGAATTATTTTGAAGCACGGGCGGTATTTATGGCAAAAATCAGCCTTTCCTCTGATAAGAATGCGACCTCACTATGAAAGGATGGGTAGAACTAGTTCTGGTAGCCTTCCTTCTTGATTGGATTTACCAGAGTCCATTCAAAGATTGTGGATGGAAATAAGTTGGCCCTATTCACAATGGTAAGTTCTGTGATAAACTTAAGCTTGTGTTTGAATGTACCTTTTTTTATCTTCTGCCAGGAATTAACAAAAGGTATTCCCAAAAGGCATAAATGGTTTTAAGAATGTGAACCTTACAAGTGCAAACCTTTAGACTGGGGTACTGTGGGCCAGATTTACAAAGGTAAATTCATTTGTAAGCACAAGTTTATGACCAAACCAAATATACCTTTTTTTCACTTCTGCCACAAATTAACAAAATGGATTCCTGGCAGACATAAATGGGTTTGAGTATCAGCATTTCCACGAGTGTGGAAACCTGCACTTGGAAATCCTATTCTAAATCCCATTCATGGGTTGGAAAAAGGGCGCCCCAAGGCATGGTGTGCCTTGTCAGTTTGTGAATGCTTCCAGACCTGTACTTTTGAGGGCATTTCCATTTCCACCATGAAAATGGTTAAAGAACTACTGCAGCATAGTGCTGTGGTAATTCTCATATTAGGGTGTGAAGGAGAAGTTTTCGGTTGAGGTTGTAGGGGAAGGACTTTCTCTGAGGGTAAAAAAATGTTTTCTTTGTAGAGAGGAAAAAAGTGTGTTTACGTGGAGGACTCCATTCATCCTGTGCAGACTTCTCTGCTATGGAGTCACCTAGCATTTCCAGTAGTACACCTGGATAACTGTCCCGAGCACTTTTCCAGGCGTACGGTTGGTAAAGTCGGTGAAAGTAGTGAATCTACACCTACATGTAGACTTAAATCTACAGGTGCAGATTTACTTTTTTATTATGCTCAACATATTATTTACTTTAATCAAGAATTGGGAAAGACCAACATTCTGACATTTCTTTGACACACTTCGCTCATTCACAGCAGCATCCAAAGCAAAAGCCTGGAAAGAGTAATAATATTCTATTATTACTCATGCTTTTTTTTATTTTTTATAACCTTTATTTAAAGTTTTTCAACTACATACACACCTGCAGTTTGATGCAGTGAGGCCAGGTCGCATGCATAGGGGACACCTCCACTGAAGCACAGAAAAACCAACACCCCTCTAGAGCAGGGGTATCCAACCTTTTCTGTAATGAGAGCTACTTATGTTCAATGAAAGTCCTCTGGGGCACCTAATATTATTAAAAATGTAATAATAAAAGAAAGTGCTCCCCAACAACATTTGGTGTTTAGCATTCAAATATGAGATGAAAATATATATTGGAAATGCAATCATTTTCTGGCACACATTAACTTATGAGCTCTAAAAATACACACATTTTCATCTTGAATACATGCTTTTCAGCTTTAGTATACATATATTAATTTAACCAAGCAAAAGTTGATAATTTAGCTCACCGGGCTGCACACATGAGAGTTACTTACAGGTATCTGGAGAGCTACCAGTAGCTCATGAGCTACTTGTTGGATAAGCCTGCTCTAGAGGCATGTCGGGAAGAACTGGGCCTTCTTTTACGGTTAATGACTGGATCCATATTAGTGACTTGATATTTGGATCTGGCCACTAAATCTGATTTTACAGATGCCTTTCCCTGCTCCGCCTGTTTATCTACACCCAGTGGTATCGCCAACAAAGTAATTTATGATGACACGTTGCAAGGTCTCCTTTGTGATGTATCCTCGGTATAAAAGAGTGGTAACCAGGGACCTGCAGCATTACACACAGGGACACCGGATGGAGAAGAGTACTGCTGGAGCTGGAGACACTGAGACGCTAGGAGCTGCAGGGGCTGAGCAGGATACAGATAGGAAGGGGGGCAGAGGTGGAGGCAAGGAAACAATGGTGAGTGAATAAACGAAAACTGAACTGAAAACCAAACTGAACCCACAACCAAACTAAATACTGAACAAAACCAAACTGAAAACTTACTGACGCCTGCTGCCTGGCCCTAATTTAGGTCTCAATCTACACAGTTGATCTTTGTCATTTACAGCGCCAGGAGACTCCGTTAGGAGTGACGGATGCGCTATACAAGCAACACATTTCATTTCATTTCACTTGAAATCCACATTTACCATAGCCCTTAATACCTTTACCCCACATTCTTGCACTCCATTCTTCTAACCATTAATTTTCCAACCGTATCCTTATTCTTGCACTCCATTCTTCTAACCATTAATTTTCCAACCGTATCCTTCATTATTCTTTCAATCTCTTCATGTCTTTTCTCACCCTTCTCTGTTCCTCTCTGCACTCCACTATGCCCCTCCCTTTTCACCATTCCCTTTCTTTCCCACCCCACACACACTTTACCACTTAACCTCTTCTATTCCCTGTCCTTCCCTTTCCTTCTCATCACTTCCCATCCCTCCCTCACCTGCAATCACACCTGCCCTTCCCTCTCCTACCATTTCCTCTATTTGCCTGACATTTTACCTTACCTAACCTACTTCGCTTACTCTCCCCTTCCCTTTACTTTCATTCAACTCCCATTCCCTTCTCTCTCTCAGCCACACCCAAGTTGTCACCTCCCTGTTTCATCTGTGCCTATTACATAGCTAACCCCCACGCAGTCTCTTCTCTGCCTATAACTTTCCCTTCATTACCCTTCTCATTTCTTCTGTAACCAGCCCCACTCTTGGCAACCTTAGCCCAACCACTCTATTCCTTCAATTTCCACACCCTTTCCTCTTCCTTTCTCCTTTCCTTCCCTCTTGGTCCCTCTCTTTTTCTTAACTTTACCTAACCTAACCACCCATCTGTTTACTCTCCCATTCCTTTCCCATCTCTCTTCACTATCTCTGACTATTGCTTTAGTCCCTTCACAGCCCCCTTCTTCTTATCCCTTCCCTTCTCTTTCCTTCACCCATCTGTCCTTTTTATTTCCCTTTCCTAACTCCATGTTCACATCCCTTTATGACCCCTTGTCTTCCTCTTCCATTCCCCTCTCTATCAACTCCTTTCCCTTTCCCCACTTCTCACATTCCTCTCCTCTATCTTTCTCCCCTCCTATACCCTTCCCATATAACTCCTTACTCCATCCCCCAACTCTCCCATTCTTTCCCATTCCCTTCACCTCGTGACACTGTCCTCGCTTTTCCTCCTCTTAACATCTCTCCCATAGTCCTTTCCTCTCTTCTCCCTTCCCTGTCCCTTCCATGCTCCATCCCTTTCCCAGGCTATCCTTTCACCTACCCTGCCCCATCCATTCATTCCTTTCCATCGCTTTCTCACTTCCCATTCCCATTTCTCATTCCATGTTTCTTCTGTCCTCCTCCTTCTCCACTCCTATTCCACTTTCTACTATTCCCTTTTGCTACTACTTTCTTCTTTCCTCATATATTTCTTCTTTTGCTATCCCCAACATTCTCCTCCCTTCCCATTTCTTCCCTTCTCCTTCCCTGTTCAGTTCCATTAACTTTCCTGCTGCGTTCTTTAATGCCTTCCCAGTTCTCTTTCTTTTCCTTCCCTCTTTCTTCTTCCTTCTTTTCCAACCTCTCCAACCCTTTTACCCCAGTGCTACTATTCTTCCCCATTTTTCTCCATGTCTTTCCTTTTATCCCTTTCTCCTCTACAATGTCTCTAATCTCCCCCTTCCCATCCATTAGTTCAGTAACAAACTTCCTTGCTGCCCCGTCCTCCTTCCGCTCCAATCTCATCTCTTTCCCTTCCAATCTCATCTCCTTCCCTTCCATAACCACCCTTCCCACCTCTATCCATTTCCATCCCATCTTCTCCTCTCTAAACTATTCAGACTATCTTACCTACTTCATTCACTTTTCTTCTGCCTCCACAAAACCCATATTTCAGTCCTCTCCCTTCACTTAATTGCCTTACATACACATCCCTTTCAGTCCTTAGCAAGCCTGCTCCATTTCTTTAAACCCCCCTCCCTGTGCTTCTTCTCTTTTTAGGTCTCGCCTGAGCCAGTGCATGTCTGGTGAGACATTTAGGAGTGGAGTTTTAAAAGTGCTGCCAAAGTCTTTTGCTGACCTCAAGCGTGCGGTTACGCGCGCGTGAACGTGCACAGCTGCCATCTGGCTTTCTGTAATGGCTCATTAAGCCTTACAGCGCGTGAATCATGCTCCTCCACCCCCTTGCTCTCTGCTCTCACAACCCCCTCCATCCTTGTCCGCTCGTCACACAAGAGACGAGCAGCAGCTTGAAGGGAGAGGGGACATCAAAGTTGAATTGATCAACTCTTAACCAACTTTCGAGCATTTGTTTGCTAAAAGACATAGATGTGTCGGTTCATTGCTACCGGCTCTGTGATACGACGTTTAATTTTATTTTCTACCTATTCTGTCTTTTCGCATCACGGGACATTCATGCAAGTATATGGCGATCCTTTTGGTTACTTATAGATACGTTTGTTTAAATGTGAGCGCGCACTCGTGTTTTTTTTGTACATGTACTAATTAATGTAAGACAGGACCAGCAGGCCCACATTATTCCCCGCCGCTGGAAGCACACACACAGGAGGCTTGGAATGCGTCATTATCCCGTCAATGTGTGCCCTTTGGCATCTTAAAATGGGCAAAGATGTGGGACGTGTCATAACAGGAACCACCTTTGTGGCTGACAGCCATGATAGATTTGAAGCTTAAGTGACGTGATGGCAGCCCTTGTAAGTAACGGTCGGGTAAACCAGCACTGACGTAGTAAACCTGCCACGTGCATTTTTCATTGAAGGGCGGACAGGAAACTCCATAGGCAAAACATATACATGCTAATGCATCTCAAAACATTGCTGAAAGCTGATCCACTTATATATTTTCGAAAAGTGGTATTTATGTTTTTTTAACGCAGAGGGCCCTCACTCTCAAAAAGTAGTTTCCAAATCAGTTACTCATAAAAAGCAACTCCAGACAAAGCCAAACACATCCCCTTGCCCTTAATTGTTATAACAAATATACAAACAGCAGCTTGCTAGGGATGGATTGGACAGTGAGGTTAATACTTGTTCCAGGTGAGACGTGTGGGTCGTCGGCGTAATCTCGCGTCATTTCTGGGGTTTTGCATTCTGCGTGTCACGTGAAATTCCCAGAATTATGCCACATTTTACCTCAAGAGCAGTAAAACAATGTGAACGACCAGAACACTGGCAGCTCTTGCTTGCAACATGTGTTGTTTTTGTGTTTTTTTTTGGTTGAGCGCGAAATGTGTTCTTCTAGCCAAAATGGACACAAGGATACATTTCACAGAAAAATATAATGCTCAATGTCCGTTTTGCATACTGTACAATTGCCTGTAATGTTTGCCAAATTTTGCTTAATTATGCAAATGCAAAGTTTGCACAACCCTATGTGATACGCCATTTCCTGGACCCGTACACACATGTGCTTCCTCCACCCTCTCTCTCTCTCTTCCTCCACCCTCTTTCTCTCTTCCTCCACCCTCTTTCTCTCTTCCTCCACCCTCTCTCTCTACCTCTCTCTCTCTACCTCTCTCTCTCTCTTCCTCCACCCTCTCTCTCTCTACCTCTGTTCCTCCACCCTCTCTGTCTCTCTCTCTCTCTCTCTACCTCTCTCTCTCTCTCTCTCTCTCTCTCTCTCTCTCTCTCTCTCTCTCCCCCATCTACCTCTCTCTCTACCTCTCTCTACCTCTCTCTCTCTCTACCTCTCTCACTACCTCTCTCGCTACCTCCCTCTCAACCTCTCTCTACCTCTCTCCCTCTCTACACCCTTCTCTCTACGCCCCTCTCTCTACGCCCCTCTCTCTACGCCCCTCTCTCTACGCCCCTCTCTCTACGCCCCTCTCTCTCTACCCCTCTCTCTCTACCCCTCTCTCTCTACCCCTCTCTCTCTACCCCTCTCTCTCTACCCCTCTCTCTCTACCCCTCTCTCTCTACCCCCCTCTCTCTACCCACCTCTCTCTACCCACCTCTCTCTACCCACCTCTCTCTACCCACCTCTCTCTACCCACCTCTCTCTACCCACCTCTCTCTACCCACCTCTCTCTACACACCTCTCTCTCTCTCTACACCTCTCTCTCTACACACCTCTCTCTCTCTACACACCTCTCTCTCTCTCTCTACACCTCTCTCTCTCTCTCCACACCTCTCTCTCTCTCTCTACACACCTCTCTCTCTCCCTCTCTCTCTACACACTTCTCTCTCTCTCTCTCTCTCTCTCTACACACTTCTCTCTCTCTCTCTCTCTCTCTCTACACACCTCTCTCTCTCTCTCTCTCTCTCTCTCTCTCTCTCTCTCTCTCTCTCTCTCTACACACCTCTCTCTCTCTACCTCTAAGTGGCAGCCGGAGCCTGATAGCACTGCGTATCCTTTAAAAAAAGAAAAAAAAGCATTGGCACAGCCAATAGGGCTCGCCTTTGGGGCCTTATAAGTGTTTAACCATGCAACAGTTAATGTGGTTGCACCAAGGATATTGTGCTGCTTAACTAAATACTTATAAGATCCCAAAAGTGAGACCTATTGGCTATGCCAATGCTTGTTTCCTTTCCATTCTGTTCCTCCTCCACTAATCCATGCCCTCCTTGTGTCTTGCTTCCCTCCCCTCCTTCCTGACCGCTCTCTTCCTCTCTGCTGCTACCTCTTTTCTCTAATCTCTCATCTGTTCTTCATTCCTCTTTCCTACTTTCGCTTCCCCTCATCTTCCCTTGTTTTCTCTTTTCCCCTACCTTTTCCTCTCCTCTCACTTTTCCTCTACCTTTTCCTCCCCTCTCCATCTTCCCCTCTCCATCTTCCCGTTCTCAATCCTTCTCCCCTTACTTTTCTTTTTTTCCCTTGCATTCTACTCCCCGTTCCCTTATTCACCCTACCCCTACTTATCCTACCTAGTCCTCTGCCTTCCCATAAATATTGTACCTGTTTCCCCATCCATCCTCTCCCATACCACTCCTTAACCTGTCCTTGACTACTCTAACCCACTAATTCCATGAACTCCTCTTTTATATCCCTTCTCCTTTCCTCTCCTACTTGCCATCCTTTACTGTCTGCCTCTCCCTCCTCTTCCCTACTTTTTGTTTGCCTTCTCTTTGTTCTCTTCTTTCGGTCCCTTCTTCTCCCGTCTTCTGTTCTTTCCCCTAATTCTCTTTTCCATTCCTTTCCCCTTCGCTTTCCCTTTACTCCCTTACCTGTCTCCCTATCCATTCCGCTTTCTCTCCTTTGCCTTCATTTTCATGCCACTCCTTTACTTTCCCTAGCATATCCTTACTTACCCTACACCATTTAATTTCTGCCACTGCAATTCCATACTCCACTTGTTTTTCCATTCATTTGCTTCCTTTATCTACCCTGCCTGTCCATTCCCTCCCCTTCTTCCCCTCCCCTTCATACATTCTGCAATCTACCTTATTATTATTCTCCCCTCCCATTCCCTCCCTTCCCGTATCCTCACTTCCCCTCCCTCTCCTCCAGCCCCCTTTTCTCTCTTCTCTTGTCCTCCCCTCCTCCAATCTCCTCCCCTCCTCCTCCCCTCTCCTCCTCTCCTCTACATTCCTCTGTCCCTTTCTCTTTAATGCCATCCCATCCTCCTCCATTCCAAAGCCCCTCCACTCTCCTACTTTCTACTTCCTTATCCTTCTCTATCCTACCATTCTGTCCCCATCAATTATTTCCTCTTTCTTTCATCTTTCTATCCCTTCCCTAGCGCCTTGAGACCTTTGGTGATTTGTGCGCTTTACCAAAATCTTTGACATTGACATTCCCTTTATCCATTCCTTAACCATTTCCCCATACCTTTCCATCCATTCCCTCCCTACCCCATCCATTCCTTCCATTCATCCCTCCCATTCTGTTCCCTCCCCTATCCATTGGTTCCTCCATCCTTTAGTACATTACCCCATCCATTATTTTCCCTTTCCTTCTTTCCATTCCCTACCTCATTAATTCATGTATTCATCCTTACCTATCCCATTTTCTACCCTACCTCATCCATTCCTTCCAGCCCTTCCTTTCCGTTCCCTATCCAATCCATTCCTTCCATCCTATCGTCCCTTCCCACTCACTTCCCTACCCCATCCATCCTTTGCTTCCATCCTTCCAAACCCTTCAATTCCCTGCACTACCCCATCCATTTCTTCCATTCTTCTCTGCATTTCTATTCCTCTAACCTACCTCATCCATTCCTTGCTCCTTCCCTTCCCTCCTTTTGCATTCCCTAACCGACCTCTTAGGTCTACTTATTTCCTTGCCCTCTTCCAGCATGCCACTGTCCCCCCCCCCCGCCCCCCCATTTCACTAAATTGCCAATTCTTTCCCATTTCTGCCTCTCCCTATTAAGTGATTTCCTTTGCTATATCCTTCTTTTTCCCTTTCAATCCCTTCCTTATCTTAAACCATCTCTAACCTTTCCCCATCCTTTTAGCCTCACCCACCTTCCCAAAATCCTTCCCTCTGCTTACTCTCCTTTTCCCTTCCTTACCCATATCCATCTCTACCATTCATCCTTCTCTCCCCCTACCTTTCCTTACCTTCACTTGACTCTCTGCTTCTATCCTCTCAAATTCCCATTCCCTCCTCTCTTCTTAAGTTCCCATCCCTCCCCTCTTTGCATTCCTCTTACTTCACTTGCTTGCCTAGCCTTATCTGATAGAGACTTATAGCCACAAATTCCTTACCTTAGAATTATCCCCAGGTATCAGAGTGGATCCAGAAATTATTTGTGAGCAGTACCCCTGTGCGTTGGTAGGTAGCGTAGTTTGGCTCCGCGTGGCGTTATAGGCACTGTAAGTGATGTGCGTGGTGCCTATATTGGCTCCACCCCATACGCTGATGTCCGTACTTTTCTTTCCATGCTAGTCAGCGTAGATCCGAAGAAGAGCTCTGCCAGTCACATTTTTGACTGACCTTTTTTTTTCACAGATTTTATTGATTTTCCATAGTACCAGATGGGCGAAGCCCACAAGCAAAGTGTATTTGAAATGCATACTGCAAGGTCTCTAGGTACTGTACATTACCTACATCTAAGGTCTGCGGAACATCAGACCAAAGAAAACGTTGACTGACTTTCTTTGACCCTTTTTTAGAATATTCATGAGACATTGTCTCCTGGTGTGGCAGGGATATCCACAAGGAAGGCTGGTTTAAAGTCCTGTGGTTCCTCTCACCAGCAAATGTCGTTGACAGATCCACACCTCATCTGCCTTTGGGGTCTCGAGTGCGACCACGATGACAAGACCTGCGTCGAATTTCGTGCCATGGGTTTGAGGGAGCTGATCGACGCATGACGGTGAAGAGGAAGGTCCTGGGTGCTGTCTCAGAGTCATTCCAAGTGCTTGTTGTCGAAGTCCTCCAGGCGTTCGTGAAAGTACCACAAGCATAAGAATTCATCCAACGAGATGAGGGAATGTAGGCATTCAAGGCCTGGCTTTGCGGTTGATCCTGCACCAGGGCTGTCTTCCTGCCTCCCTGAGTTTTCTGGAGCTGGAGCGAAGCCCCGCCCAGCTCGTGAGTTTTATGAGACCATGCACCTCATATGTGGGCGGCACGTCCCCGCTGGTGTGCCCTCAGGCCCGATGGTTTCGGGAGGGCCCCCCACTGGTTTCCTGCCAGCGAGCTCACCTCGTGGACCCTCGCCAACCCTCTGTCCGCCTTTTGCTCCTTTTGTGGACACAGAAGGGGCTTCAAGCTGAGTTTCTACCCTCCCAGCCACCAAGGCCCACACACAGGCTTCCCAGCCCCTGCATGGCCGAGGATGCTGTACCCACAAACTCGTGGGTCAGTTAGCCAGAGGTTGAGCCAATCCACACTCAAGCACCGACCCACCCCACCCCTAGCAGCCGCAGCCTCCAAGCCTCTTTAGTTTGCCCTCCGACTATCCTGGGCATCCAGTCAGAGGCAGGATATACTATCACCTGCACCACTGGAGGTCGAAAACATCTGACTGCTGGGCTTACCTGCAGGGATCAGGGGAACCAGCCTTTCCCTATCTTGACAACTGCTTGTTGAAGGCAAGTTCGCCCCAGTCGGTCGTCTCCCAACTCCAGACTACGGCACTCCTCCTACAATCACTGGGGTTCACTGCAAACATGCTTAAGTCACACCTAATCCCTTCTGAGATGTCCCTTTCTTTGGAGCTGTTCTGTACACAGTTCAGTTTTGGGCTTATCCTCCCAAACAGCGAGTCCAGGATATTCAGACTATGATACTGATGTTTCAGCCTTTATCCTCTGTTTCGGCGAGGCTGGCTTTGAGGCTGCTGAGCCCCATGGCCTCCTGCATCCTGATAGTGACGCATTCCCCCGCTGGTATATGTGGGCTCTGCAGTGGGACCTGAAGATCCTGTTGGCGCAGCATCAGGGGAATCTTTCAGACATGGTCCAGATCTTGGAGGGAACTGCATAATCTTTGCAGTGGTGGCTGCCGTACCTCGATTAGGTGAGCCTTCCCCAACTAAATCTGACAGTAGTGACATATGTGTCACACCGGTGATTGGGCGGCCATCTAGGAGATATAAGATGAGGGGCTCTGGTCTACAATGAAATCTGGACTCCACATCAACCTGTTGGAGCTCCACGTGATCAGATTGTCATTGAAAGCCTTTCTACTCTCCATCAAGGGAAACTAGTGCATGTGTTCACAGACAACACCACCGCCATGTGGTACTGCAAAAAACTGAGCGGGGTGAGGTCGTGGGCCTCTGTCAAGAGGCCCTGCACCTCTGGACATGGGTGAAACGTCAAGGCATTTCCTGGTGGGACAACACCTGGTGGGATCTCTGAATGCCAGAGCGTACGAACTCATGTGAAGATGCCTAGTGGGTCACAAATGGTCACTCCAACTGGAGGTGTTGTAAGGTCTCTTTCAGCAGTGGGGAGAGTCTTGGTTAGATCTGTTCGCCACCACCAAGAACGCTCAATGTCAGCAGTTCTGCATGCTGGAGTTTCCAAGGTGGCTCTCGCTCGGAGATGCTTTTTGTTTCGAGTGGAGCTTCGGCCTCCTGTATGCCTTTCCACCCATACCACTGCTGCTCATTTCTCAAGAAGCTCAGGAATGACCGGGCCCAAGACATCCCTTTGGCTCCAAACTGGGCTTGGAGAATCTGGTATGCTGAGCTGTTCATCGGTCCTCCCATGAAGCTGCCCCTTCGGAGGATCTTCTGTCATAACAGCAAGGAAAGTTACTCCACCCAATCCTGTCAATGCTCCACCTTCATAAGTGGAGATTAAGCGGCGATAGTTGATAGCTTTCGACCTTCTACCCGAAGTCTGTAATGTTGTTTTGGTGGCTCGGCGTCCCTCCACATAGACTGTGTACGCCAGTCGGCAGAGTAAGTTTGTGGCATGGCGTACAGCAAAACAGGTTGACCCTTTATCTGCACCTCTTTCCGAAATTCTTTTGTTTATTCTAGTTCTGCCCCAGCAGGGCTCTGCATTAGGCACGTTGTTTATATGCCATCTCCACCTTTCTGCGGCTGCCAGATCAGCCTTTCCTCTTCAAGTCCCCTATTGTAAATAGGTTCCTTGGAGCACGTTTCCTCCAGCTCCCTACATTATGCTTCAATGGGACCTTAATTTGATTGTTACTTTCTCTAATGTGTGCTCTCTTTCAGCCGCTTCATGTCTGCCCTCTTAGGCTCCTTGCCATCAAGATGGCCTTTCTGGTGGCAATTGCATCTGTCTGGAGGGTCAGTGAACTGCAGGCGCTGTCTTCTCAGCCGCCAAATGTCTCGGTCTTCCCAGAGAAACTTGTCCATCACTTTGCCTACATTTTACGCTCTGCCTCATCCTAGAAAGAGGAGAGACTTCATCAGCTGGACCCAACCAGAGCATTGTCATTCTACCTTGACTGCACAAAACTCTTCTGGGGTGAATGATCAACTCTTTATCAGAAATCTTGCAGCCAAGGGGGAAGGCCGTGCAGAAGCAAACCATGTCCCAATGGATTGTACTCTGCATTAAGATCTGCTATGCATTGCCCAAGAAGCAACCCTTAGAGGGTTTGCGTGCTCATTCCACCACAGCAAAGGCTGCTACCACTGTGTTAGCACATGAGTTACGGTCCTGGACCTCTGTCAGGCAGCAGGGTGGGAATCGCTGCACACATTCTTCACGCACTACTGCCTAGACCAGGGGTACTCACAAACTTTCTCTTGGGGGCCAAATTTACAGTGTGGTTTGTGGCCGAGGGCCGCACCTTGGGGGCGGGGTCATTGGTGGAGGGGGCGGGCCTAGAGCAACAACAAAAAACTGTGACCATGAGGTGAAACACAGGTCCCTGCAGCAGATGCCTTGGTCCACTGAGCTACCGGACCCGGCATACACATATCTCTCTATCTCCCTCCCTCCCACCTCCGTCTCCCTCCGTCCTCTGTCTCCCTCCCTCTCCCTCTGTCTCCCTCCCTCTCCCTCTGTCTCCCTCCCTCTCCCTCTGTCTCCCTCCCTCTCCCTCTGTCTCCCTCCCTCTCCCTCTGTCTCCCTCCCTCTCCCTCCCTCCTCCATCTCCCTCCCTCCTCTGTCTCCCTCCCTCCTCTGTCTCCCTCCCTCCTCTGTCTCCCTCCCTCCTCCGTCTCCCTCCCTCTCTCCTTCTATCCGTCTCTCTCCCTCTCCGTCTCTCTCCGTCTCCCCCTCTCTGTCTCTCTCCCCCTCTCTGTCTCTCTCCCCCCTCTGTCTCCCTCCCCCCTCTGCCTCTCTCTCTCCCTCTCTCCCTCCCTCTCCGTCTCCCTCTGTCTCCCCCTCTCTGTCTCCCTCACTCCCTGTCTCCCTCCCTCTCTCCCTCCCTCTCTCTCTCTCTCCGTCTCCGTCTCCCTCCCTCTCCGTCTCCCTCCCTCCCTCCCCCTCTTCCCCTCTTCCCCTCTCTCCCTCCCTCCCCGTCTCCCTCCCCGTCTACCTCCCTCTCAGTCATGGTTACCTTTTTCCTTTTACACTCATTATTCTGAAATTAGTGAGTGCTTTTGCATGAAAAGGTAAGGCCATGACTACAGGGCCCGGAAGGGACCCGTTTCAGTGCCCATTGCTTATATTCTTTCAAAACATAGGCAGTATGGCTTTAAAAGACCACATTCGTAAACACACAGTCGCTGTACACATTTTGTTTTCCAATTCACCCATCAAGCAGGTATTTCAGTACCTCCGGGCAAGGTGCACTTTCCCACACAGGGAAAACTATGTTGTTCAAAGAGAGAGGAGTAAACAAAAGTATCACTTCACTGGCAAACACTGTAAAGTGCCACTAATGTGTTAAGGTGTAAATAAATCAACCTGGACATCTTGCAACCACTCTGTCTTGCTTTAATTAGTTATTTATTTTTCACATTTGGAATGTTTTATTTATCTCCACCCGGAGGCTGCACTTGTGTCAGAGAAAGACAACGTTTCCAGCAAAAATGTTATTCTTTTTTGGATCCATTTCTCAGGGGAGCAAATAAACGAAAGGAGGAAAGAGAGGGTAATACCCGTTTCTTGAAGTCTCGGTTTTCACTAACTGAGGAGCGAGACAGAATGAGAGGGAAGACTCTGAGGCTTAGATGCCGTCACCGTGGTGTGCGCGCACAGTTTAATTTATGGGGACTAGGGGAGGCTGCAGAGGATTGCTTCCAGGCGCAGCCGTCTCCCTCCGCTGAGAGTGAGGGGGCCCCTGGAGCGTAGGGCCCCCCCACCGCGGGGCTGCGTTATGCCCCTGGCAGCTGAGGCAGCTTCCCTTCCAGAGCGCACACACAGCCCCACCCGAGTACTTCACAGGTCTTTAAGAGACCATTTGCATGATAACGAGTCTTTGTTGTATTTCGCCTCTTAGCGCCCCAGCAGATCCACGTGTTTGCTGACACTGTTAAACAAACACCGGTACGATGTGTGCAAGGTCCGCGGGCCGCCAAGAAAGGCTTGCCGGGCTGCTGGCGGCCCGCGGGCCGTACTATGAGTACCCCTGACCTAGACAGTCTGGTCCATAGGGAAAGACATTTTGCCCGCTCGGTCAGGCATGACTTTCTGGTCTAAATGCTGTTTTCAGACATTCTTCCGGGGAGGTATTGCTTGAGTATCTATTCTAAGGTTAGGAACCTGCGGCTAGAAATCTCTATCAGATGAACGAGTTACTTAACTTTGGTAACACCTTACCTGGTGAAGACTCTGTTAATCCACAGATTCCTTAGCAGCCCACCCTTCATCCCCACTCTGCAAACAGATTTCTAGGTACATGCCTATTCGCCTTTCAGGTCCCTAGTTCACACACAGTGGTCAGTGTTGTCTGTGGCTCAGCGTTCCTAGCATGGAAAGTCATGAAAAGAAGCTAATGTCTACATGCTGGTGTAGCGCCTTTATGGGCACTGTGCATGTCACTTCCGGCTCGGGACACGCTGACAATGCCATGTGGAGCCGAGCTACGCCACCTATCGGTGCACAGAGGTACTGCTCACGAAGAATTTCCAGATCCAGTATGACGCCTGGGTATAATTCTACAGTAAAGAACCTACGGCTAGATAGAGTCCCTTCTTGATAAAGCATTATCGAAGGTAAGTAACTTGTTCATCAATTCCTTTCCTCTCCTCCCAGCAAGACCATCTTCCCCCTTCTCATCCCTACTGTCCGATCTGTTCTTCTATCCCCTTCCCTCACTCCTCCCTTCACGTTCATCTAATTTCCTCCCCTTCTCTCCTCAGCTCCCCTCTCCCGTTCCAACCCTTCTCCTCCCTGCCCCTCCATCCCATTCCTCTCCTTTCGCTTCCTCCTCCCATCTTATCTCCTCTACATCCCCTTTCCCCTCTGTCATTCCCTTTTCTCTCATTTCCTTTCTCTTCCACTCCATTGCCCATTCCTTCCCCTCTCTACACTTAAACACACACTACCCCATTATTTTCCTTCTTTTCCAGTCCCATCCCATATATCCCCTACCCCATTACTCTACTGTCCTCTCTTACTCTATCCCTTTCCCTCCCTTCTCCCTTCCATACCAGTCTCTTCCCCTCAACTCTGGTCCTTTAGCTTTACTATCTCATCTCTCCTACCCATATCCATTCTTTTCCCACACCACCGATTCTTTCCTTCTCTTCCCTTAAATCTCCCCCACGCTCTCATTCCTTGTGCTGTATCCTCAATACCAAGCCTGTCTGCTCCCCTCCGGTTCTTTCACTTCCCCATCCTACCCTCCCTACCCCTCTCAATTATTTTCCCTCTCCCCCATCCTTTTTCTTCATCATGCCATTCATTCTCTTTCTCGCTTCTCTTCGATACCCAAACCTTTCCATAGTCCATCTATCCTTACTCTACTTTCCTTTCCCTACCTTTAACTAAACTCCCTGTCCATTCATTTCCCTTCACTCCCCACGATATCCCTGTCCATTCCCCTTTCATTCCCTTCCCTGGTCTTTGTCATAGTTATTGCTCTCGCTACTTCCCATCCCCTATTTTATTAGCTTCACTTCCTACCAAAACTTCTTCCCTTATCCTCCCTTTGCCATCCCTCCACTCTCTAACCTTACCTACCAGTTTTTCTTCCAGTCCTTGACTTTCCCTGCCCTACCCTCCCAACTTCTCATTCATTCTCCTTCCATTTAATTTGACTTTCACCTTGCCTCTTCCACCAAATCCCTATTTCTGTCCCTTCCCTTCCCATAGGTGCCTGTCCATCTTCCTCCCTTTATGTCCTTACCAAGTGGTTGGCTTTCCTTATTCCTACTGCCTCTCCCCTCTCTTCTACCCTGTCCCCGCTTTTCTTCTCTTATACTCCTTACTCCATCCATTTCTCTATCCTCCACTTTACTTTCTTTCATCGCCTTTCCAGGTTATTCCCTTCACTACTTTTCTTCTTTTCTTTTCCTAACCCTTTCCCCACTACATCCATCTCTCCCTTTGCCTCTCCTACCTTACACTTATATACTGTACCCCATCCATTTCTGCCCTGCTTCCTTTCTTTCCCACAATGCCCTTATTTATTTCCCCTCACTCCATTCACTTGCCTTCGCCTTCACCACCCTTATTCTCTACAGAGTGCTTTCCTTTACTATCCCTCTCATCTGCATTCCTTCCCATTCCATTCACTTTCCACACCATTAGTTCATTACTCTTCAGTTTCTACTTCCAGTCCCCTATCCTATCATTCACTTTGTATCCAAAAGCCTTCAAATCCTTTCCCACCCAACCCACTTCCCAACCCTTTCCATCCAAGTCCTGCTTTTCCTTATCTACCCTGTTTAATTCCAACCCATTGCCTCCCCGCCCTACCATGTTCACTTACCATTCCTTCCCCTTCAAGTTAACTTAATTTCCTCTTTCCATCTCTTTTCCACCCAACCTTCATTTCGTTCCTGTCTCTTCACTTTGGTTCCTTATCCCTCAAATCCCTTTCTGTCCTTCCCAGATCATTTCCTTTCCCTTTCTCCTTTCCATTCCCATCTCTAGCCTCCATGTTCATTTTTCGCCCATCCAAATTCCATCTTTCACATTTACTTTTACAGACCATTTGTACACATTCACCAAAGATCTTTTTCCTTTCCATTCCCACTTGACCCTTCCTTCCAAAAACCCTTCCCTTCTCCTTTCCTTTCCATACAACTTCTATCGATTTCCCTCTCCTGTCCTATCCTGCCTTCCCTTCCTCTGTTTTCTCCAATCCCAATCTTCCCCTCTCTTCTCCCATTCTTTCGCTCACACTTCAATAGCAAACTTGTTTTTCCCTTCCTCTGCCCTCCCATCTGGTTTCTTTCCCTTCCACATCCTACCTTTCTAACTCATTCCATTCATTTCTCTCTCCTGCACTTACATTTCGTTCTTGATTGTCCCTTCCTCTAAAATCCCTGCCCAACCTGAACATTTCATTCTCTCCTCCTTTCTTCTTCACAGTCTTTGCACATCACTTCCCTTCCCCCTTTTCTTCTCTTTTCCTACTTTTAACTTTCTTTCCTTTTGCCTTCCTTCTGCCTTTTCCTTTGCCCTGCCTTTCATTTCCTAGGTCCTGCTCATCCCTTCATGACCCATTCCTCACACTTCCCTTCTTTTACTTATACTACCTATTCCCTTCCCCATGTCTGTTTCATTGCTCTCTTCCCTCGTTTTCCCATTCCACGATACCTGTATTTGCTTCTGCTCCCTTCTTTTATCCCTTGCCTGCCTTCAAGCCTTTGTCTTGGCCTTCTCCTTTTTGCCTCAATTACCAATTCCTTTTGTCGCTTTTCAGCACTCCTTTCTACCTTCTCTGCCCCACACTTCCTCTCTCCAAACCAGTTACCTTTCCTCCTTGTCCCTGTCCAAATACCTTCCCTAAATTCACTGCTGTGGACCTTCTTCCTTATATTTAGCCTTAATATCCACATACTCCGCATACTCCTTCCTCACTTCACTTCTCACTTTTCACCTCTCCAAACTCCTGCATCCAAAAATATGTTTTTATACCACTCTTCCATGTTTTTCCTCTCTCCAACTTTTCTGACAGTTTCGTTAAGATCTGATGGACGCTATATAAGACGGAGGCGACATGAATCTTTCTCAAATTTTGAAGAAGCTTTGCAGAAGGATAGGTGGTGGTCTGGCTGGGCTAAGATTGCTTTTTTGGTCAGAAAAACGAGTGAAGGAGTCCATGTAGTATTTAAAGAATCAGTAAGAAGTGTCCTAGGACCAACGTTTTTGAAAACAGAAAAAATGATTAAAATAAGGTGTTTTATTCAGTGTAGAGTAAGAGCTGTGTGGGTCTTATGTGGAGAGCATAGGCAGGTGAGTCAAAACTCGGTGCAATGAGAGCATGCACTCAGCTTTTCTCTGAATAGCTGCCAGTGTGTGGTCAGTTGCTCTCTTTTTATCTCAGCGGATGCACCTGCCTGTAGGGATGTGACTGCAGTGTCCCAGCATACTGTGTCTTTTGTCAGTTAGGTGTCAAAGCCTAAAGACATAACATCCATGGTAAAACATTTAAGAAAACAAAGACCAAAGGAGAGACCAGAATTAGTAAGATATGGCAAGATGGATAATCCTATAAATTTATAGTCTCTGTAGGACTGTAGGGTTAGGATGAAGGTTGTATTGCCTTGGCCTCCTCGCACAGCCTCATAACTTGCAACAGTGTAGATAATGGCAGGAACATTGGATGAACTGTCATCCTCGCTGATGTTCTCAGTGTTTATCATTAAGGCAGCTTTCTGATCATCAGTACCATTGGCTTCGGCTGTCTCAGACTCCCTGTTAGTTATTGAACTGCCTTTCAGTCTCTTGAACATGGTTTTGTTGCGAATGACACATTGCACATCCTTGGCGACCATGACTAACCCAGTCGGATATGGTGTGGCTGGGCAATTTGAGAGGTGCAATAGCATGGACACTGGTGCACTTCTGATGGACTAGTGGGGTGAGTTACGATATACTCAAAAAACTGAAAGTGGGTTCCGACCAGGTTTACCATCAAGGAAACTGAGGGGAGATGCTGGCACACGAACGACAAAGTCAAAGTTGGAGTAGTCGTCCATATACCATATAGACTACCGGTACCATAGTAGACCAAAATCTCCATCCTAGCAGAAATCTCTTAATAACATTGAAGGCAGAATCGGGTCATATCGAGGAAAGGAATGAGATTATATCTGCCAAGGAGGTGAAATAAGTCATTTGCACCAAAACCATGGTCTGGAGTCTAAAATGAAGCTATAAAGGAGCCTGAGGCAGCCCAACCAATAGTATTAATGACCACAACGCCACCATGATAATCTGCGATACCTGAGAACCGTATTGAGGATGACGGTTACTCCAATGATCCTAGTGTTTTTACCACTGAAGCGAGAAGTGGTAATGCTTTGTGAGGAGACTAAGGGCTTTAAGGCACCAAATCTCTGCCCTTCACTGTGAATGATCTAACCTTGGCATAACTTCTATGTATCTCAGCTCTCCTATTGTCTTTTCTTTGCTTTTTGGGAGGGATACTATGTTTTCAGCCTCTGGTATGCACCTCTGATGGAAATGGCCACATACTGGGCCCTGCAGTCACACCACTACGGCCACAGCGTCTGGAAGAAAGGAACTAGTCAGACATGGACGGTATTTCTGAGAGCATGTTGTGTGGTTTCATTCTACCTGCTTTGTCACTGGGGTCCTTATGCCCAGATGCCTTGCATGCCCATGTCCTCCAGAGAAGCCCCGAATGGCTCAGACACTATTCACTGTAAAACCTAATTCTTTCTTACGACCTGGGCCTATGAGATTGTTTTCGAATAACTCAACACTAAGGATCTCCTTACAAGATATTGGACTTTGAAGGGGTGTTCAAAGGCAAGAAGTACTGAAACTGGTGCCAAACTCCTGTGGCTCTAGCCTTCTGTATCCTACCTTCAAATCTTAACCCAAATTTGAGTAATGTTGAGTGGTAAAAAGTGGGGTTGAGGGTTCTTATTTGGAGGGATGGAATATGGGAGAGCGGTAATGAATGACAAGGCACTGTAAGGATATGGATGTTAAAAAAGTGAAATCTCTAGACCTGAGTGAAGAAACCTTGGGGGTTTGGTGTGAGGGGTGAGTTGGACAGGAGGTAGAAAAACTGCGGAAACAGTAGGCACAGAAAAGGTAGGGATGGATTGGAAAGAGGGAGGTCAGCCGGTGTGGCACCCAGGAGGTTGGAGTTTGAAGGGGGAAGTGCATTGTAGGGAAGAGCAAGGTAACTATGAGGGAGAGAGTAAGAAGAGATGGAAGTCAGGGGTAGTTGGAGGGATTGACATAAGGGAAGGTTTTATAGGCTATGGAAGGAAGGCCGACTGGTGAGACAGAGACGAGGGGAGGGAGAAGCAAAGGACAGAGGTGGAGATGTAAGATGGAGTGAGAAAAGAATGGAAAGGGGTGAGAGTTTAGTGGGTATGAGGACGATGGGAGCAATATAAGACCGAAGGGAGAGGAAAGTGGTAGTGTAAGTCCTAAAGTAAGAACTAAAGGATCAGCTGCAGCGAAGAGAGGGGGGAGTTACTGAGGAAAGGAGGGATTGCTGTAATGGAGGAAGTTGGGGATAAGGATATTTTCTATGTCTTATCGGGACGTTTTGGGAAATGACGTCAAATAGGAGCTAGAGGGAGGTATAGTGGTTTGAAGGATTTGTGGAAATATTGATTCAGTGGAGGGAAAAGAGTGGGTCAAGGCACGGTAAGGAATGGAAGGAAAGGGCGTGCTCAGACTAAGTGTAAAGGATGGTATAGGTAGTGTGAGTAATGTAAGAGAAACATGTCCGAGTAAACATTAGGTGGGTAGGGGAGATAAAAAGAGGAATGGAATCGAAGACTAAGAGGGATAACAAGGGAGTGGGAATGGAGCTGGTGAGTGAGGAAAGGAGAGGGGAATGACAGTGGAGAGAATAAAACTGTAGAGATGAAGAGAGAAAAGTAGGTGAGTAGAGGAGATAGGACAGAAAGAAAGGAAGGCATGGTAAAGTGTGGATAGGAGAAATAGTATATAATGGAGGGTGAGGGGGCGGTGAAGGACAGCAACGAACGAAGAGGGGATGCATCAATGTAGGCAAGTCAGAATGTAGTAAAAGAATGGAGAAGGGACGGAGGGAATACTGGATTGGATATAAGTGGTGGCATAGGGAACTGAAGGAAGGGGTAATGGAGAGAACATGCATGGATGAGGTTAAGAAAGATTATGGAAGGGAACAAGAAGCAAAGAGAAGGAGAATGGGATGGTAGGAAAGAAAATAGAACAGGAGTCAGGTGGTGAGGATGGGATGGAAGGAGTAAAAAAGGAAAGGGGAGTACGGGGAAAAAGGAAAAACAAGGAAATGGGGAAGGAAAGAAAGGGAAGTGAAGGGTGACAGGACGACAGAAAAGAAATGGATGTGATAGGAAGGGATTGAAGGAGGTAAGGGAAAGTGAGGGGGATATATGGAGGATAGGAAAGGAGGTGGTGGAAGGGAAGGAAATGGAAGGTAAGAAAGGAAAAGGGATTTTGGTGGAAAGGAGGTAGGGAATTAGGAAGGAAAGGAGAGAGAGGTGGGTTAGGGAAAGGCCATGGAACGGAGGGGAATAGAATAGAGTAGGGTAGGAAAGGCTAGTGATGGGGAAGGAAGGGAGCTAGAAAGGGAGAGAACGGAAGTCGGGTGGGCTAGAGGAACGACATGCCGTTCAAGGTCTTAGAAGGGAATAATGGTAGGCAAGCGAAGGATAGGTAAGTGAAGTAGAAGAATTAGGGACAAGGCACAAAAGGGAAGCAGATTGGAATGAGGAGAAAAAGAAGAAAGCGGGTGGGGAGGCAATAGAATGACATTCTTGGTGGTAGCAGTGGGTAGATGGAGGGAATGGAAACGGAAGTATGAGGAGGTAGATAAGTTAATTGGGAAGGTAATGTTAAACAATCCGAGAGAAGGAATGGAAACGGAAAGAGGAGGGAAAAAAATGGAATAGGGAAAGAAAGGGTTGTAGCAAGGGGAATAGAAGAAAGGGAACGGGAAGTATAGGATTTTTGGGGGAATTCTTTTCATTAACATATGCTCAGCAATTAATACAATACGGAGACAGTTACATCGAATTACAGTAATTCCTGTTTCGACATTCATGATACATAGATCTTTACAGTAGCAACTCATTACTTGTCTAAACTTCACTTACACTACTTCTCTCATAGGCCTCTGTAGGTCTGCCAGGCTCCCCATAGCTTCTTCCATGTCTTCGGGTACCCCCCTACTCTTATACATTGTTTGTTCTGCTTGCCTGCACCAGTCTAAGTCGGTTTTCCACTCCCCTATTGTCGGAATCTCTGTTGCTCCCCATTTCCTCACCATGTTCCACTTAGCTACTCCCAGTGCCACCCATTGTCTTGTGTGTCTGGGCCAGTCCTCCTCTCCGGTGATCATGAGTAAAAACCATTTCGGTGACAGCTGCACATCTATTCCCGTAACCACCATCTGAAAGAGACACGTTAGTGATAGCTTCCTTACCTTAGAATATGCCCCTGGCGTCAGTCTGGATCCAGAAAGTTTTCTGCTTAGCAGTAGCCCTGCACGCCAGTAGGTGGCGCAGTGCGGCTCCGCTCCCGTCACTTTCGTCGTGCGCGCCGAGGTGGTTACTTAGGCGCCACCCATGCGCGCTGACGTCAGTTCTTTCTTTTTCCGCGCAGATCCGGATTGAGCACGTACCTCGGTCATTTTTTGAACACTTTTTTGAGACTTTTTGTCTCCTTCTCTGTCTCCTGGTGCACGTAGGGATTTAAGTCTTGCGGGTCGTGCCTCCGTAATATGTCGGTTGCGGACCCCCATGATGTCTGCCTCTACTGCCTGGAGAACGACCACGACTCCCGGGATTGTCGGGACTGCCGTGCCATGGCCCCGAAGGCATTGCGGGAGCGGCGCCGGAAGTTGCTAGAGGTCCAGCACTCCTTCCGCCGCCGCTCCGGGTCTAGGGGCCGTTCACGGGACCGCTTGTGGGACCGGAGGCCGTCGCTCCTCGGACTCTAAATCTTCGCCTTCAGATTCCGGTAAGCGACGCCATAAGAAGAAGTCAAAGAAGCGTGTTCGCTCTCCGACGTCCCCCCGTCGCGAGCCGGAGGCGGACGAGGGGGACAGGGGCTCCGCCCCTGCGGCTCCTCTGGAGCCTGGGAGTCCCGCGACCTACCCGCTATACCCGGGTCCGTCGGCGACTCCCGAACAGCGGCAAGTGTTTCTTGCTGCCTTGGACCGCCTGTTTAGGCCTCTGGCGCCCGCCGGCGTGCGGTCCCGTGTCCAGATCCTGTTGACCCGGCAGCACCGCCTCCGGCGCCAGCCCCGGCACCACTCAATCCAGCGCCTGCGGCTCCGGCCCCGGTGCCACAAGGTGCAACGCCGCTGGCTCCGGCCCCGGCGCTGCCCTTTGCTCTGGCCCCAGCACCACCCCTGGCTCCGCCACAGGCGCCGCACTGGGTGCTGTTTATCCCACCCCTGCCCCGGTTCTCAGACCATTTAGTTCGGAACTGGGATCCTCATTGGGATGCGGTTCCGGTTCGGCCCCGGCCGGCGCCGCTGACGGTGGGACCCTCTCCGGCTCCTTCTACCCCAGAGCCGGACGAGGACTGGGACGGCTCCGAATACCCCCTTGCGTGGCAGTGTGACTCCGAGCAGGATTGGGTAGATGACCTTCAAGATGCGGGTGACCTTGATGTGTCTTCGGACCCGGGGTTTGCCTCGCCTCCGTCTACTATGGAGGAGGGCGCTTCCTACACCATGGTGCTGCGTCGATCCACGGAGGTTCTCGACCTCCCTACGGTGGCCCTTAAGACCAACCTCCTTACGGACGTGCTCCAGACGGCGTCTACGTCGTCTGAGCCGCTGCTCCCTTTCAATGAGGCCCTTACCGAAGTCCTCTTAGGTACTTGGTTGCGGCCGGCCTTGGGGGCGCCAGTGGATAAAAACATCGCTAGGCGTCGTCGCCCGGCGCCGGATGACCCTGCCTTCTTGACCACTCGCCCCACGCCTGAGAGCCTGGTCATTCAGGCCTCAACCTCGCAGAGTGCCTTCTCCTCGGCTCCGCCGGATACGGACTCTAGGAGGCTGGACCAATATGGCAATAGATTGTTCTCCTCTGCCAGTTTGGGGTTGAGGTCGGTTAATACCGCCTACTTATTGGGCCGTTACTCCCACGCAGTGTGGGACTCAGTGACGGAGGTTCTGCCTCAGTGCTCTGAGGAGGTTCAGGCTGTCCTTTCCCAAGTGATTGCGGAGGGCAAGGATGCGGCGAAGTTCGCCATCAGATGTGGTTTGGACACCGCTGATTCGTGGAGGACCTTCAACTAAATCATTCGGAATTGCGCCCTAATCACCACCTCTCTTGGGCCTTGTGATACTTCCATCCATTCCTCATCTTTAAACGGACCAATGTCCCTGTCCCAGGTTGCCCTCAGTGAGCTCAGTATTTCAGGGGCATTAATTATTTTTTTGTATATCTGGGAAATGGCCTTTTCATGCAGTGGCTCAGTCAGTATTCTGTCCTCCAGCAGCGCAGCTTCTTCCAATGTCTCCACTTCTCTTATATAATTGCGTATAGCATGTCTTAGCTGTAGGTACCGTAACCACTCTCCTTTCCCCCATCTCAAATTCTGTTTGCAGCCTTGCAAATGTAATGTAGGCTTGACCACTCCTTATATAACCTGATGTCTCAATGTCCATAAGCTCCCATTTCGCAAATCCCTTTAGTTTACTCACTTTTTTCAACCAGGTGCCGTCCCAGAGTGGTGTCATCCCTGTAAATGTAACCTCCCATCCTAAGTATTTTGTGGCCGCCCGCCATGCTAATGCCACTGTCCGGGTGTGCTGTGGTACATTACTCACTAGTCGTTTGGCGTACAGTATCGATCTAGGCCCTCCCTTGCCTATGGATAGTCTATCCACCCTGGAGGCTGGTTCCACTCATTCCCCAAACATCCACCCGTTGACTGTCACTAGTTGGGCCGCCCAGTAATAGCTTTTGATGTCTCGTATTGCAAGTCCTCCCTCATAGACCCCTCTCTGTAATTTACGTAGTGCTATTTGTGGTGCACCTCCACCCCACAGCAAAGATCACAATTCCGCATCTACCCTCTGAAAGAACAGTGCCGGTACGTCATATGGCGTATTTTGCAGTACGTATAACAAACGGGGGAGGCCTATCATTTTAAATAATGCTATTCGCCCCATCAAAGTAAGGGGGCAGGGTCAACCAGTGCTTGGCATCCACAATTAATATATCTAGCTGTGAAACCAGATTACAGCGGTAGAACTCCTGCGTGTCTCTTGTTATGTATATTCCAAAATACTTGAAACCCTTCATCTCAAGTGGCACCATACACCTTGAAGTTAATTTTGGGGCACCCCCTCTCAGTGGGAAGAGCAGTGATTTATTCAAGTTAATTTGGTATCCTGAGTAGTTCCCGTATATTCTAAAAATCTGTAGTATCCTGTCGATTGACTGCCGTTGTTTCGTAACATACAACAGGACATCATCTGCATATAATGAGATGCGTTCCTCCCCAATCGGGATCCCCAAATCATGTCGCCAGGGGCTCCAGGGCCAAGGCGAACAGTAGTGGAGACAGTGGGCATCCCTGGCTTGTACCCTTTTGGAGAGGGAATACTCTTGACACCGTGGCATTGACTCATACTCTGGTCAGGGGCTGTTGATAGAGCAGTCTAACCCACCCTATGAATTCAGGTCCAAATCCCAACTTGTCCAGCACCGCAATCAGATAGTTCCATTCCACACTATTGAATGCCATTCTGGCATCTAAAGACAGGAGAGCTACTTGTTCTTCCGAGATTGCATCTGTAAGGTGAAGGACCCCAAACAATCAATGCAGGTTAAGTCTGGTTCACCTATGGGGCATGAACCCCAATTGATCTGGGTGTACCTGGGAGGTAATCACCTTGCCCAGTCGCATGGATAGGAGTTTCGCCAGAACTGTCACTTCAAAATTAGGCAAGCAGATAGGTCTGTATGAACCGCATTCTGTGGGTAGTTTACCCTCTTTTGATATTGCAACTATTACCATCGTCCTCTGATCCGGGGGGAGTATTCCCCCTTTTTTTTTTTTGCCTCATCCAGCATATCTAGCAAACGTTCTGCTGTCCCTTCTAACAAACATTTATACATTTCCACTAGGAGACCATTTGGTCCCACTGCTTTTCCCCGAGTGTAGTGAGAGGGCGGCTGCCTTTATTTCTTCAGTTGTTACATCTCCCTCTAGCATCTCTCTGTCTTCCTCAGTCGTGGTAATGCGATATCATGTAGGAAGTCACTACAGTCCTGCTCCGTTTTCACTGAGGAGGATGCATAGATTCCTTCATAGTAATTTGCGAATTTCTCTGCTACGTCTTTCCCAATGACATAGTTGCAACCCTTTTGGTCTATTAGTCCAGGCACCCATCTACCTTCCGCCCTTCTCTTATCTAACCAGACAAGTAATTTCTTTGCTTTGTCCCCTACTTCATATAGTCTGTGCTGCATGGCTGACGCCTGGATTCTGGTGCTATCTTCCAGCAAGTCTCGTAGTTCTTTTTGGCGGAGTCGCAATCGATGCTGCTCGTCCCCTGAGTCATTCCCTACCTATCCCACCCGGGACTCCAGCCTCGTTATGTCCTCTTCTAGGGTTTGACACCTAAGTAATTTCTGTTTTCTTTCGGCACCTACACAGGCTTGGATACTCCATCGGCACACTGTTTTAAATGCCTCTCAGTGTCACTTTGGAGTCTACTGATCCCCAAAAAATAGTTCAGCTCTCTTCTTTGCTGAAATCACCATCTCTGAATAACCAAGGGTTTATTTGCGGGGCTAGTGTATAATCTCTCTTGGGGCCAAGGAGTCCCACTTCCACCGGAGAGTGGTTCGACACCCCACGAGCCTTGTGCCGGGAAGGATAGGATTGTGCAGGAGGGAAGGAGAGTGAAAGGAATTGACCGGTGTAGATAAAGTAAGTGAGTGATAATTTACAAAAAGAGTGGCTCGAAGGGCAGAAGGGGTTGGGCTTGAAAGGGGAGGTCAGAGTTGGAAAGCTGGAGAGAAAGGAATGTGAGTAGCAGAGGCACAGGGGGAAGGTTAGGGGAGTCGAGGTTAAAGTAAAGAAAGAGGAGGGAGGGAAACGGGAGAAGAGGAAAAGGTAGGTTGTAACATAGAAGTAAAAGGAAGGCAAGGTGACAGAAGGGAATAAAATGAAGGAAAGATAAGTCCAGAGGAAAGTGTGGACAAGGGGAGGGAAAGGGAGTGAATGGGAATAAAAGGGAATTGAGAAGGAAAAGAAAGGTCAGGGATTGGATGGGAGAATTAAAAGGAATGTGAGAGTAGGGTATAGAAGGTGTTGGGGAGGAAGGCACGGGGTAGGATAAGGAAAGGAAATGAAGGCATGTGAGGTGGTAGGACAACTTTGACAAAGGGAGTGGGAGGTGAGAGGAAAGGGAGAGGGAAGAGGTGAATTGATGGGAGAGGACAGGTGGGTTAGAAAGGGGAATGGAAGGGAAGGGTTCTGGGAGGGGCAAGAGATAGGATAGGAGAAGGAATGGTGAGGACATCTGAGAAAGGAGTGATGGAAGTAAGAGAGCAGAAGTAAAAGCAGCTACGAATAGGCTGGATGCAAGCCAAGGGTAAAGAAGGAAATTGAGTGCAAAAGCATGGACAGAAAGGTAGAAATCAGAAAGGGAAAATGAAAGGAAAGCGGTTACAGTAGGGCAGGGAAACCAGGAAGGAGAAAGAGTAGGAAAGAGAAGATGAAAGGGGCGTGAATAGGATGGTGAGGAAAGTGAACTCTAGGTAAGGGATTGGGGTATGCAATGAAAGAGATAAGGAGAGAAGATGAGGGGAAAGAAGAAGTGAGGTAAGAGGGGTGAAGCAGGTATGGAAATGGAAAGCAAGGTGGCATGGAGATGGAGTGGCAGGGGAGGGGGAGAGAGGAGAAAAGCAGGGTTGGGAATGGACAAGGATATGAAAAGAATTGCAAAACCAAGGGAAGGGGAGGGAGAAGCAAATATAACGGAAAGAGGACATGGAAGGAGATAGAACTGAAGGGAAGGAAAGGGCTGGAGGGAAGCGTGGGGTAGATGAGAACAGGGAAGAAATGGAGGAGAGCAAAGGAAATGGATGAGAAAAGGAGTGAAGGGAAGGAAATGGGGCTAAAGGGGGAAAGGTGGGGGAGAGGAGGGAAGTAAAAGGAATGGAATGGAGCAAGGAAAATGGGAAGGAAAGAAACCGAGGGAGGAAAGGCAAGAATAGAGGATAGGAACACATAGGGCAGAGAAAGAAATGGATGGGTTAGTTTGTGAAAGGTTGGGAAAAGAAAAAGTAAGGAAAGGCGAGGGAATGGAAAGAGGGTGGGAAGGGAAAGGACATGGGGTGGGAACGGAAAGAGGGAACAGAACGGGGTGATATTGTAGGAGGATGGATGTGGTTAGGGTAGGGAGTGGTAAGGAAGGTAGGGGATGCACATGAGGGAAGGGGATGGTATAGACGGTACAAGGTGGGAAAGGAGAGAAGAGGGAAAGGATAGGAAAGCAGCAGAGGTGAAGGAGAACAAAGGAATTTTAGAGGGAGACATGGATGGGAGTGTGTAGGATTGGGAAGTAAAAGGGACCACAGGGAAGGTGACAAGAATTTGGTAGAAATGCAACCGGGAAGGAAAGTGGAATGGAGGGATGGCATAGGAAAGGGAAGGTGTGAGAAAGTGGCTCTGTATATACTGTTCCCAAATAGGTACAGTGTGTACAGAGTCCACAGTCCCCAGAGGTTTGTCAGAGGCTAAAGTTAGATATAACCTTACTCTCTAAAGTGGTAGCTTGGTCGAGCAGTAAGGCAGTATCAGAGGACAGTGTAAAGCATTTGTTGTACACACTCAGTCAGCAAATGGTCTCACTTACTCAAGAACTGAACTTTAGGCCAATGGTTTGTATATAAAAATATATGGTTGTTTTATTTTAGAACCAACAGATAGAACCAACAAGAGGTATCAAAATATACTTTCTCAGAATGAGATGCTTTAGTTAAATACTTTGCAAGAGGCAATTGACTTGAAATGCAATAGTTACAGTTTGTTGCAATAGGCAACACAATTTCAAACACAATAACACAATGAGTTCAATGGGAATTTTAAGTTATATGCAATTGATTACTTTCAGGATTACTTTTCTAACTCCAGGACTGGATCCTAGATTCAGTCCTGGGACAGTTCTTGGAAACAAGTGAGTAAATACGTTTTAGTTACTGTTGTGATTTTTAAGCAATATTTTGCTATTTTAAAAGTTGACACTTAGAAACTTTTCCTGATCAAATTACCAATGTTATCCTACGGAACGAAATTCACTTAGCCGGTAAATGGGGTTATGGTTACTTTCTCTAGGTCAGTGTTGGATCCTAGATCCAGCCCTAGTGTACCACCTGTAAGCAGTTGAGAAACTGCGTTTAAGTTAGACAGGCGATTTTTAAGGAATATTTATAAGTTTGCAAAATCGACACTTAGAAGAAATTTCACAGAAAAACAGTCAATGGTTTCCTATGGAAGAAAATTCAAGTTACGGGTAAAGTATGTTCTTGTTACTTTTGTAATCCAGTGCTGGGCTCCTAGGCTCAGTACTGGGGCATCTATCTAAAATAGGTAAGTAATTACATGTTCACAGTTGGTACGATTTTTAAAGAATATTTGTAAGTTTCAAAAATCAAAACTAAAAAGCAGGCAATGATATCCTATTGAAGGAAATTCAAGTTACTGGTAAGTACGGTTAAAATTACTTTTCAGGGTCAGTACTGAGCTGCAAGATGCAGCACTGAGGTCTCTCCTGATAACAGATGAGTAAATCGGAATTCGTTGTTCGGCTGATTTTAGATGAATATTTTAAAGTTCCAAAACTCCACACTTAAAAGAATTTCCAAGTGAAACCAGTCAATGTTAGCCTATGGAAGAAAAGTGAGTTATCGGCTTTTAGGTAAGTTCTCGACTGGCAGAGTTAAGGTTCTGGGCATAGACTCAGGGGTCTCCCAGGGTCAGGTAGGTACAGTTGGTACACCCTCAGTGGCACAGGGGCAGCCAGGTGCAGAGGTAGTTAGGCCCAATGTTATCCAATGAGAGGCAGGGGGCCTTCGGTTGGTGGCTGCTGGCGAGCAGGCCACGCGGCTGTGGGAGCTGGGCTCCTGGTCACTTGCTCCGGGCAAATGGGGAAGTAGATTAGGACATAGGTTGCACTACCAGGGGCACTCGGGCGGCTGAGTGCAGGGTGCTTTTGAGCCGTCAGGCGCTCAATGTTATTCAATGGAGATCTTGGAAAGTGAACAAAGGCTGTAGGCTCGGGGACCAAGGATCTTCAGGAGCGACCAGCACTTCGAGGGGTAAGTTGGGATCTTGGAGGATAGGTAGGGACCCAGGAGTTGGGCACAGGGGGCCGTGGGACGCCGGGTGCAGGGGTGTCTTTTGACGTCGGAAAATCTTACCCCCTGCTGGTCGCGGTTGCAGGGGTGCCTGGTTCTGAGGCTGCAGGCATCGTCTGGGTCGTCGAGGAGGGTCCTTGGGCACTAGATTCCAGGCCAGAATCGCCGGGGGGACGTCCTCAGGGTCTTTGTCCACTCAGGCACAGGCCGGGCTCGGCGGGTGCAGAGTGTGCTGGATGCGAGGTTCCTGGCTGGCACCAGGGGTATTGCTGTTTGAGCAGAACCACTGCTCGTGGGAGTCTCAGTCTTGGTAGAGTCTCAAGGGGGTCAGGTCCTCCGGGGTTTTGAGGTTGCTGACCACTGAAGGCGCCGGAGTTCCACAGGAGCAGGTTCAAGGATCAACAGGCCGGTAGGGCTGGGGCCAAGTCCGTTGGTGTCGTCCTCTTGTTAGCAGCTGTGCTGCGGGTCTTCTGGATTCTTGATCTTCTTGCTTGTTTTCGAATTGGGATCTGAGGAAGGAAGGTTCATGGTGCCCCTAAATACTAAATTTAGGGGCGTTACAGGTAGGGTGAGGGCAGGGAGCAATGGGTCCCTGTCCTGGGGTGAGTACACCCCCATCCTGCTCCTCTCCGGTGGGAGGGGGGCAGGAGCTTAGCTGTGATTGGGCAGGGCTCCCCATCCTCAAGATAGCCGGAGCCCGGAGTTGTGCTTCACCTCGCCTCCCCCACCTGAGTGGTGGAGTTGGCACAGGCTGGCACACCCCCTTTCCTCACGTAGGGTTTCCCGTCAGTCTTCCCGCCAGAGTGGGGGTCAGAACCGGTGGGGGTCAGTTGCTGAGTACAGCAAGTGGCCTGGAGAAGCTCACAAAGGTGGCATACCTTTGAAGCTTCCCCCTGCCTATCCTGGGGGAGGAGACCTAGCACCTCGCCCAGGATGTGCATTGTTGCAGGCCCAGGAGAGCGGGGGCTCTCCACCCAGGGGTCCAGCAACATGTCTGCTCTGTGGCAGCCTAGGCAGCCTCTCAGACAAGATGTGGATTGTAGGTTAGGTTTCAGGGGGCATCTCTAAGATGCCCTCTGTAGTGCATTTTACATTAAATCCCAAACTGGCATCAGTGTGGGCTTAATGTGCTGAGAAGTTTGATATCAAACTTGTCAGTCTTTAGTGTAGCCATTATGGTGCTGTGGAGTTCGTAATGACAACCTCCCAGCACCATATACTCTAAATGGCATCACTGCACTTACAGTGCCCAGGAATGGCCCTGGGTACTGTAGGGGCACAGGGCTCATGTACCTGTGTCCTCACCACTGGCATACGGCACCCAGCTAGAGGGGTGGCTGTTGTATGCCAGGGCAGTGGGTTTGTGGGCATGGCACACAGGGATGTGTGCCATGTCGACTCTGTGTTTAGTTCTGCACCAGGACACTCAGCCTGCAAAGGCAGTGTGTGTGTGTCAGGGTACAGGGCCCCTAAGGGTGGCACAATAAATGCTGCAGCCCTCAGGGGTCTTCTCTGGTCACAATGCCCTGGGTACCTAGGGTACCATTTACCAGGGGCTGACATGTGGCCAGAGATGCCAATTGGGTTTAGGCTTTAGTACAGTTTTTAGGAAAGGAACACAGGCCCTGGGTACCTGATTGGCAGGGACCCAGAGCACACTAAGAAAAAGTGCATCAGGTATCAGGCAAAAAGTGGGGGGGTTACTGCAACAGAAACCCACTTCCTTACAGAAGGTATAGAAAGGGAGCTTAAAATATGGGGGAAAAGATGATAAAGGAATAGGATTAATGAATGGAGAGGATGGATTTTTAGGCTAAGAAAACGGGGATTGATATGGGAAGGGGAGGAATGGAATGGAATGGAATGGTGAAGGGTAAGAGGGGAGGGACAGATATGGGTGGGATTGTTAAAGGGAGTGGAAGCTGTGAATAGGGGTTTTAGATGGAATGGAAATGTACAGGAAGTCAATCAAAGGGAAAAATGGGAGGAGGGAGGAAAATGAGAGGGGTATCAAAGGGAAAGTAATGGATTGGGATAGGAAAGGGAGATAAAGAGAGGGAAGCCAGGAGTCAAAGTGGAGGGGAATGAATGGACATCTAGGGCAGGAGAGTAAGGGGTGTAGAGGGAAATGGTTGCGATGGGAGATTTAGGTGTGGAAAGGCAAAGTGGAAGAGAGGAAAGTGAGGAGTGAACTTGGGGGAATGGAGTTGTGGAAGGGAAGAGGGTTGGTAAGGGAGAGTCAAGGCATCGGGGAGGGATGGTCGCACTGGGAAAAGAAAAGATAAATTAATTGGAGATTGGTTGGAAGGGATGGGGTAGAAAAAAGGAGATGGAAAGTAATGGGTGTAGATAGGGAAGTGGGGAGAGAAAAGATGGATTGAAGGGAAGGGGAGACTGGGTCGAGCTTAAAGAAGATGGAGACAGGAAAGGAAAGTCAGGGAGTAGATAAAAGGAGGGAAGGGGGTGGGAGGTGGAGGGAGAAGAAAGTAGGAACGGAAAAGGGAAGAATATAGAAGGACAAATGGTAGGGAGGATGAAGGGGGCAGGTAAGGAAACGTCTGGTAAGAGTAGGGCAGGTAAGGGAAGAATGCATATGGAATGGAAGAGGACGGAAAGGAGAGGGATGACTGGAGAGTGGGTATTCAAGGCAAGTGCAAGGAAATAAGACGGAAGAGAAGGGGTTAGGGGAGAAAGGGAAGAGAGTGGGGTCGAATAAAAAGAGAGGAAGTGGTAGAAAATGGAATGGGAGAGTATGAAAAAAGAGGAAGGGGTGGTTTTGGAAGGGTGGGGCGTATGAAGCAGTAACTAAGAGAAGATAAGGAGCATGCAGGGAAAAGAGTAGCTGGGGTACGGCAGGCAATGGTGAGTTTGGAGGGCAATGGAATGAAGGGAGGAATGGGAAAGGTGAGTAGTGGATGGATATTGGGTATAGAAGGGATGGAGAAGGAAACGTGGGACGGGCGGAATGGGATTGGGAGGGGAATGGGAGTCGAATGATAGTAAGTGGTATGGAAGGAATGAGTATAGGGGAGTGGAGGTGAGGAAAGGGCAGTAAGGAATGAGAGCGTAGGGGGTGAGGGAAGGACAGGTGACAATAAGGGATGGGAACTGAATGGAAGGAATGTGAAACGAACAAAAGAGCAGGAAATGGAAATACAGAAAAAGTCATGGGGGTGAGGGAAGGACGGTAGGAAAGAAGTAGATTGGAAGAGGAGAGAGACGGGTGAAGGCGAGTAACTCGATGAAAGTTAAAGGAAGGGAGAGAGAAAATGAGGAAAGGGACTAAAAGAAAAGTTAAGGACACAGGAAGGTATGGATTGTAGGAGCTATGGGTTTGAAAAATGGATGTTAACAAATGAAGGTAAATGGGGATTCCAAGTTAGTTTGCAGTTTGGTTTTCTGTTTAGTTTTTGTTTGGACTATTAACTCACCTTGGTCCCCATGCTCCCACCCCTGCCCCATCCTTACTGGAGCCTGTTCCGCCCCTGCTGCTTCGGCCTCTTCGGGTCCCCAGCGCCAGCAGTGGTCCTCCCCGTCCAGCGTCCTCGTGTGTAATGCTGCATCTCGCTGGTTACCAGCCATTTATACCGACGGCACGTCACAATGGAAACCTTCTCAACTTGTCCGCATGCATCACCACTGTCTGGGAGATACCATTTGTTTCCTGTTAACGGGGTAATATGCAAGGCACGGTCTCCTATCCAGCTTCTTGAAGCGATCCCACTATTAAGTCCCTAATAATGATCATGCGATGAAGCTGTAAGAAAACCCCATCCTGCCCCACACCCACAATAGTGGTGTTTTCAACCCCCCCTTTCCCTCGCTTCAGTGGAGGCCCTCCCTCTGCACGTACCCGCGGCCTTCTGAGATCACAGTGCGGGCATGTGATGTCACTAGTATTCCATTCCCAGGGTTCTGATTCTGGTACCATCTGCTGGGATGGTTGTCTTTAATATATGTTTCATACACGTTTATTTTAAGCATAATGCCTATACCCACGACGTGTATTCAGAGTTCTCCTATTTATTTATTAAATGATTCCACGGGGACTCATCCACATCCTCCTTTCAAAAAAACACATAGTAGGCCAGCCAAAAAGAATGGTTCATAACCAAATGTGAAAAAAGAAATGGGGATTTAAAAGTAAATATAAAAGTTGCACCCGAAGTAGAACATGACAGTGCTGACCAGAAATCCAGGAAAAGGAAGCAAATCCTACTTTATATCAGAAAATATGTATTTTTTTTTTATTGACAAAGGAAACGCATAATTATGGTGCCAGGGACACGTATTTCCCCAACTCTCTTTATGTGCATTATCTTTATTATAATGACATTTCTCCAATCTCACCCATTAACATGATATTTAATATTTTCAATGTTTATTATTCATTGAATTTTGCCGTATTTGTTGTATTCGTCACATTAAGAAATATACACTGACAGCCCCCTATTTTGTAGGGCGCTCTCTCTGATAACCTGGTCTGAGGGCTCTGGCGCGTTGCGCCACCCTGGTTTGAGGGGTTCTATGCCTAGCTCCCTCCTAGTCCGAAGGGGATAACCATGTATCCTGCTTCTGGTCTCAGGTCTCTGACTGACCTCTTCTAGACTCAGGGCTCTGACTGACCCCTTCTGGTCTCGGGGCTCTGACTGACCCCTTCTGGTCTCAGGGCTCTGACTGACCCCTTCTGGTCTCGGGGCTCTGACTGACCCCTTCTAGTCTCAGGGCTCTGACTGACCTCTTCTGGTCTCGGGGCTCTGACTGACCCCTTCAGGTTTCGTGGCTCTGACTGACCCCTTCTAGACTCAGGGCTCTGGCTGACCCCGTCTAGTCTCAGGGCTCTGACTGACCCCTTCTGGTTTCGGGGCTCTGGCTGACCCCGTCTAGTCTCAGGGCTCTGACTGACCCCTTCTGGTTTCGGGGCTCTGACTGACCCCTTCTAGTCTCAGGGCTCTGACTGACCCCTTCTGGTTTCGGGGCTCTGACTGACCCCTTCTAGTCTCAGGGCTCTGACTGACCCTTTCTGGTTTCGGGGCTCTGACTGACCCCTTCTAGTCTCAGGGCTCTGACTGACCCCTTCTGGTTTCGGGGCTCTGACTGACCCCTTCTAGTCTCAGGGCTCTGACTGACCCCTTCTGGTTTCGGGGCTCTGACTGACCCCGTCTAGTCTCAGGGCTCTGACTGACCCCTTCTGGTTTCGGGGCTCTGACTGACCCCTTCTAGTCTCAGGGCTCTGACTGACCCTTTCTGGTTTCGGGGCTCTGACTGACCCCTTCTAGTCTCAGGGCTCTGACTGACCTCCTCTGGTCTCGGGGCTCTCACTGACCTCTTCTGTTCTCGGGGCTCTGACTGACCTCTTCTGTTCTCGGGGCTCTCACTGACCTCTTCTGTTCTCGGGGCTCTGACTGACCCCTTCTGGTTTCGGGGCTCTGACCTTTCCACCCTCCTCATCAGTGGGGCTTAGATTTAAGTGTGTGTAAGCCGAGGAGCTCGCGTCACTTACACAGCTCTTAGTAACAACGTCATCAACGTAAAAGGTGGCTTGAGGGACGGTCTCCTCCTCCTCAGCACCTAAAAAAAATGAGATCTAGTGGCATACTAGGAAACGAAATGGACCCAATTGAGAACGGCATTATCCACTGTAAGTGTATGTTTATGGCGGAAAATGCCTTCATTTATGCCTGGCAGGATTTCTCAAAAGAAATCCTGGCAGGTGTAAATATGTTAAATACTGCATGTCTCTGAGTGCAGAGACATGTGCAGTAGTAACCGTGGCTTAATTTAAACTGGGGCTTCCAGGTCGACCCACCATCACTCTTTTTTTAGGCGCCGGCACTTATTGTTCCTCTGCAAAAAGAACTATTGATGGACAGAATGCAGAACAATGTCATACATTCACACCAGTACAGAGATCTGGGTCTAAATCGTTTTTTTGCTCACCATGCCATTCGAGTTTGGACCCAGCCATATACAAATCAGTCTTGACCCTGTGCCCAATGGGAACAGTCCAGGCCGAACTGCCAGGCCAGGTCCTCCCTGGACTGGAAACAAGCATCCTGGGACCGGTTTCGGGGTTTCACCCCTCTTCAGCCAGGGTAGCTTGATTCCAGTGGCATGGAGAGCACGGGACTCACGTCTGAGCATACCCGTCCCACTCGGGGTGACAAATGCAAAAAGAACTATTGATGGACAGAATGCAGAACAATGTCATACATTCACCCCAGTCCCATGAGGCACAGGGTCAAGACTGATTTGCATATGGCCAGGTCTAAACTGGGGTGGCATGGTGAGCAAAAGAATGATGGATTTAACCCAGATCTCTTGACTGGGGGTGAATGTTTTGATTTGTTCTGCATTCCGTCCATCAAATGTGTGTCTTTTGCTTTCTCGCCCTAAGTGCGCCAGGTATGCTCAGACGTAGGTCCCGGGCTCACTGTGCCACTGGAATCAAGCTATCCTGGCTGAAGAGGGGTGAAACCCCGAAACTGGTCCTAGGATGCTTGTTTCCGGTCCAGGGAGAACCTGGCTTGGCAGTTCGGGCTGGACTGTTCCCATGAGGCACAGGGTCAAGACTGATTTGCATATAGCCAGGTCTAAACTGGGGTGGCATAGTGAGCAAAAGAATGATGGATTTAACCCAGATCTCTTGACTGGGGGTGAATGTTTTGATTTGTTCTGCATTCCATCCATCAAATGTGTGTCTTTTACTTATTGTTCCTCATCAGACTTTGAACCAGAGCAAGTGAGAGAAAAACACATAAGGGGGTATGAAGGAGAAATAGAATGTTGGGAAAAGAGTCCCAAGGGGAGAAACCATGACTGAAAAAGAACCGGTAAGAGGGAGATAAAGGAAGAGGAATGTCTTGTGGGGGTGATAAAAGGTGATTTGGGGTGGAATCAAGATTAGACATCCTTGGTATTTAGCAATCCAGCTATTCGGTAGCGCCAGAAGCATGCTTCTGAACAAAACTTTGGGCCCCGGCACTTATTCTTTTACAGATTAAGCACAGGTAGTAACTCTCACGCAAGGTGTGCAGAGTTGGAGGAGCAAGGCATAGTTATCCTTGTAAGTTTGTGAACGCCCACAAGCTTCGATTTTTGCAGGTATTCACAAACTCCAATCCGACTCATTCCCACCCTGAAAACGGTCAGAGATTTACGGCAGCTCAGGGCTGAAGTAACTCCTGTTCAGGTCTGGAGTAACTCCCTCACCAAGATGCGACAAGGAGCGGATCACATGCAAACTTGGAGGAGATGTAGGGGAAGGGGTTTCCCAATAGAGAAGCATTTTTTTCCAGAGGAGGAAAAAAATAACAGGAAAAGAAACCTCTACATTATTACATCAGGCTTCATTATCTCAGTGAGTAATTGTATGCTATGTAGGAATACACATTGAGGAGATGGAGACCTGGAGAATATCGCACATGGAATTCCAAGTGGCGCACATGGATACCTGCACCTGGCACAGTTTTCAAAGCATGCCACTGGAAATGTATGTCAATTCAAAAAAGTATTAAATCTGCAAACGTTGGTGTGAAACTGTTTTACACATACATGTTTACTACATATTTTGAGAATTGCCTCGACATATTCCATCTTGTCCACATTTGTAATCTGGTGTTAGCCAAGACCTTTTGATTTTTAAAAACATTTGTGTGCAATATACCTATTTATAGTGGCTTTCTGCCAGCTTTCTTCATCCATTGGTCTGTTGGTGTGTCATTCAAATGTTGTTTCCACCCACTACAGGATACAGCATGGGGCAGAAGACCAGCCCACTTCAGCTACTGGATATTTTCACTTTGTATGACTCCATTTTGCTCTTTCACAAGGAGCACTTGCGCACACAAGCTAGTTCCCTTCTGTGCCAATGTTTTTGTTTTTAATTTATTACTTTGATGTTGCCTTTGAGTTTAGAGTCAGATATGACACCTGGACGCTTTATACCAGACGTGAACACAGGTCACATTACACGCTTGGTCAGTTCCTGTCTCCTGCCAATGCTGTTGTAAATTTCTTTTGGGAAAGTCCTTTGTTTATCTGCCTTTCTCAGATAAACAAAGGACACTCCAAAAGGAATTTCATACCATAACAGATTGTGTCCATTTGAAACTGTTCTGTATTAAGTTATCAAAAGCTTCAATATTATACATTTGAATTTATAAACTGACAAATCTTCAGAATACTTTTTTTCTGGATTCAATTTCACAAATGGTTCTTTAATAAACTTTGCCCAGGAAGAAAGCCTTTATCGTGTTTAGTTTGCAGCACTTGTAACACTTTTTGTATTCCTTCTTTCTTTCCTTCTTCCATTGTTTCTTTCATTACCCTTTCCTTCTTCCTTTAGTTTTTTTCTTCCAGTCCTTTCATTCCTGTCTTTCATTCCTTCTTTCCTCTTTTCTCTTATTCTTTTTTCATTCCTTCTTTCTTTTCCTTTTTTCTTTCATTCCCTCTTTCCTTTATTCTTTCATTCCTTCTTTCCTGCCTTCTTTTTTTTTATTTCATTCTTTCATTCCTGCCTTCTTTTTTCTTTCATTCCTGCTTTCCCTTTTTCTTTCTTTCATTCCTGCTTTCTTGCTTTCATTTTCATTTCTTGCTTTCATTCCTTTTTTCCTAGTTTCTTGCTTTCATTCCTAGTTTCTTGCTTTCCTTCTTTAATTCCTTCTTCTCTTCTTTCCTTCCTTGCTGTCTGTCCTTTCTTTCTCTCTTGCTTTCCTGCTGTATCTTTATTTTTCTTCCATTCCTGCTTTAATTTCTTCTTTCCTTCTTTCTTGCCTTCCTTTTTCTTTTTCTTTCTTGCCCTCTTTCTTTCCTTCTTGCCTTGTTTCCTGCTTGCCTTCCTTAATTCCCTCTTGCTTTCATTCATTCCTTCCTTCTTTGTTTGTAAAGGGAAGAGATTGGCAGCCAGTTGCATGCAATTGGCTTTTTTAGATCTGTTTTAGCCAAGACCTTTTGATTTTACTAAAACGATGTGTATGGCATAGAGATATATCTTATAGGGATTCTCAGCCTCACTTCATCCATTTGTCTGTGGTTGTGTCATTCAGATTTGTCTCCACCCACTCAAGTATGCATCATGGGACAACCCGTCCCTCCATTTCAGCCTTTGGCTGACTTCACTATGAGTTAAGACGTGCCGCTCTTTCACCAGGAGCACATCCACACACAAAGTAGTTCTATTCAGTGCTATAGAGTACTGTGTTAGAGTATGCTTTTTTTAGATTAAAATCAGTTTTGCGTCTGGTCAGTCTCTTTTAGATTGACAATGCACAGCAGCTTACCAAACTATAAAGTTTTGCAAAAGCCATGGCAGTACCAAACAAGAACTGACAAAAGGAAATTCTGCCAATTTTCAGCCACTGGCAAGAGCGTAAGCAGGGCGTAGTTCATTTTTAATAGCGTGTGCTTGGAGCTGATCAGTTGTATTGAGTAGAAGTTACTGTATTAAGGGTTTCCGCCTCCGCTTCCTCACCCAGACGTACATGATGTGAATATCAGTAGCCTCTTCATTATTGTGAATCATGTACGCTTTACACTTTCCATTGTTTGCTGGAATGTTCATGGAATAATCTGATTGATTCCCTTTAATCCGATTTTTTTCGGTTAAAGTATTCTAGGGATGATGGAAGGAGAAGTAATAACAGTACTTGCTTCAATATCTTTCCCTTGACAGGCGTTGAACAGTTTGATGTCTCTGATGACGCTCTTGGGGCCCAAGCACATCAGTTCCGTGAGAGTGAAAATGATGACCACACTCCGGACGGGGCTCCGATACAAGGAGGACTTCCCAGAGCTGTGTTGCAAGTAAAGTATCAAACGCGTTTTTGTAAATAATTTGTAAATAAATTGGTAGAAGGTGGCTGTGGGAACTTACACCGCACACACATGCATCGAAGCTTGACATTACATCACAACATCATTGGAGATCGGGATGAAAGCCTCTGCTTGGTACTCCAGGCTTTGCTTGGTATTCTTGTTATTCCAGGCTTTACTTGTTATTCCAGGCTTTGCTTGTTATTCCAGGCTTTGCTTGTTATTCCAGGCTTTACTTGTTATTCCAGGCTTTACTTGTTATTCCAGGCTTTACTTGGTTTCAGAGCTTCTTGTTTCCAAGGCACAAGACTGCCAGAGATGTCCTGCATTTTGAAATGTAAAACGTGCCAGGTAGTGGGTATCGGTATGTGTGCCTGAGTTTATGTATACCATCTCAGTTTCTCTTACGTTGCCTTTCTAAAAGCAGGAGGCAAACCCGTTCATTTACCATTAGAGTTTTGTGACTTTTAATTTCCTTGTATACATTAAGGCTATCTTGGTTCATTGAATCCTCATGTTAGCCCGCATTCTGTTGTTTTTATCCCGGCCAAGAGAACCATCATATTAAAAATAATTAGGTATCCCTTAGACAATTTTAATCCACTTGGCACTCCATTGGCACTCGCTCAGCCCTACACATTCCATCTCCTCACACACACCTTCGTCATTACGGCATAAAACGAAAAGGATCTCGACAAAGAACCCTCTGGCTGGGCCTTTAGGGCATTGTAGCACTGGCCCGAAGAGGAGCAGGCCCATATGATGAAGCATGACGTCCATGTGGATGTGTGAGGGTACTTGATAATAATCATAAGGATTCCCCTTGATTATTCACTTCCAACCTCGTTTTCTTCCCTTTTCCTCTGTAGGAACAGTACCTTCTGGATCTATTGAAACAGAAATCCATGCCAGGGAACTGGGTTTAAAACGAAACAACATTGTTTTCTACGTTTCTCTACATTCTGGCCGCTAAGAAGTATTTCTGTTTTGCTGACAACAGCTGGTTATTTACAGTGACACAAATAAAAAGTTGTGGGGCGTTTGAAGGGGGCACAGGGAGTTTAATAATAAACAAAACGTACCTGTTGCTGCCAGCCGCCTCGTTCTCATCTGTTTCCTGCTCCCAGCAGTCCCTGGGACAGTGTCAGCGACCCCCCTCCCCAATTGAAATACCAGCGCTGCTCTCATGCTCTTACCAATCATGAGATCAGCGCGGGGATTGGCCTGAGTGGGCTGGTTTAACGCTCACTCAGGCACAGGGAGCCTCTGCTATTTATCTCCAACCCAGCTGTGCACTACAGCTGGGTTGGAGAAACCTAAGAGCGTATGTGCCTGTTTGGCCGGTCTAAGACAGCCATCCAAACCGACATGCGCACTTAGCAGTGCACATCACGCCTCCCCATCTACCATGGCCCGGCCCTTCCCCTCCCTAAACACGCTTGCTCATCCATCAGCTGAAAAATAAAAATAAACTATTGTTTTATCTTTTAGCTGCTGGCTCTGAGCCAGAGGGGCGATGATCCTCTGCCATTGCGGAGGATCCACAGCTGGTTATTTACATCTGTCAAACCGCTCAGCTTCATTACTCGGCGGCTCACTGTCTTGAACCCATGAGTCTAAATAATTTTCTGGATGTTTAATTTCACTGATTATTCTGCCCAATCACACTTTTCAGGATGTAATTGCTAAAGAAGAAACTTTAAAAGCATGGTAGGAGAATGAGTAGAGTTGCTAGCTTATGTCACACCCTGAAATCCCATAACTTGACAACATCTACAACAGTCCAGAGTATGCGTCCACTGTGTGCTGCTCTTTTCAGAATTGTTAACCAATATTATATGCGTGACACAACACCTCTAGAATATTTTATTATGTTATTACTACTTATAAAGCACCCACGAACGCTAAGGTTTCATGGTGCTTCCTGGTAGGCAATATACAGGTGCAAAACTAAATGCTAAATCTTTACTTGAAAATCCAGATTTTCAATGTTCGTTGAGAGCGAAGGAGTTGGATACATCCCTAAGATTTTGTGGGAGACAGTTCCAGAGTTCAGGAGCACAAAAGGAGAGACTCCAACTTCCAGATCTAGTTGTACCGCCGCAGGCACTCTTAAGACATAACATTAGCAGCAACAGTGTTTGAGTATTTATCATTACCTCATTTTATATACTGCACTGAAATCATAAATGCAGTGTAATCTGTTATACTTTCCAAAAGCCAAAAATGATGTTCGCCAAGTACCAGAGACCAATATTACAGTCGATGTAATGCTGTGGTATTTTTCTATAGAGTTGTTTTAATTGATGAAATGTACCGAATTATGCCAGCTATAAATAAAAAAAAACTGGTTTATTTCTCTTATAAATTCAGTTTTTGGGATGTTGGTGTACTATGGTGGTCAGTCTTCGGACTGAGTTGCAGAAAAAAGGCTTGAGGTCTGGTGCTCACTCTTCTTCGTTCCAAGTACTGGGCTGCTTCTGTTACTGAACCTGACCTCACACCCATCCCAAACGAAGACCCAGTGTCTAGGCCTCCAGCACCTCAGCATTTGTGTTGATAGTCAGTCGCACATCGGGACCCTTGAACCTTACCTGTGTCTCTAAAGCAGACTGCTGATGTCAGACGGGGCTCCATGATTTACTCTGAGCGGTGCCCTCAAAAAGTGCTATCTTCAGGAAAAAAATCAAAATGGACTACCATTTTGAAGCTAGACGACTACTTTAAATCAGATGCCCAGTTACTGTATTTTACATTGTAAGAATGTGCAATAAGAAATCAATAGCTTGATGCTTTAATTCGACAACATCGTGGGCAACTGAGTCATGGAGATCTCTGTTTGATTATTGGCAGTGTGGCCCCACCATAACTCCATACCCCTCACCTATGGTAAATAAGCAGTGATAAAGCCAATAGGTTTGACTTGTGTTTTGAATCCAGGCTAAAATACTTGAAAATGCCAGGTGCAAAGAAAAACATCACATAAACGGTTTATTTCTGTTTACAATGC
Source organism: Triturus cristatus (assembly GCF_964204655.1). Classification (NCBI taxonomy): domain Eukaryota; kingdom Metazoa; phylum Chordata; class Amphibia; order Caudata; family Salamandridae; genus Triturus; species Triturus cristatus. The sequence goes on from NC_140594.1 coordinate 564,616,948, forward strand.
ATCTATGAGATAAAGAATTGAGTGTGACGACTCAGGCCCTCCATAGGGGGCGGTGTGATACAGCAATCAATAGTATGAGGTGGTAGGTTGGTACTCCTGCGGCAACAGGGGCAATTCCCAATCTCTGTACGTGTCTAAGAATTGGTACCAAGAGATTGTGCTATTAAGCCAGACGTAAGAAAACATTATAGTGAAGTACTTGAGCTTTGACCAGTAATCAGTCTCGTCTCAGACAGTGTAACTCATATAATTTAATATCTCACCAAACTCTGTGCATGGGAACAGCTTGCAGATAGACCTGACTTGTGCTTGGAGTGATAACACTTCCCGACCATTAGCCCATAACAATGGACAATAGGCAAGCAGTTAAAATTGGTCTGGAGTTGCCTGTGTTCCTGTTGAGATGGGGTGTGGCCTGGCACTTTAAGTTGGACTATTTCCCCTTGTAGCAGGATGAAGACTAATGTGTGTATGGTTGATCCCTGTTTGTAGTGGCACATGGAGCAAAGTAAAATGTAGAATTGGAATGTGGCGGAGAATAATTCACTGATTCTACACTTTTTGTTTTTCACAAGAGCCAGCAGCAGCCAAGAAGACACTACATTATGTTGTTTTAAAAATCTGCAACAGTTTGTTGAAAATTGTTTCAGACTTGAATCTCTTTTTATGGTGTCAGTGAAAAGTACAGAGGTTTTGCAAGATGCTGTTTGGGAGTTTGTGTTTTTTTGCAGTGGAATCACCCCCAAACACAATTCAAAGTTTTGCGCGTGTCACAATTGCCAAGTTCAGGGCCAACGGGCAAATAAGGGTCTCTGAATATAGGCTGGCCAGGAAGCAAAAACTCATATGAATGTTCTATTATACACACTTCGTGCTCATGATTTGTTGAGAAACAGCGTGGCCAATTTTTACATGGACTTGGTTGAGGTTACCTGGCTCACTGTCATTCATCGCTAGGGTATGTTTCAGATATTGTAGCACCAAAGGAGGAAAGAAAGTTTGCATGAAGAATACAGGGGTAGTGACTCATGGAAGCAGGGAATGAGATGATTAATGCAGGAAGTAAGAAAAATCAGGAGACAGAAGAATATTTTCAGTAAGAATACATTTTATGTTTATGCCAGAATGTGGTGCTACCTCTGCAGGAAAAGTGTGGGGAGGCATAATAAGACCATAAATCAAGAGCGGGAAAATGTGAAGAAGGCAAAAGGCAGAGGCTGAGTGTAGGGAATTTAAAAAGAAAGAAATGTAGATGAAAGTATTTTTCTCTTTGACAGTAAGCTCATGATGAGCATGCATAGTAAAGCCAAAATTGACCAAAAAAACTACTGCTAAGTTGAGCAAAACATGGCCAAATGTGGGGATTTCTGTCGCCCTTCAAGATGCAGTCTCTAACCAATATCTGTAGAAATTCCACGATTGAGCTGCATATTTTGGGAGAATATCTTACATATCCAAATATACAGTTTGTTTAGTAGCTGCTAGAAATCAGAATAATTTCCACAAAACTGGGTGTCTACTTTACAAACTTTGGTGATCACCATGGTGTAGGATAACTATGTCGTCCCAGTGTATTTTCATGATATGGGTGTCTTTTGATAAAGCTAAATCAAACTCGTGACTATAGCACAACAAGGGAACATCCGGTAGAGGCGAACTTGTGCCAGTGCCAATACTATGTATGACCACTAAAAGGGTTGGAGTGGTCTGCCAGCTAGTATGAGAAAGTGGCTTAGCAAGAGCAATTAATAATATCACACCTACTGGCCAAATGACAGGGAGCATCCCGCTCTCCCGCAGTCTCCTCTGTCCCCATTTTTTGTCCTAATAATGACAAACAATGTATTAGCTGTGACTTTAGCTAGCAAAAGGCTAATATATGCTAATGGTGTTGGGAGTATTTTTTTATGATGCCTGGTATTGCTGTGCCATGGAATATGTCCTTTTGAGGTGCTATTGCAGTATAATTTTCAGCTCACAATTCCTGTGCCAATAAATATACTAATTAAATTGTCCATGCCAGTTAATATTCCAAACATGATCTCTTAAGAAGTAGGGCAGATTCCTCAGAATTAATGTACACGAAACATACCTGTCATTATTGCCGCTGGGTGGTCCCATTGCATATGCTATGGTACTCCTACTGTTGTTATTCCTCATTGTGCACATCTCAGATGTTTCCACAAGTCTACATGTGACCAATAGCAGGCATTTGTAGAATGTAGACCATATATGGATTTCAACTGGGTCACATCGCTGAAGGATTGATACTGTGACCACGTTTTGAATTCTAGAATGTGATGACTATTCTGCTGTTTCTTTCTGTTTAGAGCTTGGGACTGTTTTGTGCGGTGCTTGGACCAGTCTTATCTTGGCTCCCTGCTGAGCCATGTTATTGTAGCTCTTCTGCCTCTCCTCCAGATCCAGCCAAAAGAAACTGTGGCTGTGTTTCGGTACCTCATTGTTGAGAACAGGTAAGGGAAGAGGAGCTGGAAACAAATCCAGACCCACAGCAGTGTAATCTTTTTATATGCTCTAATGTTGTACTGCTGTGTTGCAGCTCTTTGTTGGGTGTATGTACATTTGTGTAGCAAAATGTATGACAGATGTGTTTGGTTGCCACACATCCACACCCACACAACAAATTAAACCACAGCTCATCCAAAGACCTCTTCACGACACCACATCAGGCTCAACAATACAAACAGCTCTTCCCTCTTCCCACACATTTAACATTGGCGGTCTCATGTACCGATATGGTACACTACCCCATTGGTCATAGAAGGGTTTTGGCACTGATTCTGGGTGGACTCCAATGTTGTGACGTTGAAGAGTTGGGCTGCGGTACTCTTAGATGTATGGGTAGGGCAATATTTGCTACCCTTCTTTTCCAAATATTCCTTGGGGTGGACCTCTAAACTACCTGCAACATTTTGTTTGCTGCCGTTACACGCCCAACACACTTTTTATCACATACAAAAAAGGAATTTCAACAGAATCAAACCCCTCCCCCTCCCCCTTAGAGGAATAATGCTGCTTAACCGTAAATTGGATGAAATGTTCAATAGGATACCCAGGAGAATAGAATGTTATGATGTGATAAGGCAGAGGAGGGGAGTTGAAGAGGGCACACTGGAGACTGGTAAGGCAGCAATACTCAGAATGGTATAAGATGAAGATTTAAGAGAAATGGAGTATATGATTTTTTGATAGTCAAGCTGGACTGTTAAAGGGTCGCCATAGCAGGGCTATTGTGGATGTAATATAGAGACTGAACGGACATGCGTGTAGCTTGTTCTTGAACTAAATCACCCTGAGCTGGGGAAAGGAAGGAGTACTGAGGAAAGGTATTGGAGCACATGAACAAGCCTCCTAAGACAGTGAGACCGATAGATAAAGGTGGTATGGGATGCATGGAGGACGCTGTTCTGTAAAGCAGCTGAGGAACGATGTTAAATGAAGTAAGTTACTAGAAATGCGGAGAAGCTTCGGTAAGGGGAATTAATCTACTGCCAGTGGCTATGATACGCTGGGGTGATAAATAAGGATAGAAGATACAAAGAGTGCATTCAGGAGACTTAACATGAAGGACGGCATAGGAGGAAATATTCAGCGTGTGCATGTATATGCAGTTGGCAGGTTTGTTTCCATGTCTTAGGAAAGAAATTAATTTTTGCACTTATTGGACACTATTAAGCTGGGATGATTGGAAGAAGGACATACTGTGACTGTTGTAGGTTACAGAGGCTGAGGAAAGCTGATAGTTCTTTCATTGAATTTGCAGACTGCGGAAGATGAGGAAAAATGTATGATGAGCGTGCATGGTTGCCATTATATTAATAAGCTGGAAGATGTTAGTTGGTCATCTGGAATGATTGGAACTAGTATGCTAGTAAGTCTGTGACAGTTACTAGGAGACAAAACATGCCTGAACCTGGCAGGGTAGTCAGTTGAGAAATTATATTGGTAAGGGTGTGCACAGGAGAACATACCATACCAGTGGCGATACTTAACACAATGTTATTTCATTGTCACGACTAAAACCCAACTTAAGCCTCCTCATCGACACACCCGCTATTATGATACTCAAGCCTCCCACCTGGCGCTGGCTGGTTGCCCTCATTGGCGGCTAACATTGTATTTAATCAATCGGCCAATCAGGGGAATTGTAAGCACGCTACTCACCCGTGAGGGTCTCAAGGTGCTGGGGGGGGGGGGCGGCGGGAGTAAGCTCCTCTGCTTTGTTTAGTCGAAGAGCCAGGTCTTGAATGTCTTCCTGAAGATAGTCAGGGAGGGGGACGCGTCTGATGCCGATCAGGAGTTCGTTCCTGGTCTTGGCCGTGATGTAGGAGAAGGCTCTTTCACCTGTCTTGGCTTTACGAATGCGTGGGGTTTCGGCGGATCTGAGGTTTCTCTTGGGTACGTAGAAGGAGATTCTCTCATTGAGGTATTGGGGTCTGGTGTTGTGGAGGCTATTGTAGGCGTGGGTCAATATTTTGAAAGTAACTCTCTTTTCAACGATGAGCCAGTGGATGTTCCGTAGGTGTTGGATGATGTGTTCGTGTTGAGGGATGCGAAGGACGAGTCTGGCTGCGGTGTTCTGTATGGTCTGGAGTATGTGAAGCAGAGATTTGTTGATCCCGGCGTAGAGGGGGTTTCCGTAGTCCAGTCTGCTGGTTATGAGTGCGTGGGTAAAGGTCTTCTTTGATTCGAGAGGGATCCATTTGAGAGGGAAGAGTCGAGTACGATGCTGAGGTTTCGGGTGTGGTCCGTGGGGGGGAGAGGGCTGCCGAGGGCAGCGGGCCAGCAGGTGTTGTCCCATGCGGGGTGGGGGGGGGGTGGGTGATCTGAAGACGAGGACCTCAGTCTTCTCCGAGTTGAGCTTCAGGCAGCTGCTGCTCATCCAAGATGCGACGTCCATCATTCCTTCCTGGAAGTTGAGTCTGGTGGTGACGGGGTCCTTGGTGTGGGAGAGTATGAGCTGGGTGTCGTTGGCGTAGGATACTATGCTGAGTCCGTGGTGTCTGACGATGGCGGCGAGGGGCGCCATGTAGATGCTGAAGAACGTGGGGCTGAGCCACGATTTCACTGTGAGATTATCGACTAGCATCAATATCAACCACGTATCACACACTGAGAGATATTTATAGCATCCTTGCCTACCTCACACACCAATCCACTGCCGACATGCTTGCTATTTCGTTTGAAATTTGCTTTTCCCCTTTTCCCTTCTCATTGCCCCAGTCAGAAAGTGCTTTACCAGTGTAAATTCAATATGTATGCCTTATGGTTCCTTTGCTTGTATCTAACTAAACAATGCAACTAAGGCCCCAAGCACAGCAATTCATGCTGCGGGTACGATAGCAATGATACATTTTTGATGTTTTGTTCTCAACAAAACTTAATAAAAACATTTAAAAAAGAAAGTATGTGCACAGAAAACTGGACACCTAATGGAAGGATAAAAAATGTTGGAGAGAATCTATTGATGACACATAGTGTTTAAGAAGGCTTCGGCATGGGTTTCAGAGTGGGTATGTCATGATCTGTGTTGTCTAGGTTGCCGAGGGGATTGGAGAGTGGGTGTGTTGGGGACTGTTAGGTTAGTGATCCTAATGTAACAAGTTTTACATAGGGCATGGAGGAAACTTCAGTGGTTTAAAGTGCCTGAGGAACATATTGAAGAGACTAGACGCAGGAGGCTGACAATGTAGGGGATAGATCCGCTGCAGTGAGTATATGCAGGAGATAGATAGATTAGGATTGTGAGGTAGCATGAAGTTGTATCAGATGGTCTGAGAGGTTCAGTTAGATAATCAGTCCAGAAGTTTGAGATGCCTGTTTATTTTTTCAATTATTTAGTCAGCAAAAGGATTTTATGACAGGAAATAATGTACAAAAGAACAATGGAAAACTTACATATGTCAGCAGCTGTTCTGGTAGAGTACATGTTGTTTAGGTGATGAATGACACTAGAACATTAGAGAGACATTACAAAACTTGTAACAATTAAACATATACACAGTGAGGACAGTTGATGGTAAGATGGTAGTGGAGCTGGGGTTATTATGTTTGTTCTTGTGAGACTATATGTTCTTGAAAGCATCTTGAAAGAATTGAGTTCTGGCATTGAGCACAAGTCCATCAGAAGAAGTTCTGTTGTAGGATCCCGAGTAAGTAGAAAAGAACAATCTGGATGGCAGACATGGAGGTTTGGGTGAAACATGTGCGTTCTGGATAGCAAAGTGAAGTTTATGGGTTATGGTGTATTGTGTTATGAGGGTGGAGAGGTAGTTGGCTCTGGGGTTGTGGCCTGAAGACTTACCTATAATAGACCTTTATAGTAAGTTGTGTGAGTATATGTTTGAAGTAGTTACTGAAAATAGAGTGTGTGCTGCCTTATAATTGACTTTCAGCTTCCTTATTTCTAATTTTCATGCTTCACTCCTTAACACATTCCTAGAGATGCAGTGCAAGACTTTCTCCATGAAATCTATTTCCTGCCAGATCACCCTGAGCTGAAAGAAATTCAGAAAGTTCTTCAAGAGTACAGAAAGGTATGTTGAACAGTATGTTAACTGTTTATTTGATTTACTGCTGTTTGATCCATACTACATGGGAAAGCTGGACCTTTGGCATGTTCTGCATATTTTTTAGATAATAAAAAATAAGGCATAAGTATTTCTGGTTCAGCTTTGTGTAATAGCATGAATGTACTACTTTGTTTCTGTGACAAGAGAAGTTAACTCATTAATTTTACATTTCTGCAACCTCCATCTTATTCCTATTCATGAAAATCAAAACAAATCTGCTGTCGAGTTCCCTTTCTATAAGAAAATAAACATCACTGTTGGGTTTTCCATTTGTTGTCATGTTTTACTTTTGACTTGTGTGGATGTGGCTGCAATCTATTGAATAACACGAGACAATTTGCACCGACCCAGTAATGTTGATGAAATGTACACTATGCATACTGCTACTGTCTTTATTCCTAGGATTTGTTGATTTTTGTAGTTGGATGAAATGTTAGTAGTCACAACTCATCAGACTGTCATGCTTAGTTGGTCAGTGGTTTCTTTGCCTTGATGGTTTCCCTGCAACTCTCTTTGATTACTCTTAATTAGTGTATTTTCAGAGCAAATTATAACAGTCAGCAAATCAGGATTCAGCTAATAAAATCTTTTCCCTTTGATTTATACAGATAAGTTTGCTTCTCAATTTATTCAATCTGCCATCAACACATAGGTGTTGATGTGTAAGTTTGTGGTTCATGAGTAAGCATACGTGCATTAAAGGGGCGGCAAATCTTTCAGCTGTTTGCATAAGTTTGCATAACCTTGATTTTTCGTTTGCAAAAATGATGCACCCATCTCACCACATTGCTTAGTATTTAATTGAAGTATTTTTTTCAGATGGTTTAGTTTTAGTGGCAGTGGCTTTATGTATCTAAATTAGGGGCAATGCTGCATAGTTAGCTCTTGATTAAAAAATGTGGTGTAATACAATACAAATTAGGTTTGTGAATAGGTGGATATGAAGTGTGAAAGGTTTTGCAGGTATTGCAGTGCCAGCATTCATCTGATGGGTAGACGTTTAATGAATATAGTCTTTTTGGGGTGTTTGAATGAAAGTGTGTCTCTGTGATTGCTGTAGATTGACTTGCTTCACACATGGAGATGCAATTTGAGTTGTGAAGGGAAGAGGCATTACTAAACTCTAGCTCCCAAGACACATTGATCTCCTATCCTCAATGAGGCTTGCTTATATGACTGCATTCCTGTTGTGTGCTTATAAAACTGATAAGCAAGTTGTCAACCAATCACTTTGTGAATGAATGTTTGTGGACTCTCGTTTAGAGATGTTGAGGAGTTACAGCAATTGTCAAGTCTTGTTTCCTCAAAACAAAGAGGTGGTGTTATTTATACAGCTTCAGTAAGTATTTCTACATATTAGACCTATCATTACCCAGTGAAATTCTTGGAGAAGTGATATATTTGAAGTGGGTGTGGATGTTGGAGTCCATGTTGGAGTTGGAGCTCCTAAGGTTGCTTCTCTTTCACACATAAAGCCATGTGTGAAAGGTTTATGTGTGAAAGGTTACTCATGCATGGAATAGAGGTCAGGATATGCCTCTCAGGACATTGGTGATATAGGCTCTCTTCTAGGTTTAGGTAATAATAAAGGTACTCAGTTAGAGTTTTTTGTGGTTAAGCGATCAGCCTAATTTGTAGCTTCAGCAAGAGGCATGTTGCAAAAGTTTAATTTCACATAGACTATTGCACACACTATTAAAGCTGTGATTTTACTCATAGGAATGACTAGATGCGTTTGGTTGAGTTGGAAGTCACTGAATTTTATTGGTGTTTCATGTGTGATTTTATTGTTGCTTCGTAGTTTGACATTAGAATGTTTCCTTTATCCACAGTGAAGATTCGGTGTCCCTAAATGGTGACAAAATGAGAGAGGTGTTTTGGTGTGTTATAGTGGTTAATCATGTCGTGTTTCCACACTACTTTTGCTTTTCAGCTTTGAGCATTGTAAGTTTGATGAGGAGTAAGAAGTCCACAGGGTGCTAATAGTCTGTGATCGGGCATCATGAAGTCACCCAAAAAGCTAAATATTGCTCGCCTAGCATGGAATTTTCTTTCCACTGTAGGCTGGGGTTTCAAGCCTAGTTTTATGTTCATGATAAAGTTAATTGTGTCTAGGGGTGTTGGCAAATTTGTTTTTTGACAGGTATATTTTGGCACATGCTGTTTTTCAGGTGGGAAGGGATAGAAAGAGATGCAACTAAGAAGCAGTATTGCGAGTGTGTCCCTCTTACTGGTAATAATGATAGTGCTCTGTTTTTTGCAGGAGACATCAAGAAGTGCCGATCTGCAGACAGCACTGCAATTGGCAATGAGAGCCATTCAGCATGAGAATGTAGATGTGCGAATCCATGCCCTGACCAGCCTGAAGGAAACACTTTATAAAAATCAGGTACTTCTGGGCTATTTCATGAACACCACTAGCCAAACCCATGGAAGCTTTGCCATTTTCTTCTATACCTGTCCTGTAAATAGATGGAGGTCTTTGATTCCCAAGGCTGATTACTCTACACATTTTAATTAACTAAATTTAAAGCTAAGACTCTACCCTCTATCGTTCCCATGCAGAATGCTGGAAATCACTTGATATAAATGTAAAAATCATTCTGTTGAGACAAATCCCTTATCCTGTACCTTTGACTGGAACCTTACAGTGTTCATGATTAACCGACATTGGCATGATCACTACTTGTATTTAAAAAAAATACCAAATCAAGCCATCTCAGTCTGGACGGTCCAAAAATCTAATCTGAGAAGTCAAGTCAACAAAAAGAAATTGAGGAAAGTCTGATGGGTTTGTCTCAGTTGTAGCACTTCTGTAGAATTATTTCTCTACAACAGTTTGCTAATTGAATGTCTTTAATAGATTCCTTTACGCAAAGAAAAGCCACTAACTCTTCACAAACACGCCTACATGAAGCAATACATAGATCATTTTGGGCAATTATTGCATTTGAAGGCTGCACAAGAACTGGTTGTACAAACTGTATGGCTGTACATCAACCCAATTATGAAAGGACACTGTTCCAAGTCTCCAACCCTGCACTGCGTCCCCAACTCTTGACACCAGTGTTCGAGACTGGAGCAACTCATGGGAGGAGCAGAAGAGGGAACAAATATAAACAAGTTGTGATCCCAATCTCAGAGGAAGTTTTCTTTGGCTAAACAAGTCTCATTTCCTGGATCCATTAAACTCTGCATCTGTCGCACAAAAATATGGTGCCATGGGTCTCTATTTATTTATTTATTTATTTATTTTTAATATTTGTAAAGCGCTGCATATACCCGTAGGCGTCTTGGCGCTAAAACCAATATAGACTAAGGAAATGTGAGGGGGTAAACCATTTAATTGAACAGATGTGAGGGAAGAAAAGAAAAGAGGTTAATGAGAGAACAGCCAGGTTTTCAAGAGTTTACGGAACTGAAGCAGTGTAACACTTTGTCTGATGTTAAGGGGCAAGGTGTTCCAGAGTCTGGGGGCCGCCACCAAAAAGCGTCGGTCACCCCAGGTAACTGTTTTGGTGCGAGGGACAACCAGTTGGCTGAGAGTAGCTGATCGTAAAGCTCTTGTGGGTTTGTAAGATTGTAATTGGTCTCTTAGAAAGTGTGGTCCTTGATTATTGATTGTTTTAAATACTATGCAGAGTGATTTGAAATGAATTCGTTTTTGTACAGTAAGCCAATGAAGATCATTTATGTCTTTGGAAATGGGTTCAAACTTTGTTTTGCCTGTAAGAAGGCGAGCTGCCGCATTTTGTATTGTTTGAAGTTTTGCAATTACTCTGGTTTGGGCATTGAGGAATAGTCCATTGCAATAGTCCAGGGCTGAGAGGACCAGGGCAGAAACCAGTGTCTTAATGGCAGAATCAGGGAGAAAAGGGCGTATTTTCCGGATCATTTTTAACTTCAAGTGTGCTGTTGATACTGTTTTGTTGGCGTGGTTCATGAAATTTAGTCCATCATCAAAGGTGACACCAAGGTTCCTAACCTTCGAGGTGGGCGTAGGAGGAGTACCGAAGGTCTCTGGCCACCAACAGGTGGACCAGGCTGGAGAGAGTGGACCGAAGATGAGTACCTCGGTTTTCTCCGAGTTTAGCTTTAGGCAGTTTGTAGCCATCCAGTCTCCTATATCTAGGAGCCCTTTCTTAAATTTTTCAGCTACTTGCTCTCCGTCGCCTTTAATCGCCAACACTAGTTGGGTGTCGTCGGCGTAGGAGGTTAGGCTCATCCCATGTGCTATGATGGTCTTAGCAAGGTCCGACACATAGATGTTGAAAAGTGTCGGACTCAGGGATGAGCCTTGAGGAACTCCGCAGGGAGCGGAGAGTTGAGCTGATTGAAAGGGTCCCAGAATGACAGCCTGCGTTCTTTTGGCTAGGAAGGACGCTATTAGGTTTTTGGCAGTGTGGCAGATGCCAAGTCCTTGGACACGGTCGACCAAGATGTTGTGGTCGACCGTGTCAAAAGCCGCTGATAAATCTAGCAGAACCAGTATGGCAGTGCCACCCTGGTCCCTGATGACCCTGATATCATCAGCGGCTTTGATCAAGGCTGTCTCTGTCCCGTGATGTTTTCTAAACCCAAACTGTGTGTTATCAAGAAGCTGATGTTTTTCAATAAACTCGGAAATCTGGGTATTCATGATTTTTTCAATCATCTTTGCCATGAGGGGTAGACTAGCAATTGGTCGATAGTTTTTTAACTCACTTTTGTCCAGTGAGGGTTTTTTTAACAGAGGTTTTAGTAAAGTGTTTTTAAGAAGGTCCGGATAATTGCCTGACAGCAATATTAAATTGCAAACCTGCGTGAGTGCCGGTATAATGGCATCCATTACTGGTCTAAGTACAGATAAAGGGCAGGGGTCCAGGGGTGAGCCTGATTTAATGGTAGATAATGTATTTTTTATTTGGTCCGGGGTGACTGGTTGGAAGCAAGGGAACGTGTTAGCTGGGGGGAGAGTGGTAGATGAGATTGAGCCCGGAGGTGATTTGGAAGAGAACGCCTGGTAGATATCGTCTACTTTAGTGTAGAAAAAAGAGGCAAGAGAGTCACACAAAAATTGTGACGGGGGGGGGAGTAAGATCTGGGGAATTGCCTAATAATGCTTTGGTGATTAAGAATAGTTGTTTGCTGGAGTTCTTAGCTTTCTCAATTTGATCACTGTAGTATTCTTTTTTTGCTTCCGCTATCATGTTTTTGTATAGTGCTAAGGATTCCTTATAGACAGATTTACTGCTAGTATCATAGTCTTTTCTCCAAGTTCTTTCCTTGCTACGATTTATCTGTTTTTGTGTCCTTAGTTTGTCGTTGTACCAAGGTGCGGTGGGTTTAGCTCTATTACTAGAGTGTTCTTTAGAAGGGGCTGATTGGTGTGTTGCCTGGCCCATCCAGTCGTATAATTGCTGGAGCGCTAAATTGGGGTCTGAAGCGAACACTGGGTGGGTTTGTTCTAGTATGAGCTTCAAAGCTTCTTGATTTATGTTTTTCCAATCTTTAAAAGATTGTTTAGGTATAGGTTGAGGCTTATTCTTACAGTGATTATTGGTGGCTATATTTGCAAAAATTGCAAAGTGGTCGGTCCAAGGCATAGGCAAAATATTGGTGATTTGCAGTCCTTCTAGGTTAGAAAAGATGGGGTCTAAAATATGACCTGCTTGATGGGTAGAGGATGTGACAAGTTGTTTTAGCCCTAGGGTACCTAGATCAGAGATGAGGGCGGCAGAATCGGTAAGGTGACCTAGTACCAATCTTAGTTAAGGAACACATGGCTCTGCTGATGAAATTGTAAAACTGTGTACACTTCCTCCATCTATCTCGACTCGACTCCTGCCAAGTTAGATCACTTCATACAAGTTATTTTCCAGAGCAAAGCCTCTGTATTCTCTGCCATGGTGCTGTGGGCAAACGCTTAACAAGGTCCTTGTCCAACATCAGGCTCCACCAGATACTGTCTGTGACTTTTTCCAACATGCCCTACTCCTTGGCATATTGTATTATGCCCTGAGTGGCTGTTAGGGTACTCCTATCCCACTACATCAATGTTGCTCCTGCGCCACCCTTTCTGGTGCTGAGGCCTGAATTGGTTTCTGTCCAGCTGTTATGTTGTGGTGCTCGATCCTCTTAAGGAGATACCTTGGATGGAGACCCTTGAACGAATTAGCAGTATTATCTGACTGATTAAATAAGTACCTCAGACTTCCAAATATTTTGGAAGATAATGGTTATGCGAAGGCTGAAGAGGCTTAACATTTGGTGTAACAGTTTGTACCTGTCCCATCCTGACATAACTGATTGTGTCTGAATCCCCCTAATGACAGAAACTTTCACATATCCATTAAAATAGTTCCCTAGTTGCCACATGGGGTCCTCTGAAACATTTTTCCCTTGTACATTATCTTGATCAAGGCATCATACAACCTAGAAATTCACCTCCCTCTGTGGAAAAAGAGCTTCACCTTCTCACTGCTGTCATGATCTGAGAGGGTGCTGCTTCAGTCAACATTTTTCGTCCCCAATTAGCTGTTTGAGACAAGTCTTAGTTGCTCCAAGGGGTCTGTAAGAAAGCAGCAAAGAAGCACAAACCTGCTTCTGGGCCTCTGAATTTACTGACTTCTCAACTTACCCCTGAGAAGTCATGCTTGCCTCAAGAGCCAGATAAACATCTAACAGATTTCTCATCTGGCTATCCTATAGGGTAAGGTATCAAGGAAGGCCCTGCACTGCTCTGTGACATGTGTCAAAAGAAGTGTGTACACATTAGAAAAAGCATTAGCGAATGGAATTACTTATTCACCTGTCTACCACTGTTGAGACAGAAAGTGGTTTAGCAAGGTTGCTTTGTACACAGACGTGACCTAGAGGTTTATGAAAGACGTAGAACACCTGTTTTCACCTATTGTAGCTCTAATGTTTACATAAAATTTCAAGCATGTTCTTAGACTCACTCTGTAGCCTTTTTCTGAGTACAATTTTAAACTGTTACTTATCTTGTGCATTTTCCTTTTGCTCAGAGGGTGGATGAGTTTACTCAGTGAAGACAAGGTTGTCTTAAGTACTGATTCAAAGGTGAATTATTATTTACCCACAAATGATTCAGTCACTACTTACCAGTTTGTCGCTATCAGAGCTTTATGGTTGAGATGTGCAGGTAAACAAATTTGAAGGCAGAAACATACTGTGTGTGTTCCAGGGCCTCCTTTATTTTCAAATAATTATTTTAAAAAAAATATGTATAACAACTGTTCTGCTACAATGAGAGCTATTACAAAGTTCCAGGTAGGTAAAATAACAAATGTGCAAACCATCATGTGCAACACTATACAGAATGTATCAAGTGCATATGGTTGTTGCTTGTAAGGAGGTTGAACTTCAGCTGTATGTCTTTAGGCCTGGAAATGTAGACAAGTTACAGTACACACATTCATGCTCATAACAATATATTACGACTGAGGCAATATATTATGACTTAAGACTGAGCCAGAGTTGACGTAAAAGAAAGGGAATACTGGGCCTTGATATATGAAGACAATCTTTCTGACAGCACACAAAAAAGTCATTTGACTTTGAATTTAAGAATGAAAAGACCTAGCAAACAAATGTTAGGTAGTAAATATAATCCCACACAGAATATATATATCGGCCACAATTTTTTTATATTTCTTGCCAGAACCTTAAAATAGATGGACAATTCTACTACATAATTCTACTCTAGGGCAATGAAGCATTTGTCTGATGTGTGACTATACATGTTGCAAATGGTTTTTTTTCTTTTTAATTTTATTATGTCAACCACCATATATAGTCTAGTACAACCAGGATTCTCAGTAGATTCTATGAGAGTCTGTATTATTCTAAGCTGTCAACATCCATTATATCAATACAAAACAGCAATGAAATAACATGATGAGCTCAAACGTTAGCCCTCAAAAGTACAACAGGTTGTGCCATGTCTATATTGCAGTTCTTTACACTGACCCCCTCCTGCCACCATGTCCTATTCATTGTTGATCCTCAGAATAAAAACATTGCCCATCGTCTTATTGTCTCAATACTCCTATATCTGTTGTTATTGGAGTGAGGGGCTCCATATGTTGCAAATGTTTGATGAAGTTTACTACACCTGATAGTGGACTGTAGCAATTAATTGTCTGTAATTTAGAGACACCTCCTTGACTTTAGTGACAATGTGTGAGGAGGTGCAGGTGTATCCTTCGTCTAGATGATTATCTACATATTTGAGACAGGAGGCCTCTAGTTATTAGGATCATAAGATATTGCATTTGCTTGGATTTCCTATTGGCTTTCAAAAAGTTCGGCACCCACCTTTCTGTGAATTCCTACAGCCTAAAGTAAACTAATTTTACCAGTGAGGAAACTAATTTGTTGTAGGGATATCATTCTACTGTTGTCAAACTGAGCACCTGGAATGATTCTTCAAACCTTTTCTCGAAAGTGATGACTTAAACAGCCTTACCGAGAGGTACAGCAAATGAGTTTTGCGGTGCTGCCTTAGCCAGTTTTGCTATCCTTCACCAAGGCATCGGCAAGATCTCCTTACAGTTAAAATTTTCTAGGAATGTATCAGTTAATGTAACATATAAGTAGAGTTTGTTGGTGTCCCTCTTAGAAGGGCAGAATATTGGGTCTGTGATATGAGCTAGTGCGCTACCTTTTCCAGAGCCCATTTTTAAATATAAATGTGCCCGTTTCCATCACATGGCGGCACATGATTTCCGCTACTTTTTATTGGAAGAGAACCCGCTAACGAGTACCAGAATTACAAGAGAGGAAGTTTTGCTTTATGATTTGACATTTGTTTCTCCCTTTCTGTAACTTCGCAGGCAGAGTTGGTCAAATACTCCACGGATAGTGAAACTGTTGAGCCAGTCATCTCACAGCTGGTAACAGTGCTCCTCAAAGGATGTCAGGATGCAAACTCCCAGGCTCGTCTCCTCTGCGGTGAATGCCTCGGAGAGCTTGGAGCCATAGATCCTGGTCGATTGGACTTTTCAACAAGTGATACTCAAGGAAAAGGTTTTACATTTGTGGTAAGCAGTACGGCAATAGATCTGCGCTCTAACTGGTTTGCAAATCTGTAAGCCATTCAAAGAAGTAGATGCATGTGTTGCACTGTGCCATGAATTACAAACAACAGTTTCACAGAATACTGAATGTTGTCAAAAACAAACACAACTTGTTATATGGTAGAATGGGGAGCTCTCTACATGATAAATAAGTTGTATGTTGTTAATCGTAAATTCTCAAAAAAAACAAGCGGCGGATTTCACTGACATTTTTAATTCTTACAGGTTTTTTTTTTGCTTTATCAGATTCCCTTAGTTGGTCATGGGGTGGTTTATCTTTGACATGTTATTTCATTCCTAAATGTGCAGGTTGTTATGGAAGAAATATTCTACCCTTCCTTGGCGACATCACCTGTTACCTTACCCTTTTTTGAGCTCACTTTCTGTTACTTTCAAAGTGCTCTTTATTCACACTTTAACTGTGGTCGAGTTGTTTGTTCTGTGAATAAGTTACCATGAAAAGTCGTTCAGTGCTTTATCCATATCTGCAGAGTATATTAGCAGGCCTGCTAGCCAAAAGCATTTCAAAATGACTTGGACCTAAGCAGGTCAAGATCTTCAATTTAAACTGCAAATTGTATCTCTTTAATGTTGTGTCCTTTGATATAATACTGAAAAACATATACTCTGGCCCTTTCATTTCCCTAACAGACCCTGCTCTCCTAAAGGTACATCATTGCTTATGCCTATACAAATACTGAGAGTTGGTGACCACTCCACAATTTTCTCCTCTCCTTAGGTTGAATTACTATTGACTGCTCTCAGATGGAATGATTTTGAAATTTCTCGTGGGAAAATATGTTTTTTAGGAACATAACGTAGTATAATAGCTGATATTATTTCAAATATTTCTATTCATTTTACATTTCTCTCAATTGTAAGTGTTTATTTATCAATAAAGAGCGACTGCCAGATGTGCTACAGATGAGTCTCTATTGTTGGTACCAACTCTTTCCTCCAGTATTTAGCAAAGATTTTTTGGCTGCCAGAAGGAGTTGTGCAATATGTTTGTCTGTCTGTGAGTGTTGATTAAACTGCCCCCATATCTAGAATCCCAACATTATAACTACTGGTGGTCTCCACAAAGGAACGTAAAAAAATATTCTCCACTGCATTTAGCAACGTATCCCAGATTTTGTGGAATTTGAATCATCCTGAAAATAATTTAGGCAATGTTTCTGCTCCTCCAGCATCAATCCAATTTATTAATATTACATTTGTGCATACTTGTTAATGTGTCATATCATACCATTTGCAAACCAATTCCTTCCCGGACATTCTCCAACCTGTGTTATTTGTCCTTGTTAGTATTTCTTCCCATTCTTCTTCCTTTAGTGGCTCCCCACTTCTTTTTCTGAAGGTGCTTGAAAGCATGTCCTTCTTGTTGTCTGGTCCTCTGATGAGAACTTGTTTATCTAATATCAAGATGGCATCTCAATATATATCAAATACCCATCTCTCAAATTGAGTAAGAAGCTTTAGTGTTCCCTTTTTAATAAGCCGATTTGACACCCAGCATCTTATCTCATTATAATATCTCTCAATTTCTTGACCTCCAGTTTCACTTGTCTAAAGGACTTCATGACCCCTACCTTTAAAGATGTTTCTTTCCATTGTGCAACCATTCTGTAATGCAGTTTAGAGCACTTCATTTATAGAGAAACTCCAACAAAGACCACCCCCCTGGCTACCCTACTTTGAATCAGCTGGAAGATGTTTGACAGATTACGCATGGTGCTAAAAAGATTAATAAAGCGGCCATGATGAATTGCATCAGCAGTTCACTGACGACTTTTAACATAAGTATCTTAATTCTGTGGCCACAAAAGCTTGAAATCATTGGTTATGTTGAATGTGGACAAGAGATGATGGACAGATTGGTGGGAATGGATGTTTTTTTGAGAGAATTCCACTTAGATTTTTTTATTTAGTAGTTTACTAGCTGATAACTAATAAATTTAGAAACCTCCATTTATTTAGGGCCATATCATACCTATGCTTGTTGCCAGGCTTGATATTGAATAACTAAGATTGGGTATACTATTCTTTGTGATAGAATTCCCCAAGGAAATTGGTGGTGTCTGCCTTTCATTGTGCATCTACACCTCCTGCAGAAAGTAATAAACCTCATGTAACAAGGGTCATTGCGACCTGGCTAAATTGTATAGAGCAGGCAACTAATCTTGGGACAAGTATCAACATTGGAATTGACAGTGGAGGGGTCATTCCGTTCCAATGAAATACTGGAATGGAAAATCGTCAAATTCCTCTCTTTGATCAAGAATAGAATGCCACCAATAATGCTGGTATATGTTAAAACACTCCCCAAGTCGACAAGAATATTGGTGCTTCTACTACTACTGTTGACAAAGCCTAGACTGATGAGATGCCAGAAGAAAGGGCTACCAGCCAAGATTAAAGGCTGGCTGAAGGATGTTGCTATCAGTAATGAAAATGCTAAGAACTATGCTGATCGTCAAGTTCCGAAGGCCCGACCCAGGGCCATCTGGGCACCCACCTGAACTATTTGACCCTGCAGCAGGGTGAGAATGAAAACCTTTCTAGGAAATGCATCATCTTAGAGTGGATGTAATGCTCCTTCCCTAAGTGTTCCTGGCACAATTGTCCAGCATATTGCTGTTCTATTGTTACTATGCCCACTAGAGACCATCATTATGAAGCGTGACAAAATGTGATGATAGAGATGGCTGTATTGGGTTTCTACTTCCCTTTACGATACGATAAATCAATGATCAGGATGCCACTAAATATACTACTTACTGTATGTTGTACTCATGTCACTAATGTTTGCTCTTTTCTTCTGGATATTGTACTTTATGAATATCAATATAAATATCTATCTTTTCTTTGCAGACCGGAGTAGAAGATACAAACTTTGCCTACGAGCTGCTGATTGAGTTAACTAGAGCCTTTCTCGCATACGCGGATAACGTCCGTGCCCAGGATTCTGCAGCATATGCCATTCAGGCAAGTTGAAAGCTTCATTGCAACAGTGCTCTAGTTTTGTGTGCAGTTTGGACATCTTACTGTCTTTTTTCTTTTAAATGCAAGGGTGAAGGAAGATGTAAATGTTTTAGTCAGATAGTTGATCTGTAAGCTATTTGTTTTTATTACGTTTCACAAATTTCTCTTTTCCACACAAGAGCAACAGTTTAAAATCAATAAGACAAAATTCTTCCAATGTGTCCCTTTACACCAAAAGTGGACATTCAGGTACTAGTTTTTAAATTGATCTTGTAACAAGGCCAAATCCAGCGCTCTGCAGAGGTGCCCAGCCCCTAGAGGGCCTGCGCCATGTCATTTTGCTTATACCCACGCACTTAGAAGTTATGAAAACCCAGTGTGATTGCATCCCTAGAGTTTCTTGCTTGATTAGCATTACAGGCAAAGTAGGCATGTATTGTTGCCTTGTGAATTAGACAACACTGAGCACTTGCACAGCACTTTATAAATCAGTCTATTCAACATTTAATATGCATTCTTTTATTTTGTAAACTTAAGTTCGAGGCATATGAGCTGTAGATCATATACTTGTGCATAGATCGCCATCTGGTGTTGGGCTCGGATGTTTGCACTTTGTTTTTGTCTAGGAAGAAGTCTTTGTAGTCACAAGATAGGTGACTCCTCCTTAGTGTGACAGTGCGCATGGGCATCGACTCCATCTCCAGATTGTTTTTTTCCACCATCGGGTTCGGATGTGATTTACTGCACTCCGGTTCGGTGTCGTTCTCGAACCCTCATCGACGTGCAATCTCCCACCACTCGATGGTATTGTCTCGATCGCTTTTTGCTTTCAACGCGCATCTTCCACAAATATAAAATCATCGACCTAGATATTCGATGCGGGCCGTTGGGCCAATCCTCGCCGATCACGCCAGCAGTCAATGGAAAGAACTCCTTTTAAAAAATGACCTGGATGTGGTGCTAAGTTCCCACACACGGACTTACACCAGGTTTGTACCCTCTGCCTCTCCCCGGAGCACGAGGACAAAAACTGCGAGGCCTATGCATCTTTCAGGTCGAAGAAAACCATCCGTGACCGTCGGGCTCGACGTCACAAAATGTCCCGCAAAAGCAGCTTGGTTCTTGACATCTTCAGAGCAGATTCCAATGTCCAGCCAGAGCAACAAGCTGATGAAGGAGAGTTCTCAGTCTCCGAGGCCGACCACTCCGACATCAAAGACGAGGCAGTTACACCAGCTCAGCGGTCTGTGAGTACCAAGACCCCTCTCCTAACCAACCCCAAACAAAAGGCTCCGGTAACACCTTTGCCCTCCAGCTCAGGTGGACACCGGCAACACTTTTCAGACGTCCCGCCCTTCGGCCTGGCTATGAAACCGAAAGAAAAGCCTTCCGGCTCGGGCTCGAGTAACCCCGCCCCGGTGCCGACAAGTCACCTTCGGCACCGAAGCCCAAAACTAAAGATGTGCCACACCCTTCTTCGTCGGCACTGAAAACAGCCTCAACGCCAAAGCCCTCAGCGTCAAAACGAAGGACAAACATTTGGAGCCGAAAAAATCTTCAGAGCCGAAAAAAAGTCTTGGAGCCACAAACTCTTATACCGAAAGCTAAAGAGTCCAAGACCCTGCAGAAAGCTTCAGAAACAAAGGCAAAAGAACATTCTGACACTAAACCTTTGGCATCGAAAAGGGACATTGTACCCAAACAACAGTCTGTGCCAGATTTTTCGGATCCGAAGCAAAAAACACTACACATTGACCCAGAAACCGGTCAAGTTGTCGCCAAGCCTCCTAAAAAGAGGAAACTGGACACTCCAGAAGACTCTGGAATACCCATTAAACAGAAGGAAATGGGCACTAATACTTCTCCACCTCTCTCTCCTTCTCCAGCTGATCCTAATTTGTTAATTTCTCCAGCACAATCCCCTCAACGTACATTTTCACATCAACCGCAGGATGAGGAAGATGAATATAGTGATGGGGATGGGAACGGAGATCCAGATAAAGATGATGACGCACATACCATCCCACACGATATAGATCCTTGGGATGATTACAATTCAGATCCCGATCCACACAATGACCCGAACCTCTACCCCTCTAGATCATCACCACCAGATGATAATGTTGGGTTTGCGCAACTAATTAATAGGGCTGCTCAATACCACGGGGTCCAATTACACTCTGATCCCTTAGAGGAATACGTTTTCTTGGAAAAATTTGCACCCTCACAAAAGTCTACACACTAAATGCATGCTAAAACATGCACCAGAAGTGTTTAAGGACCCAGTCAGAGCCAGGATCCTCAACTCCAGGGTGAACAAAAAATATAAGGCAGCTCCCAATGACCCAGTGCTTATCAGGGGTCAGGTCTCTTTGGATTCTCTTGTGGTGTCTAATGCACGCAAGAGGGCTAATTCACAGAGCACAGGCGACCCTCCCCCCCTCCTGATAAGGAATCAAAACTCATAGATGCATCCGGCAAACAAATTGCATCACAGGTTGCAAATCATAGGCGGATTGCCAACTCCGAAGCTTTGTTAGCCAGATATGACAGAGCTCACTATGATGAGCTTGAAAAGCTTATGCAACATCTTCCTGACCAATATAAAAACAAAGCCAATGACCTTATACAGGAGGGTAAATTAATAACCAACACATCTATAAAATGTGCCCTCGATGCGGCTGATACGACATCTCGTGCTGTTAATACCAGTGTTTTACTACGCAGGCATGCTTGGCTCCGGATATCCGGATTCAAGCAGGAGCTGCAATCCACTATTCTGAATCAGCCTTTCGACCAAGAGCATCTTTTTGGACCCACAGTCGACACATCTTCAGAAAGGATGAAAAAAGATACAGAGACTGCCAAGTCCATGGGGGCCTTGCAATTGTCTTCCCCTAGATGCTCTATTCATCGCTCCTTTTACAGGGCTGGCTCCGAAACCACTGGCTCAGAACATCCCTCTTCATCATATAAAAGTCCCAATCAAACTACCTCCTCCAGAGGATATTTTCGAGGAGGATACAGGGGTAACAACAATAAGGGAAGAGGCCGCGGTAACAACACCCGCGACTCCCCTACCACCAAGCAGTGACTTCCGATCATTCCACTCCTGTCGGGGGACGTTTCTCACAGTTCCTACCTGTCTGGAACTCCATCACGACAGACAAGTGGGTAAGACAAATTATCCAGTATGTATGGTTATTGCCTGGAACTCACCTCCACTCCCTTAAACATTCCTCCCAGGCAATGTCCAATGTCCTCGGAACATCTGACTCTTCTAAAACAAGAGGTTCTCTCTCCATTACAAAAAAATGCAATAGAACCAGTCCCCTCACCTCATCAAGGGGTTTACTCCCTATATTTTCTAATTCCCAAAAAGAACGGCTCTTTCAGGCCAATATTGGACCTCAGACCACTAAACCTTTACATTCAGTCAGACCACTTCCACATGGTCACTCTACAACAGGTGTTACCACTGCTTCAACAAGGCGACTTTCTCTCCACTCTGGATTTAAAGGATGCCTACTTTCATATTCCCATTCACCCCGCTCACAGGAAATATATCAGGTTCATGGTAGATGGTTAACACTATCAGTTCAAAGTCCTACTGTTCGGAGTGACCACATCACCCAGAGTCTTCACAAAGTGCCTCTCAGTAGTAGCAGCTCACTTACGAAGACAACATATTCACATGTTCCCTTATCTGGACGACTGTCTCATAAAAGCAAAGTCACACAACAGCTGTGTGCAACACACACACACACACACACAAAAAATCCAGTTCCTTCACCAATTGGAATTCACGGTGAACCTCACCAAGTCCCACCTCCAACCGTCCAGCACACAACAATATCTAGGAGCTACAATAAACACTTCAAAAGCTCTAGCATACCCCAACCCAGTCAGGATATGCAACATTCAAGCTCTAATATCACAATTTCAGCCACAACACTCGTTACCAGCTCGAGTGTTTATGCAGTTAATTGGGATGATGGCCTCTTGCATTTTCATCGTCCCTTATGCAAGACTCCAAATGCGTCCCTTACAGGAGTGTTTAGCACGTCAGTGGAACCAGGCTCAAGGTCAGCTAACAGATGTGGTGTTGGTGGACAGCCAATCACATCACTCTCTGCAGTGGTGGAACACACAAAACCTTTCCAAAGGGTGGCCGTATCTCGACCCGGTTCCACAGACAGTGCTAACAGCAGACGCATCGCTCACCGGCTGGGGCTCATCTTCAAACCATATCATTCAGGGCATATGGACCCCTCAGCAAAAACAACACCACATAAATTACCTGGAAATACTGGCAATTTGTCTGGCATTAAAGTCCTTTCAATTCCATCTGGTAGGCAACGCTGTCCTGGTCCGTACAAACAACATGACAGCAATGTAGTACATACAGAAACGGAGGGGGGACACACTCTCTACAGCTTTCACACCTAGCTCAAAGCATATGGAGATGGGCCATCCTGCAAAACGTATATCTCCTTGCAGAACACCTCCCAGGCAGATCTGCTCACTCGTCAAACACAGCAGATCCACGAATGGGAACTTCATCCTCCAGTTCTTCTTCCATTCTTTCACATGTGGGGCCACCCAGAAATAGATCTGTTCGCCACGCACCAGAACGCTAAATGCCCAAGCTTCGGGTCCAGGCATCCACGCCCACTGTCTAAAGGCAATGCGCTATGGATGAACTGGTCAGGCAAATATGCTTACGCTTTTCTGACTCTCCTGCTAATTCCTTTAGTGGTTCAGAAGCTCATACAGCATTCCCGCACAATGATCCTGGTTGCTCCAACATGGGCCCAACAACCATGGTTCACAACCCTCTTGGAACTATCAGTAGTTCCTCATCAAAAGCTACGCCTCTCACCCAAGCTTCTCACTCAGAACCATGGAGAGATAAGACATCCAGATCCCAATCAACTCAAGCTTGGCACCTGAAGTCTTAGAGTTTGGCTATCTGGATCTCCTGCCAGCCTGCATGAACATCATTAAAGAGGCTAGACGTCCTACCACCAGAGCATGTTAAGCCGCAAAGTGGAAAGGATTTGTAATTTACTGTATAAATAACAAAATCAATCCACTAGATGCTTCTATTCAAAACATTATCTGTTATCTCTTGCACCTACAACAATGTAATCTAGCGTATACATCTATAGACTACAACTCGCTGCAATAGCAGCTTATCTCCAAAACGGACAACACTTGTCTTTGTTTAGAGTACCCGCTATCAAAGCATTTATGGAAGGACTTAAAAGAATAATTCCACCCAGAGCTCCACCCTCTCCAGTATGGAATTTAAATATTGTCCTTACCAGACTCATGGGTCCCTCATTTGAACCTCTGCACAGTTCCTCACTTGGAAAGTAGCCTTCCTAGTTGCTATCACATCTCTTAGAAGAGTTAGTGAACTTCAGGCATTAACCATACAGGAACCATTTTTGCAAATCCATCATAACAAAGTGGTTCCTGTGCCTTACCCAAAATTTTTACCTAAAGTTGTTTCTGCCTTCCACCTTAACCAGTCTTTTGAACTTCTAGTTTTTTTTTCCCGCTACCAGACTCAGTGGCAGAACGGGCAATTCCCACGCTAGACGTTAAAAGAGCAATACTCTACTACATTGAAAGGACAAAATCCTTTAGAAAGACTAAACAACTCTTTTGACTTTCTCCCCACCTCATAAGGGTAATCCCATTTCAAAAGCAGGGATTGCAAGGTGGATTGTTAAATGCATCCAAATATGCTATCTTAAAGCCAAACGCACATTAACCATTCCCCCTAGAGCTAATTCCACACGTAAACTAGGGGCTTCTATGGCATTCTTAGGGAACATTCCCTTAGATGACATCTGCAAAGCAGCAACTTGGTCTACACCGCACACTTTTACAAAACACTATTGTGTAGATGTGCAAGCAAAGCAACAAGCTAGTGTGGGCCAGGCTGTATTAAGAACACTTTTTCAGACCACTTCAACAGATATAGGAGGCCACTGCTAAGGAGATAACTGCTGTATAGTCTATGCACAAGTATATGATCTACAGCTCATATGCCTTGAACGGAAAATGCTACTTACCAGTATGCATCTGTTCTTGGCATGTAGAGCTGTAGATTGATATACGCCCACCCGCCTCCCCGGATACCTCTATCTGTTGCAGTACTATCTTACTTAGATACATAACACATGGACATCTCTTTCTATTTCTTACTAACTCCATCATAACCCTTCATAGCGAAAACAATCTGGAGATGGAGTCGATGCCCATGCGCACTGTCACCCTAAGGAGGAGTCGCCTATCTCGTGACTACAAAGACTTCTTCCAAGACAAAAACAAAGTGCAAACATCCGAGCCCAACACCAGATGGCGATCTATGCACAAGTATACAAATCTACAGCTCTACATGCCAAGAACAGATGCATACTGGTAAGTAGCATTTTCCTTTTTGCATATAAAAACAAACAGAATGTCACCAGAACTAGTACATTAACCCCTATTGCAGGTCACATTCTGATGAAGGCGAGCACCACAACAGCCCCCTATCCTTGCCGGTTCTCACACCCTCAGAACCTTATGCCCAGGCTATTGAAAGGGGGTGGGGGGGGGGCGGCATCTGCTGCCATCAAGTGGAAGGGTTCGAGTCAGCGATACAAAGGTTGCCTCCTGTATGGGAGGTATTCAGAGATACCCCACTATCCCATATCAGTTTGTAATGTTGTCTCCAACTTCTCCATGTTTGATCAAACTTTAAGCGGCAACCTCTTACAGTGTTAACCACTCTCTTGGCCTCCATGCAGTGAGTCATCCCCATTACCCACATCTTCCTGGTGGGGGCCATGATGTTCCCCCAGTGCCTTGCTATGTCTCTTTTTGCCAGGGCAAATACCAGGAAATCTAAATAATTGTCACCTCAGTAAGCTTACTTCTTCCAGGGTACCCACCAGAATTAATTGTTGGGTTGCCGGGATAGGTACTCCCGGAATCTCTGACATGTTTACAACAATCCCATTCCAGTAGCTCCTTATATTAGGGTAGGTCCACACTCTATGTAAGTGTCGTCTGCTGCCCTACACCCCAGATAATTGGGGGAAGGGGCTCTGCCTATTTTGTGGAGCCGACTTCTATAGTAGTATTCCCTATGGAGTATTTTCAACTGAACAAATCTTAGACTCTGTTTAATGGCCACCTCACACAGATGCATCATTGCTGCTTCCTAGTCACCATCTACCATGTTTCCAATGTCCAGTTCCCATCTCTTCGTCGGGGGCTGTAGGTTGTCTGGCCTATCACCTTTATTGTCATTTCATCCCCCAGTGTCCTGCTCTCCAATGGGCTACTATCTTCCAGGGCCCTCAGTGCCTTCTCCAGGAGGTGGATGTACTTAAGCCCCTCTATCTTGAACGTTATTTGCGTATTTATTTGGACACAGAACTAGAAACCTGGGGTTCCGGATTGAACCGTTCAAGAATATACGGCAGTTGGGAAACAGTGATTATTCAAGTCCGTTTAAAAAGGGGGTCCACTAACAGACCACTCCTCGAGCCTGCAAAAAAAATACAAGAACAAGTGCACATATCAACTCCCTTTTATTCAGGGTATAACAATCAAATATACCACAAAGAAAAGTGAACATAATGACTGTCTTAATAAAGATGGAATAATCAGATACCCATCGAAACGTGTTGACGCATTTCTGTACATTATCCCGAGGACAAGTTGGACCTGTAGATACAACATAGAGTATATGTAGCCAGGCCAATTTGGCTAAAATTATTCCTAGGGAATTGTGGAGCTAAAAGACAAAGTGTACTGTCTATCATTGTTCTTTCCCCTATTTTCTAAGGTTCTCTGTGGTAAAAGTGTCATAAGATGTTATGTTATGTCCTGATCTGATGAATTGTATTGTTTTTAATTATGTTGAACTGATGCAATGTGTTGTATTTTAGGTGTTTTACTATATGAATTGTGTTTTAAATAATATTCATATGTACTAAAGAAATAAATTGACCCTTTTTGTACTGTATGTTATCATGGTATCATTGCTTGAGTGTGTTAGGGTTTTTGAGTGAGATTTAAAAAAAAAAAAAGTTTATCTATGTTCTTTATATGAATCAAGAATTCCACTAATGATAGGGTGTTGATTGAGTAACTCAAGAGATAATTTGTTTTTTGTCCTAAGGTATTGGGCCACCACCCCATGTTTATGCTTACTAAAGAGGCTGTTAACATTCCTTGACTGGACCTTCAATCAATGTGTCTCACCCCTCACTGTGTCATGTGTCTCAGTCATGCTTCTCTATGTTCCTTCTTACACGTGTGGCTACACATAAGAATGTGGGTCTTGGGCCTAGGCCTCCAATATGCGCCCCGGCTCGTTCCTCTGTGTCTAGGGGGCCTTGTGGGTGCACTAATGGCCTGGTGGACTTCAAACAGAAACTACCCAACCGAGGGAGGCAACCAGCCTTCTCATAAAAAACTCCCTTCCACCCCACACTTGCAAAAGAAAGTATCTGTTGCCTGAACTTGCTACTTCCCAACATACCAAACACTGGGTGAGAACCTGTCGCCAGCCCCTCGCCCTTTCATGCTCAGTTTTGTGTTGTCTGTGGGCCCTCCGGGGGCCCAACTGGGTTGTGGAGCTGTCCCTGGAATAATTACTTCAATTGGCCTCCGCCACCACCTCCCTCCCCCCGTCATGGAGAAAGCTGCTCCCTGACCTTCTTCATCTTATGCATCAGTGGAGAGTAGCCAAGCCCACCAATATCCAGAGTGCCAGGGATACCCTAGCTGTGAGGCTGCTGGCAGTTTGTTTTCAGACAAATGGGTCGGGCCAGGGACTGGGTTGCTTGTTTCTCTCCATCCGACGGTGATGATTCCCCATCAGCAACTCTTCTTATTGGGACCGATGTCACCTGGTCTTGCTGGTAATTGGGTCTTGGAAGAGGGACCACTCTCCAAGTGTCTGCCTCCCATGTGGAGCGGTCGTTCCGAGGGACCCTCAATGGCAGCCTCTCCTCCTTCCATTGCCAGGCTTGTTCTGCGGTGTTGAACAAGTGTCTTTCCTTGGTGAATGGCCTTGAGCGTGGCAGGATAGAGGAGCGTGTGTTTAATTTGCAATGCTCAGTGTTTGACTTTCACCTTAATGAACGTGCGCTGTTGCTGCTGGACTCTGAGTGTGTAGTTCGGACAAATCATGGTCCTGGCGAACTCCAGTGAGACCATTTGGGTTTCTCTGGCTGCCCAGAGAATGGCATCTGTGTCCGAATAATTCAGCGGATGCAGTATCTCACTGGTCTGGGTGGTGCCCCCGTGGGAGCATTGAGTTAGGGCTTGTGGGCCCTCTGTTACAAAACAGGAAGCGAGTTCTTGAGGTAGACCCGTGATTTAAACCATTCTGCAAAGTAGTGTTCCGGATGTGTCCCTCAGGTTCCTCTGGAATGTCTACCAGGTGCAAGTTATTCTCCCCGTGATCTTCCCTCCACATCTTCCTTTTGTTTCTCAAGTGGCAGAGTCTCTTCTTGCAGTTTTGCAAAGTATTGTCTGAGAGTGCGTACTTCATCTTCCGCGAGGAGACTCTCATTTCCATCTCTGTCATGCGTTTCAAAACCATATTGTGTCAGGAGAGAGACCTCTGTGTCTACTCCACCAATGCACCCTTCCAGGACTTCATATGAGGCTCTAATGACCTGTAGAACGGTTGCTGTTGATATCAGATTTTTTGTTCGCTGCTTCATCTCCTGTTGACCATCATCTTGGAAGGGGGGGGGGGGGTCACCACTCCTGTGACAGGTTTTGTGAAATGATCAATTTTCCCATCGTAGGGGGCTGCTTCTTCGCACACCTTCACCATGGCAAAATCTGTTGGTTGCCCTTCCCACTGAGAAAGGACGCAAACAGCCATCGGCCAATCGCCTCGTCAGCCCCCCCACTCGTGTGTTCAGTGCAATGAGCCTAAGTGGGACACCTCCGCTCTGTCTAGTGTCCACTCTGTAGTGCTCAGGGCGGTCCATGCCAGATCCGTGCAGTGGGGCTCGACCAGTGCACCTTCACACTCCCCTCGTGCACAGTCCAAGGTACTGAGCTAGACAGCCACGGCCCCAACTCTTCTACTCTACCCCGGTGCTCCAGCACTAGGGGCCACGCCACTCCAGCGATCCAGTTGTCCTACCTTCTCCGGTGCACCCAATTGCATTACAAATCATGATCCTCAGAGGCGTTCAAGTGCTCCCTAGTAGGCGGGGTATTGGCTGCCCCATTCCCTACTGGGGGCCCCGGTGTGAGTAGTCTGTGGTACTGCGTGGAATCGGGGGGGGAAGGCTCTCTGCACCTCCTCTCTTCAGGGTGTTAGGCAACCTTGACACAGGATGTTCCTGTGTAATTTCCTCATGGTAGCTTTGGGGTGCCCTCGCTCCGCTGCTCACTTTAGGATGAGTAATTTCTCCCCCGTCAGCCCGCCTTCTACTTCGGGTCTTCCCAGGGTCCAGGTGGCTCTTCTCACCTCCTGGCAGAGGAGGGGCATGAGCAGCCACTTGGTGGTCCTAGCTCCATGATGTGCGTCCGGTTTAGCTTGGGCAACAGCCCGATGGTCCAATCGGCCCACCCCACCTCTCAGCAGATGTCTGAGGGGAGACTTAGGCAGTCACATCACTGTCCCTTCCTGGGGCTCGGTTTCCTGCTGGCCCGGGCATCCATTGAGACTCGCATATGGTGTCGTGGCCAGGGACTATACCGCCTTTTGGGGTCCAGGTGTTCCCCTGCCTCCAAAACCTGGCAATTACCTGCTTCCTTGGTCACTGCCTGGCACGGGGCGCAACAAAGCCAAAATCAAATAGCAATGCAGGGTTAGGTGTGAATGTTCAAGGCCCTGACGGAGCTTCAACAAAGCTCGACCGCCATCTTCAGCGGCATGCACCCCCCCCCCCCCCCCCCCCCCCCCTTAATATGCATTTTTGATTCTCAAGAACCAATATGACATTCTACCGCCAGACTGTTTTTGAACTGTTTATTCAATGCAATGTACTCTATAGCATTGTGCTAGTGCCTACTTTCAGCCTGGGTTGTTCTTTTTGACCCATAGTAGATTTAAAAATTGTACTCAAATGTCATGTGATGGTTTCTTCCATTGACCTTTTAACCTAAACTATTTTTGTATCTGTGGCGTGTCTTAATGGTCGAACACTTACATTTTTTAATTCACCTTTACTCAGATGCATGACCCTGGTTTTGCCTGACTTGCATGTTAGCCTAATTCTGAAGGAAGCAAGATAGCTGTGTGCACAGTACCTCCGAGCTTTTCTCCCAGCACACTCTGCTGATGTCTCTCTCTCATCTTGTTAAAGAAAGTGAGCTTGTATAAAATGTTTAGTATTACACTTTTTAGGCTCCTGCTTCTCTTCACACCTTGACGGGCTATTTGTTTCAAAGCCATAAGCAGGTTTAATTTGAAAGTATATTGACTTCCTTAAGAGATACACATGATATGGAGCACACAGAGTGATACAAAAAGGATGCGCAGGATCAAGAATGTATCCATGAGTTTCCATTGTAATTTTCAGATTTCCCTATACAAGTTAGACTCTAATCCAGTTAAGTTCAGTTGAAGAAATAGGAAGGATAATTTTATTTGCCTTGTCCGCTTTATAACCCACCCTGCAATTATAGTGCACATGGAGTTAGAATAGTAAATACACACTTAATTATGGTCAATGGCTGGTCCTCATAATAATAGGTATGTTATGTTGTGTGTGCTTGTGTGTGTGTATGATATAACACTGATATTTAGTTTCCATTTTGAAGAGCCTTAAAATTCTATTACCTTTGCTAGTCTCTACTACGTACAGTTTCTTGGAGCCATCATCTTCCAGTGGGTTGACAGTCTGGCGGACTTTGCTTCTTTTTTGCAAAAGTAGAAGGGATGAGGTACTTAGCCCTGATATATTCCTCCTTGTTACTAGAGGGAATTCTCAATACGTCACACAGTCTGGGCCTGTTCTGGATCCAAATGTCCCTAGCGGGCTATTGGTGGGGCTCTGCAATGCACACCCAGCAACCAGATGGACACAAAGTGCTGCACACCAAGAGCATTGACTTGAGATGCAATTCTGCAGCACAAAGACAACTGCTGAAAGATGAGAGCTGGAAGGAAAGTCTTCTCGTTCCTGCTATGTAGCAACAGCAGCCTGTTCCTTGGTGCAGAGATTTATGAAGGTGTTCTCACTTGCTGCACTCCTTGTGTGCTTGTGCTGGCCCGAATGGCTCAGTTCATAATATTAGTGCCTACACTTCCTCTGTGGTGTTCGTACAGGTATTGGTGTGCCTGCGGGCACACCAAGAAAGATCACCCTTTACCTGTCCCTCGCCTGCTATTATCCATTACATCCTTCTTTTCTGCTCTCTTGAACTTGAGCCTCTGTGTACACTGCAAAATTCCTAAGAGGGCCTTGCTCTAACATTCTGTCTTTGCTTTCTTCAGGTCCTGTGAGGCTCCTTGTGTCATGTGTCCCAGGTGGTAACCCACATGTGGACTTCAGCTCGTACTGACGTTTATGGGGACCTCTGTGTAGGAGTAAATTAATGTAGCAAATGTGTTAATTTGTGACTTGTACTTTCAGGAGTTATTATCGATCTTCGACTGCAAAGAGGCGCGACTTGACTGTCCAGGGCGCAAGCTGTGGCGGCGGTTTCCTGAGCATATTCAGGAGATACTAGAGCCTCACCTCAACACTAGGTAAGTGCTTTTCTCAGTACTCCCAATAAGCAAGTATATTTCATCATGGTTGTTTATTGTCCATGGTCTAGCCAGGAGTCAAACTTTAGCTATTAATGGTAGATGCCGATTTACAACCTTCTCAAGCGATAGAAATGATGACTCTGCCGATTGCAATGACTGTTACTCTCTTCCTTCCAGTCCCCCAGTATGTTCTGTAGCTTGTTTACAAAACCACCTGCCTTATCTATCAAGTTAGCTGTGTTCACATGACTATAGCAGCCTACAATAATGATTTTTATGTTTGTTAGGTCTGGCGTTAGCCAAGACCTTTTAATTGTACTTAAATTATACATATAACATGCTTTTTTGGTGCGTTCATCCAGCCCTCTTCATCCATTTGTCTGTTCTTGTGCCAGTCACATTTATCGTCCTCCCACTATTGCACATAGCATGGTACAGTGGATCACTCCACTTCAGCCTTTGGCTAAATTTACTATGAATAACAGCATTCTTCTCTTTCACAATGGTCACATCTACTCACAAGTTCAGTGCCGTGGACTTCTCTGTCAGTGTGGTCTTTTTGAGACCAAATGCGTCATTTTGATTTTAGCCATTTTTAAAAATATATTTTCAGTTCAATTTAACATTATTTACCACTGAAAATTGATCATTGTCCTAGGCAGTTACCTTGGTGTCTCGGGTGCATGCGTAAATCTGATGACACCAGATTAGGGGTGGTGAAATGTACATCGGCTGCTCCTCTACGAAAGCAAGCAGTATAACGAGGGGTATCCATCTTCCTGCTTCTCTTTACATATACTAAAGCACTTACAAATGGCATCCAAAGATATCAATTGAATAGCAACAATATTGAGGCTTCACTCAGTAGTGAAACATGGCTAAAACAGTTGTTGGATTATCTTCTTAGTTCTCTTGGTTCCGATGCTTTTTGCTTCGTTGATTAGCATTGCTAACTCCTATGTTCTGATTTTTAATATTAGTGAAGTAGTCCGTATCATTGGTGCTCTCCTGAATTCAGTTGTACCTATGTGTCATCTGCAAACGTATGTTTGTAGATTGTTGCAATGAATGTTGCTGACTAAAGGAGCCACATAGATCATAACATGAGTGCTGATTGTTGTGTTATCTTGGATCCATTATGTCTTGTAGACTAGAGCATTACTAGTAATTGTAATAAACTAGGCCTCTGAAATTGCAGGTACAAGAGCTCCCAGAAGGCTGTGAATTGGTCCAAAATGAAGAAACCAATTTATCTCAGTAAATTGGGCAACAGTTTTGCAGAATGGTCAGCTACTTGGGCAGGTTATCTAATAACAAAGGTAAGAGCCAAGTAGACTAGTCTGTAGAGGATATGGAAGATGGTGGTACCTAAAGGTGTATTGAAGGGAAATCAGTCAGAACAATTATTACTTTGGGAAGAACTGTATATTCTTGAGACTATACTCTTCTTTTAAACTGATACCATATTCCAACCATTGCACAACTCCTTATCATTCCATGACATGGGGTGTAATCTCTGATCTTTAGGGTTAACCCAAGCAGCAGTGACCCTGGAAGACTGACACAACTACCAGTGCTTATTTTTGCTCATAAACCATTGTTTATCTGTGTGTGCCTGTGCGTCTTAACTCTTTTACCTATTCGACTTTCATTTATAAACCTTCTAAAAATAACTTGAACGTGTTTGAAATAAGACGCAGAACTCTCATTTTCCCCTTATTAAGTTAGCATTCAAAAGATGCTGTGCTTACTATCCAGATAGACTGACAACCTCCTACTTTCTCTAAACGGCAAGTCTGTGTCTCTGGTGGCACGAAGAACTAGCACCAGTTGGGATGTGAACCTTGTGCTCTACAATCCTAGGTGTAAGTCATTGGAAAAAGCTGGCTGTTGGCTTTAAGCCAAGTTCCTCAAAACAGATTTTGCGATTGCTATTACTTCTGTGGGACATATTAGAGTGCAGTGGACCCTGTGCTCTGCAGAGCCGTGTATCAAGTTGCATTGGGAAACCTATTTTATCAAGCTCATCCATCATTTTTCCTTTCACAGCTATAAACGTCATGCATAACATTAATGTTGTGTGTTTTCTTTCTCCTTCTATCTACAGGACCATACAAATGCAGGTGTTACTTTAACCAGTTCTATGTCAAACTTCTCCCTGGTACTCCTAGGCCATGATTGGCAGATGGAGTCCCTCCTTTAGCCAAAATTGCTAGCTTGGTGGTGGCACTGTATCCATCTGTTGTCTTTGTACACTTTATCTGAGTCAAAACAGCTTCCTTTCAGATTCAGAGACCTGCCTTCATTAGTGTGTGCCAGTCTTCCCCATCAAAGATGTCGATCTAACACAAAGACACTTATAATGGATGCTCAACAGGCTACTAGTAGGACTGATTTAATTTATTTCCTCTTGTCACTCCCTTTATCCCATTTTTCACTTCCCAGAACAGGCTTGGGACTCTTGGCCAAGCAGTGTGCTCAAACACACATTAAGGACTTAAGCCTCCAGCGTCCTTCCCCTGTCGAGATCTCTCAAGCTGACCTCATAGAAATGGTTTAGGTCACGGTGTGTTTTATTTTTCAAGCATGGAAATTATACTCTGTTACTTATTGCATTTGTTCTCTTTCGTGATGTAGGCTAGAGGGACACCACTAACTAGCAATAAATCTCTATATAAAGACATTCTTAGAAAATCACAGTTGATTGGGATCAATGCGTAACCTATAGATGACATTTTTGAACAAGCACATGATGATGTGTGCGCCATTCTCGTGCCTTCTTTATAGCAGTCCTGCATGTGACTGCCAGGCTTGGTACAGGTAAATGAAAGAAGGCATTATTGGTGTGCTGTCTGATACAGGGGGAAGGTCCATAGGGACAGAAAACATGAGAAGGAGGCAACGGTGAAACCACTAACCAACATCTTGTCTATGTCACCCAAATTGAGACCTTAATCATGAGGAAACCATTCTGAGGTACATTGACCTCCTCTCAGCAGAGCAGACGCCACAGTTCATGTTTCAGCCAGTTGGAGACTGGAAAATTGTCCCTAAATAATTTCACTTGGATTGTGACATTGTTGGCATTGCCTCAGTAGGCAGGATCACCATGATAAAGTTGCCATAGCTAAAAGTTATTCTTTAGCCAGGCTGGTCAGTACATTTGTATGCACCTATAATATGATATGGCAAACCTTTTACATGTAACCGTGCACGAAATGCTAACTCGTTATGATAGTTACTAGCTTTGTCCCACAAGAGCTTTTCAAAACTTATTATGTCTAGCAAAAACAGAAAAAAAATTATATAAGATCTCCAATTGAGGAAAAAATTACTTTCCAATGTTTACGGTAACAGAACTTCTTGCTGCACTGGTTTGTATTTTGAGATAGCTAGAAGATTTTGATGTGTTTAATGTCAAATCAAGAATAACTTTATTTCGGCTCAAAGTACCCTACAAATATTTACAAATTAAAAAAGATTAAAATACAGTACATACAAGATTCACAATAACAGATTAAAATCTCTAAGCAAATTTTACTCATAGTGCTTTCTGATCTCTATAGAGGCACTAATGTAGTTAGCTACTGCAATATAGATTTCAGCCGTGGCCAAGGACTGTAAAAAATTTAAACCATCAATATATGAGCAAGGGCGAGCATTCCTTAATAATGGGAGCAGAAATCTAGTTCTCTCCAATTTATGCAATGTGCCAAATAATATAAAGTGCATAGTGCTTTGAACGGAGACATTGTCACATGGGCAGGGAATAAGCTTGTTTGACCTCCCTCCTTGGCAAGGAAATGCCTGCAAAAAGTGCACCGTGCATAAGCGGAACCTAGTTAGATAAAATCGAAATTGAGTCTTAATCAAAAGCGATAAACAAAATTGTGCAGGGGCAGGAGGAAAACGGAGTCCTCCCATATCGTCATGTTGGTAACTGATAAGCCTATTGTCCCTGGAGCGGAACGCCTCCTTAATAATACCTTCAGGGTTTTAAAAAAAATATTCAAGGCCAATCTCATGGTATTTCCTCCTTAAATATTGAAACAATGGAATCTTTAAAACATTGTCTGATTGTAAGCAGTCTCTAACATCACGTGAAAACGTCAAGTCCTCAGAGGTCCATATGTTGGCCCATAGGGGCAAAGGATCACTGCCTATACGGTCTTCTATTAATTCTAGGCCAAGTTCCATATGGCAGAATAGGGTGGGAGCGCTTTTCGGGAGCATCCGGAGCTTTTTTAGAAATTTGTTTTCGATTACTACAAGCTGTTGGCTTTTAGCGTAGCCCCAAACCCCAGCTCCATACGAGGCGCTAGAGAGACATTTGGCTCTTTAAAGGGTAATTAGTTCCTTCACGGGCTTATGCCCAAATTTACAAGCAAAGCAACATAGAGCGTCCATTGCCTTACTTGTCTCCTGTGCTCTTAGGGTTATAAGTGGTTCCCAACTCAACTGACTATTAAAAAGATTACCCAAGTATGAGAAATTACTAACTTTTTCTATCTTCTTAACCTGCACAATAAATGTTTTGGTGTTAGTGGTTTAGGTCCACATAATATTGAATATGATTTTATAAAATTAACTTTTAAATCAAGCTAGGTCATAAAATCAGTAAAAGCATCAAGGGATTTCCTTAAACTCATAGCTGTCCTTGCTAATAAAACCATGTCATCTGCATAAGATAAAAGCGTTCAATGTAAAAATCAGAGATCTAAGTAGATCGAAATTATTCCTTGGGGGGGGGGGGGGTTTAATATTGTAAATGGAGGCATCAGGAGAATCTATTTTTGACTGATCATTTTTCTTTTTAGCAATTCAAAGTAGTAATATTGACACACAGTCTCACTCGCACCAGCAAGAGGACTTACTACGACAAGCAAAATGTGTGAATCCAGAGCAAAAGCTTTGAAAAGAGATAAAGGTTGTTGTATTGCTGCTTCAATGGAAGTGGAGATGGGATATTGTACAGTGTTATTGATTCAACAACTGTTTCTTGCAAAGTAAGCTTACAATCATTTTTGTATTTGTATTGAAGGTTAGACATGAACTTGCCAGTAGAGTGTTCAACTGCTGCAGTATAATGATGAAGCATGACTTCAAGGTTACCATCTATCTCTTGCCTCATATTCTCGTCTACGTCTTATTGGGGTGCAGTCAAGAAGATCAACAAGAGGTGAGAATCCTTAGTAGTGATTTGTTTGCTTTGGCAGATGGTATGATCCATATTGGTGCAATGATTTGTTTACTTTGTGAGTGAGTGTTAAGTCATCAATTATATGACTGTGTCAATTTAAGTTGATTCTGAGCTGCTTCTTTTTGTAACTGATGTTTGGCGTAACAGCCAGGCCTTAATATTTGTGGATATTTTGTTCACTGTTGATCAAATACTGTTCAACGCGTAAACCAAGTACTACAACCTAAAAATTGTGAATCTTGAATCTTTTTTTTTTTACCAAACTATAAATACCCTTGGAAGTGTACAAAGTAGTGAACGTGGAATAAATATATGTAAATGGATGCAGTGCATCTGTTTTTGTTGAAGCAGCATATGATTTTGTTCAAGAAATGTCTTGCTGGCTACATCAATTTAGTAGCTAGTTGTAACGTTTGTATAGTGCATCACGGTATATCGTTTCATCACATTTATCAATAAGGGTTTGATATTTAAAGAAATCTTATAATCAAAAACGACCTAATCCCTCTGCTGTCCCCTTCCCGTAGGTTCAAGAACAAACTGAAGAAAATAAATAAGAGGCTATGTAAAGGAAAGAAAAAGATTCCTAGCTTTAGGATTCCCTGTTCTATTCTGACACAGTTCTCCACTGAGCATTAATAATGCAATGCTATATGTCGAATGGCATCTGGTGGAGTTATTGGTACTAACCCTGGGTGCAAGCAATGATCAAATGATCCACCACATTTATGGAGCACACACCAGATCATTTCTGAAAATCTTAAGTACAACTTTCAGATGTCCTTAGAAGCTCTACAGCACCCTCCTGCTGAGGGGGGCCTAGGCGCCCCTGATTTTAAATTGTACTTCTAGGTCTTGCTCTCCAGTGGATAAGGCAATGGCTTGATGGAGCCCACCAAAAGGAGCTAGGGTTGGTGGAGCAGTCCACATATTTGGGTGCTTTGCTAGCTAAATGAATCTGTCTGGCGGTAGTGATTCTGCGCCCAGGAGTGCTTCTGACTGTGGTACTAAAATGCTGGAGGTGCTGTGTCTTAAGAACCGTGGGCACATCCCTATATGCACCCGCATTGCCCCTTGTGGGCCTCCCACACGGAGACCCCCCTCTCCTTTTTCACAGTAGGCAAGCTGTCCGCCTTAATGGATGCCAGACTGGTGACAGTAGGGGACTGTTGCCTACAGGGTGCTCTGCCCACTATGACCTACCTCTAGGACAATTCCTTATTTACGAGGCACTGAATCGGACGCTCCAGCACCTGTGGGCTGGGGGATGGGATGAGCCTTCGACCCATACAGTGTTGCAGCTATTGGTTTCTCTTGGTACCGCCAGGCATCTGATGATGTGGATTTACCTCTCCTTCTCCGAGATGGTTCTGTATACCCCTATCTGCGATGTGAGGGCGATGGGTTCTGGGACGGGGCATTACGGATTCGGAGTGGCGTGGCACATCCAAAAAAGGTCTCCAGAAATATGAGGCTAAAGTACACTCAATTTAACTATATTGTCATGACATATATGATTCCAAACACCATCTGGGTGATTTAGTGGGTGAATTGCGCCCTTGCCCAAGATGCAGACCCTTGGATGCAGATTTTGTCCATATGGTCTGGTACTGCCCCTAATTACGTACATTCTGGGCCGATGTGATTGACGCCCTAAATGCTACACTGGGACGCTCTCTTTCCTGCTCCTTGGAGGCAGGTATATTCAGGATGTTCATGAGACCCCACAGAAGAAAAGTTGGCACTAGATTTGTAGACATGGCTCCAGTGTTGGCCAAAAGACTAATATAGATAGCTTGGAAATCAGCCTCCGGTCAAGGGGTGAGAACCTGGAGAGCAGATGTGACTCAGTGGGCAAGAGCTGAAGAGAGGGCCCTGATCCATGTCGAAGCTAGATGGGTACTGTGACGCCCAATTGCGGGCCTGTGGACAGAAATTCTAGGGGCTTGGGAGCATCCGGTGGGAGAGTTGAGTGAGGCTGCTGAGGACCAACCAGGACTGACTGAGGGAGATTGGGCAGCCCCTCCACCTGGGGGTTCACCAGAGAGGACGTTGCACATTAAGCTAGAGGCACTGACACAACCCTCTAATGACAGACCCTCTCCCGCCGTCCAAGATGAGTGCCCTAGAACCAGATATTTTGCAAGTTCTAGTAGGACTCTTGAACATCTCTCTTACGCAAGGAAAAATCCTGCAGGCATGGAAACATGCCTTGCTTCGCCCCCTCTTGCTGAAAGAGAACTCAAGAACTCCCTCTGACTCTCCACCTCCAGCACGAACGACCCCGCATCCCCCATAGAAGGGGACAGAACCGCTTATTTGAAATAATAGTAATGACTTGCTTGCAGATTGAGCTTTTGAAGAAGGGATGCCTTTCTGAGGGGGTCTCTTTGTTCCAGGTTCAGTCCAATTGAAGTCACATCTGGAAGAAATGTAGAGAATGTTTACCAACGTGATGGAACTGCTGTATGAAAATGAGCAAGGGTGGTATGGTAATAGTAGCCGAAGGACATGAACCCAGTCGCTCTGGGAGGACTGAGAGCACTATTGGTAGCATGGTCTTGTGCTTGGTGGGCAGCCCATTCTAGCGTAAAGTGAATATTCTATAGAGCTACTGTTAAAATTTCTGGGAGTGACATGGGGCGATGGGCTGGCTATTGGTGTCTTAGCTTGCAGCAAACCAGGGGGTTTCACCTTGTAGGTAGGGACGTAGGGGATTAATTGAGAGTTTTAGGGCTGACCTCCTACTCTATTATCCCTCTGCTTCCTCTCCGTCTCCATATCGCCCATTTGCAGCATCTAAGTGTTTTTCTCATTGTGATGCAAAAGTGTAATGTCTAATTAAAAAAGTGTTCACTTTAGTGAATTGTCTGATGAGTAGCGAGGAAGCTTATGTAGTTGCCCTTCTCAGATATTTGTTCTGCATCCCATGTTTGATCTGCAATAAACTTATGTCTGAACGAGTCCACAGCTGAGATCTTTTAGGTTAAGTAATATAATTTTCCAAACTTTCTGCCCTAGTAGTAGCTTATGTACCATTTTCAAAAGACTTTATATCCAGGTATGTACAATTTATGATTAAAATTCAATCTGCAGATTTGGCAATTACCCGTCTGTATTTGGTAATTGACATTTTAAAGCCCACAGCCCTTTGCCTGTTAGAAAATGTTTATTTACTCTATCACTGGACTCTGACTTAGTTCATAAAAAGGTGGAATACATGTGCATGTTTTGAACCCTGGAACATACCTGAAAGAAGCATTTTAAATAAAATAAAATAAGTGATTCCGTGTTTAAATGGAAAACTGCATGCCAGTGATAGTCAGACAAATCAAGATATAGCTACTCTTGCTTTGAATGTGTATAGAATTACGCCAGAATGAGCGAGTATGACACAAACTCCTAAAGGGTACTCCTAACCCCAACTGGAGAACTCTTAAGTTAAGTCATATAATTTGGGAGAATATGAGCATGGGTACCAGCTAAAGCTAGAGGGTAAAATTAAACTGAAACTAATTACATAAAGCAATAGCAGCCTTTCCTACCATTTGACCCAAAAGGCTAAGCACAAAGGGTGTAAATCTAAACTGAAAGCTAAAAATTAAGCACTGTTCATGGGAGTCAAAAGTCCCACAAGGAATTGCAGAAATTTTCCTTAGAAATTAGAGACTTGATTTGCTGGATTCTGTGACAAGGATCTGGAAAGTGACTCTGAGCACACTATAAATTGCGGCTTCTGCTAATCACTGCCAGACTTCTTACAGCAGATTGAAAGTCCACCTGTCATGCGTGTGAGGGCACCATGCTTGTGCAGGTCTGTAGGAACCGACATGCTAAGGTGTCTCGTAGGTCAGCGAGTGACCTTGTTGATGGAATTGCTTCCATAGTGTATAGAGGCACAAATGTGTCAGTTTCTTTATCTGAGGATGTGCCCA
This sequence comes from Triturus cristatus, assembly GCF_964204655.1. NCBI lineage: Eukaryota > Metazoa > Chordata > Amphibia > Caudata > Salamandridae > Triturus > Triturus cristatus. Next base: position 564,657,480 of record NC_140594.1, read on the forward strand.
ACACCCATTTAACACAGCCTATGTGACTTCCGATTTCATCGTAGGACATGGAAACCTTCAAAGTCTTTATCACATGAAACCTTTTCAACCAAGAAAAGCATAATCACAATTGCCATACCCTAACCAGTCAATGATTCATCATTTTGATAAGTTGATTTCTCTGGAGAAAGGGTGGAAGCATGAAGGACATATAAGGAACCAGTTGTACGGCACTAGTTGTTCAAGGCATTTGATTGCTGTTTTACAAAAGTTTTGCATCATAATCGATTACAAGCTTTGGGTTGCTGCTTCACCAGAGGCATTTGTGCTTATTCTAAGGCACCATGCATGACTTTCCCAAAGTATGACCCCAGTACATGAATCCCCCTAACATAATTTACTACTGCAGCTTTCTCCTCAAGGTTCATTCTTAGATGATCTTTCCTCAATGCTTTGGAGTGAGAAAGAGTGGTTTACTAAAGTGAGGAAAAGATAATGCAGTGGTCACCCTGCATTATCATTCAATACTCTTCCCGCCTGTGTCTGCACAAACCTTGACCTGCTTCTCCAACCCAGAATCTTGCACAACATCTGAAAATATCAGTGGGTGTACTGGTTACAAATCGGAAATGTGGAGGCATTTATGTCTTAATTATTGTCTGCACCCTCTGTGGTTTATGCCCATAAAATGCAGTTTCCAGTCCTGCTACATGAATTGGCCTCTGCTAAGAATTTGTAGGTAGTTCACTTCAACTATATGCCTTTCTTTATAGTCCCATTTGGGAAGTGATTTAGCATCCGCTCAACAATGTCAAGTACAAATCCCAAGAAATAATGCATGCACCACATGGCTAGTGCAAGCTTTTAGTTTCTCCTAATATGATTTATGCTTCAATTAGATGTGTTTTCACAATTTTGTGGTACTAATTATAGCTAACCCTTCACTTCTGACCCCATGTGTGTCCATTATCCTTCATGTCTCCCTTTAAGAAAACTAAAGAGTGTTTCTGTCTTTAAAGGTGTATGCCGAGATCATGGCTGTTTTGAAACATGACGACCCATGGATTAGACGACTGCAAGATAATGCATCTGATCTGAGTCAGCTTAGCACCCAGACTGTCTTCTCTATGCTTGATCATCTGACTCAGTGGTCAAGGCACAAGTTCCAGGCACTCAATGCTGAAAAACCTGCCAACAAATCTGCCAGAGAAAAAGTTGATCACAAAGGTGAGTGACAATTTTCCAAATGTTTGGGTAAAGATGGTAACATGATATGAGAAACCATCGGCAGAAGACAAGTAGAAGAGAGTCTTCAGACTTTACCTGTGCTCTCGCAGCACACTATGCCAACTCACTTTCACAAAGAAGTAAGTTAAGGGCCTTCTTTTTAGTGCAAATTGTTTTCCCTTGGACATCTCAGGCCATGCACAAGGTGCTGATTCAAAAATGCAGATAATGTAAAAAAATAAAAAGGAATAATATCACTGTTAGAGTCCAACAACAGTGCCACAAAAGTTAAACGGGGTTTCAGTGGAACTCTAATGAAGATTATGGAAGGCTAGACTAAGTCAAAGTATTTTCTAAATTTAAACATGGTTCATTTTAGTGGGATCTTGATAACAGGGCAGTCTGAACCACAAATGGGCGAATGTGGGCTAAAGTTGAAGTTTAGACTCATTGAGAAAAGCTGAAGTGGTGCAAATATGACCACAGGTCACAGGCGTGGGTGGTCACAGACAATATCTGAAACAGGTTCCAGAATTGTAGGATCAGCAGCAGCCATTGAAGAATGTAGGTGATCCATATAGCAAGCAAGTGAAGATATAGACGATGGATTGGGTGAGCTGTGACTGGGCTTGCCCAAACCTTGAAAACAAAAATCCATTAGTGACCCAGGCTTTCACCTATGGAGATCCATCGGCTCACCGTTTTGGGTAGCTGGAACAAGCACAAAGTCTACCCTTCACAGATGTCTGTGGGGTAGTATCTCAGCAGCTCAACCAGCAATAGATTTGAACGAGAAATAACTTAAAGGGCCAAATTGATTTTTGATAAAACACTTGCTGCAAGCTCTGTCCCCTCTCATCCCGTTCAATGCCACACACTGATAGAGGTACTTACACAACCAGACTGTTGGCCCAGCTACATTGGTTATTTCCTTTAGTTCTTTGCATCTTTCAAAACACCCATATTAATGCCTCTGGACTTGAATAGTTCTAAATCCTGAGTGAGAATAACAAAATCGTGACCTGAGATTCATACATGCATAATATCATTGGAATTGTGCCTGGAAAGACCATGAGCCCTACTCCCTTTTAAATTTAGACTAGACTCATCGAGGTAAAGATTCATAGTGTGGGTCCTTGAAACCAAAGTGCTCATTGTGCTAACCAGCACGCAAAGGTATGTAAATTAAGTGCATCTGATGAAGGGAAAAGAGGTGAATGAGAACATAAGTTTGTCCCGTAGCCATTAGCCAGAGTCCTAATCCAGCTTTTAATGTATGACCACCATGTTTTACCACAGTTTAAATCACTGAAGAGTTCATTGACTAATCTACTTTCTCTGTTCTTATTGATGTAGTGTCGAGCGAAGATTTGGGGGAGTATCAGAATGTGACTCGTTTTCTGGACCTTATTCCTCAGGATACCTTGGCTGTCGCTTCCTTTCGCTCTAAAGCTTACACAAGGGCTGTAATGCACTTTGAGTCGTACATCACAGAGAAGAAACAAAACATTCAGGAGCACCTAGGTTTCCTGCAGGTAACAAACAGACGTTTTTCACAGAACATCAAAATATTTCTTACCAGCATGTGTTAGTGTTGTGCAGTCTCCTTCAGAAGACCAATTATTAAATGTTCGTTACATCCGAATTCATTGGACTGAGAGACTGTGGTGGTAAGCCCTAGCTTGAAAGGTGCTGCTTCATTCTAAATCTAAGTAGTTCGTGTAAGTGACTTACTAAATTCAATATGTTTTCTTGAGCTTCTGAAATGAACTGCTGGGGACATTTAGTATGTATAAATAAATAAATATATATGTGTATGTATATATATATATATATATATATATATATATATATATATATATATATATATTTTTTTTTTATATATATTTGTGGTTTGCGGGTCTGCACCAAAACGCAGGTGGTGCAAGGTAAAGATTCTACCGCTCTGCGCCTGAAATATGCCACTGTGTCCTTTCAATAAAAAAGAGTCCTTGCACTCCAGGGAGGGTGAGCTGTTGAACTTTATTTAAAACTGCTTTTCGTTCCCAGAGCAATTTATATTTTCTAATCAGTCTTGGTCGAAAACGACTCAGGCTAGGGCTTAAGATGTTTGATTAATACACATGTGTCTAAGCCATAACATGTCTTAGGAGAAGGGGTCTCTTAAGACTTTCAATGAATGACTATTTCCCCCCCCCCCTCCCCCCCGAGCCATCTCTATTCGCTGCCACACCAAAATGAACAGAAGGTAGTGGTCCGTTAGACGAAGGTCGAGTGGCAGGCCGTTCCAGAGGACCGCGGCTGATTTGGAAAAGGACAGGTCGCCCATTCTGACCTTGGTTGTACGTTTGACTGAGGCAAGGGCTTGGTTGCATGATCTCAGGTTACGCGAGGGGATGTGAAAGTGTAATTTATCTTCTAAGATGTGTGGTCCTTTTTTATGTAAGGTTCTATGCGCAAAACAGAGGTGCTTGAAATTAGCTCTCTGGCGGACTGGTAACCAGTGTAATTCTTTCAGGCAATAGGATGCTGAACTGTATTTTTTTTGTTACTTGTTAGTTTGACAGCGGCACTCTGGACCACTTGAAGTCTGGAGAAAAGATAGTCCTCCATGCCAACATTAAGGGCGTTGCCGTAATCCAGTCTGCTCATAGGCAGAGCCGGTGTGATCGTTGTCTGCAGTTCAGTGGGATCCAGGGGAAAAGTCGTCTAAAAAGTTTTAGTGTAGAATAGGCTTTTCCGCACAACGTGCGTATTTGGTCCTGCATAGATAGTGTCGTCAAAAATGATGCCCACATTTTTAGCTGCCCGTTTGGGTTCTGGAGCGGTGCCTGGGGCCACCAGCTATTGTCCCAAATGCCCTGGGCTTTTCTTGTAGAATTGCATGCAATGTTTCAGACATCAGTGATGACCTTCCACAGCATATTGTGAATTTAGCTAGCCTTGTTAGCAGAGTTGCAGTACTAACCTCTATGAATTTGAGGCTATGAAAGTTCCAGCTGCAATGTCATAGACTCCTTTTTTTCTGTTGATGTGGATTGAATCTCTTGAAAATAGTACAACAATAAGTAGTTTTCGAATGTTGTTTCTGTTTTACTTTTATTTGTACACCTTCTCTGTGGTGATCATATTTTTATATTATCTTATTTATTTGTTTATTCAACATATTCTATAACACCTGTTACTCAAGTTTTCAATACCTGAGATACTAGCTTTGCACAACGTTGCACCAAATCTTTTGCTGCCGAAATGTATTGCAAAGGTAAATGTGCTGGGATGAGTTTCCTGCTGTCCCTGAAACTGGGTTTGAATTGTCTGCATCACTTGTTTCAAATGTGATATCTCGTTGATGTAAAAGTTCTTGTTATTCTTAAAGATTAGTTCTCTTTCAGGAACATTTCAGGAAATTGTGTTTCATATTAGTGGCCACAGAGACGCTTGCATGATTGTTCCAACCACGCTCCAACTATATAAAGGTTAACATTTAGAGACCCTTTAACCCATTGGTTATGTAAGCATAATGCATTCACATCTGGGGCTGTATTTCAAATAGGGCACATATCCCTCTTTGTGTCGAGGTGCACCTTCATTTTGGTACACTGAGTGGAAACATGGATTAGGTGCCATATTACTGATAATGTTCTGCCCCCAGGGCAGACCCAAACTCGCAGCTGGCGTGGGGATGCCAAAGTAGGGAAAGATGGAGCGGCTGCTTTAAGCAGCAGCGGTCTTGGAAGGGGGTAGGATTTCACTGCGCCTCTCTACAAAAAGGAAAAGCTTTGCCTAATGAGAGGTGGCTCCGGGATACTTCAAGGGGCCCTCATACTCTGACCCAAATGCGTCACACGGGCACCAAGAACTCTTATGTAAGAGTAAAAACCTCTGCATGTGAAATTTGCACACTATTGGGCAGCTTAACACTAGAACCCATGAAGTAGATTAGGGTTTTCAACTTAGTCTTGATGAATTGCCACAGACCCGTTCAGGGCTAATTGGGCATGAAACATGTTGGCCTCATTTTAGGACCACAGCACATCTCCACACTCCATTGGTTCACATTTATGTTTTAATCTTGGATTGAACAATCTCTGAGAATAAATCTCCAGTGAAAGGGTTGTCCGTAGCCAATGTTAGATCATATTCCCTTCCAGTCTACCACACTTCCTTCACGATTTCATAAAAGGGCACCGTCTTATGCTGGGACAACACCAGGCATACTGGTCCTAAAAAGATCTTCGGTAGAGAGCCCCTCTTTGTGGCCCACTGGGTATTGCAGTGCCCACCCAGAGAAGAGCACAGCCCTATGATGAAGCATTCCACCTCAGTGGGTGAGCGCTTGCATATCTGAAAAGGTATACCCCAATGACCAAAGAAATTGTACCACTATCTCAAATTGGGGTCCAGTGGACAAGTGGAGTTGCACGCTCATTTTGTTTTGCCGTTCAACCAAGTGCAACAAAGGACCAACCCAACAGGATGCTCAAGTTATATGATTACACTACATTGGCGTAGTGTTCACATGGGAGAGTCACTCATGATCTCAAACAGAGAACACACCATAAGTAATTGCCCCAAATCTTCCTAGCCTTTATCTTAATACCTGGATTAGAAGCCATAGAAGAAGCGGTTAAGAGAGAAGAGTCGCAGTGGAGGGGATGAAGAGTGGACTCGTGACTTGGGGTTGGCCCATTTAGTGACAAAGAAGTATCAGGTTGAAAGATACAAAAGTGGAGAGCTTGGCTGAATGGTGGAGTGAGCGATGTACAGTACCCATTGAGAAGGAGGCATGAAGATGCACTGAGTGGAAGAGGAGAAAGGGACTTGGAAGGTTCAAGTGGGATAGAAGAAGGGACGAAGTTAAACAGTTGCCCGACACATCAGTTCATGAGAGAACAAAGTATCACTGCATTGTAGATGCAACTAAAAATAAACCGTCTCAACAAGAATGGCAACAATTTCAGCAGGTTATGTTGTCACAAGAAAGCCTTGCAGCCCGCACTCTGAAATTGCACTGTTGCTTATCTTCCCTCTTCTACACCTACTCTCATCGGACATCAGTCAAACATGACTAGATGGTCCTGAGCTGAGAAGAAGGATAAAGGAGAGGAAAATGTTCTCTTGAGCGAGAATTTTGTCTTGTAGATATTCTCTGGCCCTGTGTAAATCCAGTTTTCTAACTGGCTATTAAATAATAAATGAACAGGTGATTAGAGACAGGATTTACCAAAATATATAACCATTAATTTATCACTGTTGTTCGTATGATGAATTTTACCTCTCTTGGGAGCCCTTTACTAATTTATTTGCCCTGCGGTCTTTTACTAATACTCAGAAACTGTATGCTGCCATGCATGAACCTGATGGAGTGGCTGGGGTGAATGCCATCCGAAAAGCAGAACCATCTCTCAAAGAGCAGATCCTTGAGCATGAAAGTATTGGATTGCTCCGAGATGCCACAGCTTGCTATGACAGGGCTATCCAACTGGAGCCAGACCAGGTATGCTGTAAAACATACCCAACTATCATGCTTAATGAAACAATGTCACAGATTTGTTAAAATTCAATATAGTGTAGTGTTTGTATTTGAACTAGTTTGAAAAGATGTTCTGCTATGTTTGCCTTTCTTACCATTGCCCAAACTACTGCCCACTTCTGCCCAGTGTTGGATAGAACAAATGCCTTATGCAACAATTCCAAGCAATATATATTTCTTAGTCGTTCATTTGTCCCCTTCATGCATACTTGTCCTCCCACACAGTATTTTCACCATCTTCTTGCACATATCGTACTGAGCATGTACCATGTATTCTTGTATTCAATATCCAATAAGAAATTACATTTATTGATCACTTCCACATTTAGCTGTCCCCTCAGGAGATGCCTAAAAAATCATACTGTCCTCCCTTTGACCTCAGCACACAACTCATGATGGGCCAGGCATCCTTTAACGGAGCTAGTGCCTCATGCTACTTGCAGGTGTAGCTGCAAATGACCACTACTCTCCGCAGTTTGTCTTCCAGCCACAGCCCATTTCCTCTTTCAGCATTTCATTGGACCAACCTTCACTTACTACTTAAACCATCCACTAAATTCAGTCTGCCTGGCATTTATATTTATTTTCCTTCTTTTTACGCTTTGGAGCAAGCAATAAACCACTTTGTCTCTGAATTGTATGTCTTCCACTTTAAACTCATTAGTTCGGTACCATTCTTCTTGTTTCAACGGATATGTGTACATTTTTGAATTATTTGCAGTGCCATTGCACTGTGTAAAGCTCATTGAGTCTGACGGCATCAGATAAATAATTAAATGCATCTAAAAAATAATTTCTTCAGTATGCGACTAGGTGAAATGTATTAAATGTAGTGGGTTGCAGTCTTCCACAGTGTAACATTCCAAATTTATTGACCTTCCTTTAAATGATTTAATTCAAAGGTTTATTGTACTCGACTACGTTTAGGTAGTTCTCCATTACTTTCTTCGAAATGTAGTATGGTAGTGATTTTACACCACCTGATTGCATAGCTTTCTCCAATGTTTGCACACAACTTGAATAAAGATTTGTGTGGCACTTGCCTTGACTTTTGTGCCTCATGGCCATGACACATATTAACAGGTCAAAAGAGCATACTAAGTGCACCTTTTATGACACATAAACATCAATAGAGCAGAGAAGGGTTTAAAGATCTTTTAACCAATTAATGTAAAATATTGTTGTTCTAATTTGCTGATAACCATGAAGTGAATGGCCGTTATGAGCCATACTTCCTGTAGTCACGATGACTGGGATAAAACAATGCAATTTATTTTGATTTTGAGTAAAATGCTAGACATGTAGGTTAAAAGTAATAACTGCTAAAGTTAAACATGAATCTTGACTGTCCTTGAATAACAAGCTGAAGCTGAAATGTATTTAATAAAATGAAAGTGCAGATGACTCTAAAGACCTCAACCCCTGTTTTCATGTGCAGATCATCCATTATCATGGTGTAGTGAAGTCTATGCTGGGTCTCGGCCAGCTGTCTACTGTGATCACTCAAGTCAACGGTGTGCTCGCCAACAGGTAACAATGGAATTGAGGGATTGGGAGCTATTTGTATTTAAAGCTGCTTCTACTGCTCAGAGCTGCCTGAGCAGTAGAAGCAGATGGGTCCTTCAGCCTAATGCCCAAGCTTTAAAATAAGCCTGGTTCATGCAGTAATCTTCCCATGCCCTACACTTTTACATCCCCAACTAGAAAGCAGTGCTCCAGATAGCTGCAACTGGAAATCAATCCAGTTCGACAAATTGTGTTATTTGGCCCCAGTCTGGAGTTTGTGACACATTCACCAGGGACTCCACAAAAGCATAAATCATCTGCAAATGCTGGAACAAGAGGTTCTGAATGTGCACCTATAATGGGGAATAACGATGGGCCCCAAAGGCAAATGGGGTCAATAGGTATAATTGAAATACTTCCTACCATTGCCTGTTAAGCACAGTCCGCCAAAAATAGCTTGTAAATTAACTTAAAACTTCAACTTTAGCCGCCAAGTCTACCTGGCATCCTCTTGTTACCAAATTCCATGTATACAGACCCGCCCAGATTTGCATATTTCATCCAAGAACCAAGAATAAGCTTTGGTTCTGAGGTGACAGAAATCACTTTGAGTGATGTGACACAAACAAATGCCCTTTGTAGACATTATCCCACAACATGGAAGTCTTATAGAATGTGAGAGAAAAAAGACAGTTATCAAATAAACTGATTCTAGATGGATGGTGGGGAGGGTGATAGGCATCATTAAAAGTCTTCAAATGGGGGAAAAACACTGATATGCAGTTTATAGTGGAAGCCAAAGTGAAATATTAACTTGAATATTTTGTACCCTTTGCCTTGTTTAATCAATACTATTTTGTTATAGGAGGCTTTTCTTTGACTAGAAGGAACCTAAATGTTTACCCTAGAAAGCTTTTCCTAAGAAAGAAAATTGCAGAACAGTAAACATGTATCTGATTTGTCACTGAATAAACTGTAAGTCAATCCAGCATGTATGTGTGTATTTGTGCAGAATGACCTTCACTTATAGTTAGTTCTCTTTAGTCCTCCAACCTTGTCACATAAAGGCACATATTTCCAGTGAACAAATTTGCTTGTCGAAATACAGGTCCTGATGATTTACCTTCATGTCTTGCCTTAGATCAGAATGGACAGCTGAATTAAACACTTACAGGGTTGAGGCAGCCTGGAAACTAAGCCAGTGGAATTTGGTGCAAGATTACTTGGCTGCAGGTAAACTTCCCTGTTAATGTTTTAGTCTGAAAATATGTTATTGTTAACATAGATGTTGCTTGATGCAACAAGTGGGGATCTTGCTCCACAGGATTTAGGGTCTTGGTTAGATTGTGTAAAAAAGGGTTATCCTTCGTAAACTAGGAGATGTTCCATTCCACAACGCTTGAGGTTCATCACCCTAATTTATTGAGGCATCCCCTGAGTTTCCAAGAATGAATCATCGGTTGCCTGTCCCATGGAAAATGCCTAACCATAGATTGGCTGACTTTTCAGGATTGGGATGCCTGCCTTGTTTAGGGTATGCCTTCTGACGCTGAGTTTTCCTGTTTGCTTCCGTAATACAGGCGATGGTGGGTGCAATCAGTACGAAAGTGAAAATGTGCCTGCAACGCCGGTAGAAAACTCTTGGAGAGTCAGATTTTGTTTCTGAAAATAAAAATACTACTGAGCGAGCTGCCATAGTATTACTTTGCATTACATGGCTGGCTGTCTATGACTGCTTTTCTCACCATGTCGGCGGTAACATTTTTCACAAAACATCCCAGCCACAACAGAGCTATCTCTATCTATGGCAAGTGGTTTGCTTCTAGACCTTTCTCATCACTATGTACTCTCATGATAACTGCATGTGCTCAGTGCAAAGCATCACCCTGTATTGAAGAATTTTGCTGAGCATGAATTTTTCACTGGTATGATTAAAGTTATTTGGAAATGGTGAGTTGAAGGGTCTTGCACTGAACAGCATACATCACAACATTTGGTTGTTTTGAAAGGAGATGTGAAGTTGTAAAAAAACAAAGTCACTATAGAAAGGATGCCATCAAGGAAACTAAGCGTGCCTTTGTTATCATATAGGGGAAAATGTGTTTACCATTAAAGATATCATGGATGAGGATGCCTTTTTGTACACCAGGCTTGAAAATTCCAGTTTGTGTTGAAAACAAATTTGCTTTTATTCAAGCTGTCATGCATGTGTGTAATAAGTGTAAATTTGCATACACTTTGGGAAGGGTAGCAACAAATATGCTACAGATCGAGTTGCCAACGAATATACTATACTTGGAATCGAGGGGTTACAACTTGTCAATATGTATTAAGAAAGTTATCATAAAAACAGGAAGGAATGTTAGTGTGTCTGCCTCACAGGCAATCACATGTGTGTACCAACAAAAGTGGTGCCACTGTTTGCAGTAGATGTGGGTGCCTTGATTTATGGTGAGCACAGGCGAGTATAATTTATTCCTTCAAGCCATCACTGTTTATAGTAGAGAGCAGTCATGTCTACTTTTGGTGATCACAGCGCGGTTGGAACTAAGTGAAGAGAACTGTGGTATCTCCATTTACAAATGTGGACGGAGACCACAAGCGTGTCTCTGTGAGCAGAAACTACTTTGGGCCTTCACTGTTGCAGGAGGAAGGTCTTGCACTTACAAGCTTCTGATTTGCTACTGTTGCTTGGAACCAGCTGCACCTAGCTGTGGCTCAAACAAGTGTGCAAGCTAGTCTATAGGACAGGTGTGGTCAAATGATGAGGAGCCAGATAATCTGACTGGAGCCTACCCACATGTCAATGCAAGTCTAAGGAAAGTTGTAGGAAAATTGCAGAGGATGGGTGGAAATGCCTACCGTTTTGTGCATTCCTAGAGTTTTTTTTAAGTTTAGAAAAGCTGTCTACTCCTTAATTGTCCAAACCGCGCTGCCTCAGCAATGACCATGATAGGTTCCTCAAACCTTGGTAACCTCCTCACAACCGTCACATTACTATTGACCAACACCCATAAGCTTCACCTGATTAAATCTACAGATAGGTTTTCTTAGTAAATGTTCTAGTTGACATCATGCAAGATGTGTTAATCGCTTCATATTTTGCTTACATTTCATCACACAACAATACTTTGTGTATGGAAGTCTGCTTATAATTTCTGCATGATACTCAACATACTATCCAAGGTTGTTCTGATTTTGATGCATTCCGTGTTATCGTTAACTCAAACTATTGTTATTTCAATTTAGCTTGCACAATACATTATCTTTCCCCAATTAATATTTTTGGCAGTATTTCCTTTTTCTAGTTTCTTGTGATAGTCATAAGATAAATATTTTATTATTGCAAAGATGTTGCATCATGATTTGCAAAAAATTATTAAAGTTTAAACTATTTTGGCAATAATACTGAGACAGTTTTCTATCTAGAGTTCTGTTCGAAGACTGTTCCAACCTGTTACAGTAGTATTATTTTATTGTGTGCTTATTAAAGATCTTACAATGTACATCTTGCAATGCACTGAATCATTACAACATTTTACACCTCTGCTTTATACAAATATAATAAACACAGGAACTGAAGAATTATTTCAAATACAGAGAACACATCTGTGCATTAACATCATCTGCATTACCAAAGAGGCCAGTAATTGATTAAATGCAATGGCAAGAAGAAGTCTGCTATGTTCTTAATCTAATGATGGATTAAAACATAAAGCAACTCCATTATTCCAAGACCTACTTTCTCTTGTTGAGAAATATTTAGCGCAGCCAACGGTCTTGCTTTGAACAAGGAAAGATGGATATACATGTTGTACATCAAATTATCTCATCCATGTGGACATAAGCTGCGCAAGTCTCTCAGACTTCTAGTTGATTTCACCTAGTCCTGACTTCGCTAATGGATAATAATAAGAACCTAGAGATGATTATTCTGATAGAGGCTTTTAGCCACAGATTCCTTCCATTTTGAATATTCCCCAGGCGTCCGACTGGATCCAGAAACATTTTGGTAGTACTTGTGCATGCCGTAAGATGGCTCTGTCCAGTTCTGCACTAATGCCATTCCGCTCTGGAAGTGACATGTGAGGCCTATTTAGGCGCCAATCCCACGTGCTGACGTCCGTTCCTTTCTTTACGTGTCACCAGAGGTGTATCCAGAGCTTCCTTCTTCTCTCAGAGCATTTCTTTAAAAAAAATTCTAGTGTGCAAGGGATATCACCCCTTAAGACAGCATCTTTTTAAACCCTGTAAGGACTGTCTCAAATAGATGTCTGTAACAGATCCCCACCAGGTTTGCCTGTGGTGTCTGGGGTCGGCCATGACTTCAAGACCTGTGGAGAGTGTGCGGCGATTAACCCGAAAGCCATCACGGGGCACACAATGGAACTTTGCCACCAAGCATAAGAAGACAAAGCGTCTGGGCCGCTCCAAGTCCCACTCCAAATCCAAGGCTTGTTCTTGAACCTGCTCCCATTGCCAAGAGTTGATAGAGCAACTATAGTGGCCGGTCTTCGTTATGCTCCAAGTCTTCAGGAGCACAAAAAGCACACTAAGTCGAAGTGGAGTTCCGCTCCTTCACTCCATTCACACCCCCTTGATGTCAGCTCACACTCTTGAAGTCGACGGACTTCAGAGTCAGTTACATCTGGTTGAGGCACAGCCTGAGTTTGCAGGACCTTCAGCCATGCTTTACCAGAGCAAAGAGTTCCTCGCAGCCATGCTGCTGCTATTCGGATGTCTACCGATACCTCTGGCATGCCTCTGGGCCCCAAGGAGCTGAGAGGCCTTTCACCTGTACTACTGCCAGCGGGTTCACCCTCACCACTAACTGGACCTTGTAACCTACGTCTGCCCTCGGCACCTGTTCTGCAGCCTCCCTGTAGGAGAGTAGGGTCTGCTATCCTATGGTCACCCCAAATTTTTGCTTTTTGCTTCACTGGTTTTTGACATATTGAGGCTGTGGGCCTGCTAATCAGACCCCCAGCCTGCTGTTCTCTCTACTAAATTGACACTATGCACTATAGGTGCATAACCAATTGGAATTGGATCACCCTGTGAGCCCCTGTACCAGTGTACACTAGGTACCCAGGGCATTGGTGTATCTAAGGCCTACCAGGGGCTGAAGCATGTATTGTGCCACCCCTGGCCTGGCCTAACAATTTGACACAACTGGCTGATCACTCAGCTGGGGTAAGTTGGTGTAACCACCTCTTACTTAGGTGTAGTATACCTATACCTAACCTTAAATGGAACACATGTTAACGTATAAGTCACTCCTATGGCAGGCCTTAACAATCCTGGAGGCAGAGTGCTTTGTTCCATGTGAGATGGTGCTCTGGCATGAGCTGAGCCTGTCTGCAGTGGTCGGAACAACTTCCTTCTACCGTTTCCAGATATCGTCATACCATATACTCTTAAGAGCATTATGAACCTCGTGGTTAAATGCTAACTTTGGTTTGGCTTTATCAAAACATGTCGAGTAAGGTGTCATACGAATTGGAATACTAACCCCTCGCCAATTCTGACGACGGGGTTAGCATTCCACCCTTCTAGAGGGACACGACATGTACAGTACCTGAAACCCGGGTAAAATCAGACATAGCCTCAGCTCCACAAAATGGACGCTGCCACCACAGACACAAGTCTGCCCTCCTGCTGCTGGGAGTCCTTCCAGCTTGGGAGACGTGGACAAAGGGTTTCCTGCCAGGGGAGGTGCAAGCACCACCCCAGACAGGATTTTGTGTATTGGTCAGGTAGGGCTTGAATGGAATCAGACATGCCTGAGGCTCACAAGGAGCCTCGGTGCATATGCCAGTTCAAACCGGTCCTGGGGCACACCAGCCCTGGACCTGGGGCGAGCTGGACAAAGGATTGGGGGTGTAACCACCCCCCTTCCTGGTCCCACCCTTAGGGAGGGACCTAGCAGGTAGTCCGGCCCCTAGAATCCGCTTAAAGGTAGGAGCTGTGTCCTAAGACTTCAGACATCCTGGAATCAACTTACTACAAAGAAGAAGACGGGAACTTCGACGCTCTGCTGCACAGAGGACTGAAGGAAATCTCCCCTATGGTCAGGGAGTGACCATCTTGCTAACGCAAGCACCAACCAGCTACTCGACGTCTGCTTTGCCGCCGCCTCCTGCCGGAGCCCGAGCCCAGAGCCCGACAAGACCTGGACCTTCAGACCTCTCACAGCCCGATCCACAGTCCCTGCAAAGAAGGAACCCGTGGAGGCACCGAGACACGTGGAGCCAGCCATCTTGAAAGACCCACGACAAGCTGCAAGCGCGACAACAGAGGCTCCCTCCAAGTTGTGCTTTGGGTCTTGAGAAGCCCAACATCCGAGCAGCATCTGCACCAAAGGTGAGCCCTCCAGCATCTCCACGATCTGCGTGGGGCCCCTCTGCATTTTGCATCTCGACGCGCCTGCCCAGTCCCTGGCCCGTTGGCTAGTGGCCATTTTGGCGACGAATCTTGAATACTACGACGCTGGTCTGGTTGCTCCAGACTGGCCCCTGCTGCCCTCCAAAGGAGCAGCCCCTCTGACCTTGCTGGTCAGAACAATCAGCTTTCTTCATCTTCCACGACTCCTGCCTTTGCCAAGGCTTGTTTGCTTCCTTCGAGTCGCCGACACCGCCGACAGCGAGAGCCTGCGTGGGACAGCTCGTGAACCGACTCCTGGACGTCGTCGACCTTCTGGGACCACGTGGCTGCGGAGACAAGCTACCCCTCATCACCTGTTTGCACCCGACATCGCCTGGTGCCACGCTGGTCACTGGCTAGTGACTGTGAACACTGTCCCCTCTGCTTTCAGGTCTTCTACAACTCCGATCCACTCTTGGATCCACCGCATCTCTTCTGGACCGGCCGTCTGCAGCATCTTTGTCATCAGGCTCCATTGAACAGATAGACGAAACCCGACGCACTTCGAGACCTATGCACCCGCTTCCTGTGGGTGAGGTAAAGCTGGCACTCCGGTGCCCAAGTGTAGAGAAACATCTCTAGTGTCTGTGTTTTAAGTCTTAAGTTCGTAGTCCATCCAGAAGACCCTTTCTGCAGTAACTTTTAAACTTTTACGCACCCATTGAAAACCTATGGGAGCCCGCGTGTAACTTTCCTCACTGCACACGCGACCCGTGGACCTCCTGGTCACTAACTGAAGTTAGCTCCTTGTAGGCCCGGCGATTCTAGAGGCCCTAGGCCTTTTCCCTTTCCTGTTCGTGGTACTTATACCACTATTTTAGTATATGGTTTGAGTGGCCACCAGGGCCCATCCATATAAAGTGCAACTTCTGTATATTGTAATACTTTCTTGTTTAACGATTTGTGCTCCTGTGCTCATAAAGAGTCTAGGGGATACTTTGAGTAATAAATACATATATTTTGAATATATATCTGTGTGGTGTCCTTTCATTGGTATAAAGGGGGGTTACATATGGTAAAACAGCCTGCTTAGCACGCTTTAACGAGTTAGCCTCAAAGACTGCTTAGCCTACGCTACCACTAGGGCAGCTAGTCCGAAAAGGTTGACTTACAACCACACCATAAGGGTTGCTTGGCATGGTACAAGGTGGTCACTTTAACTAGTGAACATCATATACCAGGCCAACTTCTCACATTGGTGAGCAGCGGTTGGATTTGAGCTTGCTGTGTTTTACCATTGTAATCTCTTTGTTACCAATTGAAAGATCACATAGGTACCTGTAGGTACATATAAAACAAGATTAGATATACTTAAGTTCTACTGAACTTAGTTGTTGTAGAGCAAAGTGAGTAGCACACCCTGACTACAACTACTAGATAGGTTTAGTAGGAAAACCCAAGTGTAGGTAGTTGCAACACATCCACCCACACTTAAGAGCAATGGCTGGGGCAGAGGGGTCCAATGTACCCATCTCTGTCGAGAGTGACCCCCAGAGGGCACCAACCATCTTTGCTACCCTAAACCAAAATGAGCTCAGGCAGTTGGTAAACATCAGGGGCCTTAAACAGCCCAGGAACCCTACCTCTGCTGAACTCCGAGAACTCTTACAAGCTGATGAAGATCAGAGAGCTCTCAAGAAAGCCTCCCAGTTAGACCCCTTAGGCACAGGAACAGGAAGCCCTCCTTCTGAAGATGCCACTGAAGTACCCCTTTCCCACAGTCGCCCCTTAGTTGAGAATCTGACCACAGATGATGAGAATCAGCATAGGGACAGGGATGACAAAGGGGGTGAATCTGACAGTAGTAGTAGTTCAGATGGGAGAGATAGCCCGGTGCCAGACCTGGCTCAGCTAACTTAAGGCTACTTGGGACTGACAATGGGTTCACCCCATTGGATCTCCCTAGTGGACTTAACCAGGGGTTTGGGAGACAGAGGAATCACTCAGGTGACTCTAATGCCTCTCATGCCTCTAGAGGCTCTCAAGGTCACTCCAGAAGAAGGATGACCAGCCCTCAGAGGAGGGAGCATGAGGCCAGAATGAAGGAAGCTCAGCTGAGGATCAGGAGACAGGAGCTAGAAGTAGCCCTGATGGAAGAAAAACTGAACAAGGCTAGGCAACCTAGAGAGAGTGGGTCTATACCCACTGGTGGCAGCATTGTCCCTAAGGACAAAGATAGGGTCTTTGACAATAGGAACCTGTCCAAGGTTGTGCCCCCCTTCAAAAGTGGGGATGATATCCACAAGTGGATGACTGCTCTTGAGAGAGCCTGCAAAGTGCAGCAGGTTCCTGAAGACCAGTGGGCAGCAATCTTATGGCTCTCCTTTGAAGGTAGAGGCAGAGATAGACTCCTCACTGTTAGAGAGGAGGATGTCAGAAACTACAGAGCCCTGAAGAGTGTCCTGGTTGATGGGTTAGGCTTAACCACTGAACAGTACAGGTTAATGTTCAGAGATACCCAGAAGACACAGACTCAGGACTGGTCTGAGTACATTGAATGTGCCACTAAGGCTTTGGAGGGTTGGTTGCTGGGAAGTAAGGTGTCTGATTATACAGGATTGTACAATTTGATGATGAGAGAACAGATTTTAAATAACTGTCAGAACCAGCAACTGCATCAACACTTGGTTGACTCAGATCTGACCTCTCCCCAAGAATTGGGAAAGAAGGCAGACAAATGGGTCAGAACCAGGGTTAAGCAAAAGAACCAGAACCAGGGCCAAGGGGGTGATCAGAAAAAAACAGACCAAAAGGGTGGAGATCAGAAATCCAAAGACCAGAAGTCTTCAACAGGGCCCCAAACTAGTACTAACGAGGGTGGGTCCCAACCTAAAGGGAAGAAGAAAGAAGGTCCAAATAAACCCTGGTGCAAATCTTGCAAGAATACAACTCACTGGACTAGTGATTGTAAGAAGGGTGGAGCCCCCAACACTGTTGCCCCTAAGGCACCTGCTCCCAGTACTACTGTTAGCAGTGTTGGTCCCCAGACAAAGGGTGTAGTGGGAATCACTATGGGAACTGAAAGAGATTCTGACTTAGACAGAACCCTGACCTAGGCAGTCTTGATCTGTGATGGGGACATGGATTTGTCCCTGACTGTGAGCCCCAGTAACCTGGGCAAGTACAGACAGACTCCTTTAATAAATGCAAAAGTGGCTCAAGCCTACAGGGACACATGTGCCAGTGTCACTATGGTGACACCAGGCTTTTTGGACCCTGGACAGTACATACCAGGTGAGAACTACCAGGTGACCAATGCCAGCAATGCCACTACTTCTCATGTGTGTGGCTATTGTTAACTTCTCATGGGGAGGGGTAACTGGCCTCAAAAGGGTTGTGGTTAGTGCAGACCTCCTAGTAGAATGTTTGTTGGGCAATGACCTAGAGAGTTTTCTATGGTCAGAAGTGGAGTACAGGACACATGCAGAGATGTTGGGTATATCACCACATGTCCTTGCTGTGACCAGGTCACAGGCCAAAAAGTGCCTTACTGAACCACAGGTCTTGGATCCTGGAACAGTGGACCAAGCACCTACCAAGAAGAAGAACAGGAGGGTGAAGGCTGTGCCTTCCCCCCTGCCTCCAAGTGATGATCAGTCTTCCCAGGAAGATGATCTAGAGAACCCTGAAGGAACTGTCCCTGAAGAGCTTGAACCTGATCAGGTTGAGTTTCTGGGGACAGGGGGACCTTCCAGGGCTGACTTGGGCCAGGCTCAGTTATCCTGTCCATCTCTTGAACCCCTCAGACAGCTGGCTGCTGCTGAGGCTGCTGGGAATGCTCAAGGTACCCATAAAGTGTATTGGGATGATGGGCTCCTTTATTCAGAGGCTAGAGACCCAAAACCTGGTGCAACCAGGAGGTTGGTTATACCTCTGCAATTTAGGGGCTTCCTTCTTACCTTCTTACCTTGGCCCATGATATTCCTCTAGCAGGACACTTCGGCCAGAACAAGACTTGGGACAGGCTTGTCCCTCACTTTCACTGGCCTCACATGAATGAAGATACCAAGGAGTTTTGTCGCTCCTGTGTGACCTGCCAAGCCAGTGGCAAATCAGGTGGCACAACAAAGGCCCCCCTGATACCACTACCTGTGGTGGGGGTCCCCTTTGAAAGAGTGGGAATAGATATAGTGGGTCCCATGGATCCCCCCACTGCATCTGGGCACAGATTTATACTGGTGGTAGTGGATCATGCCACCAGGTATCCAGAGGCAATTCCCCTTAGGACCACTACAGCTCCTGTTGTGGCCAGGGCCCTGCTGGGAGTATTCTCCAGAGCGGGGTTTCCTAAGGAGGTGGTTTCTGACAGAGGTACTGTAACGCCCTGAACGTCTCAGGATCGTTTAACAGACACGACAATGAGGACGCAACCACTTGTGAAGGGTTAGTTCTTTTAATGAAGGCAAATAAAATACAAAGAACAAACAAAAGTTATAGTCACTGGAATCCTCCAGGCTAAGTACGTTACCAGCCCACAGCACGGATGGTCCTAACCGTCCTCTGCATATACGCCGATCCCGGCGTATGCCAACAGAGGGCAGAAATGAAATGGCCGACAATGCCAATCGGTAGGCTGTGAGGGGCACGAAGAGTGTTGGGGAGAATCGAGGAGTCAGGGAAACACCCAGCCGGGGTCTCTACCTGAAGGGAGCAGCCGCTCAACCTCTTCCTCAGACTGCACCGGGATGCGGAGTCACCTCCTGGTGATGCGTCACCGATACCCCAATCACAAGCAAGAAGACTGAACCGAGAGCAGCCGCTCGATCGATCCTGTGGACTTCCGAGTCTGTAACGCAGCAAACACCTCCTGGTGTGCGTTACAGCTGGCAGTCCCTGTGTCTCTGGTCGGGCTGGGAGTTACGACTCCAACCAGCAAAAGCGCCACTGCGCTTGGACTCAGCCGAGTCAAAAAGCGAAGCTCAATGGTTGACCGGTAGAGCTTCCGGGTCCTTCACAGGTGACGATGGGGCAAGACACGGCCCAGGGAGTAACGACTCGACCTACCTCCGTTCTTGCCTTACTGGAGCACCACTCCGGAACACTGCTCTTCACGAAGCAGGTACGTCGGTGTAAACACAATATCCGACCGCCTTGTACCTCCCGGTTCCTCCCTTTATAGGGCGTGTTTTCCTTGAGTTATGTAACAGCTCTCCTGTTTACATAAGGGCGTGTTTCCCTTGAGTTATGTAACAGCTCTCCTGTTTACATAAGGGCGTGTTTCCCTTGAGTTATGTAACAGCTCTCCTGTTTACATAAGGGCGTGTTTCCCTTGAGTTATGTAACAGCTCTCCTGTTTACATAAGGGCGTGTTTCCCTTGTATGACAGGAATTCTTGACAGGTACCAACTTCATGTCAGGATACTTGACAGCTATGTGGAAGGAATGTGGTGTCATCTACAAGTTCACCACCCCTTATCACCCACAATGCAATGGGCTTGTTGAGAGATTCAACAAGACCCTAAAGGGTATGATCAAAGGATTACCTGAAAAGCTTAGGCGAAGATGGGACATCCTTCTACCCTGCCTTCTGTTTGCTTACAGAGAGGTCCCACAAAAAGGAGTTGGCTACAGCCCCTTTGAATTGTTGTTTGGGCACCCTGTAAGAGGCCCACTGTGTTTAGTGAAGGAAGGATGGGAGTTACCTCTCAAAAAGCCTAAACAAGACATAGTGGACTATGTACTTGGTCTCCGCTCCAGGATGCTGAGTATATGGAGAAGGCATCCAAAAACCTTGAGGCAAGCCAGGCCTTACAGAAAGCTTGGCATGACCAAAAGGCTGTCTTGGTTGAGTTTCAGCCAGGACGGAAGGTATGGGTGTTGGAGCCAGTGGCCCCAGCAGCACTCCAAGACAAATGGTCTGGACCCCATACAATCCTGGAAAAGAAGGGAGAGGTTACCTACTTGGTGGACCTAGGAACTCCCAGGAGTCCCCACAGGGTACTCCATGTTAACAGGTTAAAAGCATATGTTGACAGGGCAGACATGGGCTTGCTCATGGCTACAGATGAGGGACAGGAGGAAGAGAGCGACCCTCTCCCAGACCTGTTGTCTCAGAACCCTGAAGATGGTTCAGTTGAAGGAGTGACCCTTGGAGGCAACCTCACTGAGCATCAGCAGATTGAATGTAGACAGGTTCTACAATCATTTCAACATATTTTCTCACTGATACCTAGTCAAACTGACTGGTGTACCCATGTGGTGGACACTGGTGACAGTCTTCCTGTAAAGAACAAACTTTACAGGCAACCTGACCACGTCAGGGACTGTATAAAGGCTGAGGTACACAAAATGCTGGAACTGGGTGTCATTGAACCCTCAGAGAGCCCCCGGGCTAGCCCAGTGGTTCTGGTCCCCAAACCTCACACCAAAGATGGCAAGAGAGAGATGAGGTTCTGTGTGGATTACAGAGGACTCAATGCTGTCACTAGGACAGATGCACATCCTATTCCAAGGGCAGATGAGCTCATAGATAAACTGGCTTCTGCTAAGTTTTTGAGCACATTTGATTTGACAGCTGGCTATTGGCAAATCAGGTTAGCTGAGGAGTCTAAGGCCAAAACAGCATTTTCAACCCCCAGGAGGACACTACCAATTTTTGGTGATGCCCTTTGGTCTGAAGAATGCACCTGCCACCTTCCAAAGGTTGGTGAATCAAGTCCTTACTTGGTTGGATGACTTTTGTGCAGCATATCTTGATGACATTGCTGTCTTTAGCTCCACCTGGGAGGATCACCTGATCCACCTGAAGAAGGTACTTGAGGCTCTGCAAAAGGCAGGCCTCACTATTAAGGCTACTAAGTGCCAGATAGGGCAGAGTACGGTTGTGTATTTGGGCCACCTTGTAGGTGGAGGCCAAGTTCAACCACTGGAGAGTAAGATACAATCCAACAAGGACTGGTCTCCTCCAACCACCCAGACTCAAGTTCGAGCTTTCTTGGGCTTGACTGGGTACTACAGGAAGTTTGTTAAGAACTATGGGTCCATTGTGACTCCTCTTAATGATCTGACATCCAAGAAGATGACCAAAAAGGTTCAGTGGACAGTAAGCTGTCAAAAGGCATTTGATGACCTGAAGAAGGCCATGTGCTCTGCACCTATCCTGAAAAGTCCTGACTACTCCAAAGAGTTTATTGTCCAAACAGATGCTTCTGAGTTGGGTGTGAGAGCTGTGCTGTCACAACTTAATGTAGATGGTCAAGACCAACCCATTGCTTTTATTAGCAGAAGGTTGACCCCCAGAGAGAAGAATTGGTCAGCTATTGAGAGGGAGGCCTTTCCTGTGGTGTGGGCCCTGAAGAAGCTGAGGCCATACTTGTTTGGCACTCACTTCAAGATTCAGACCGACCATAAGCCCCTCTTGTGGCTAAATCAGATGAAGGGTGAAAACCCCAAACTGCTTAGGTGGTCCATTTCCCTACAGGGGATGGACTTTACAGTGGAGCACCGGCCAAGTACAGACCATGGGAATGCAGATGGTCTCTCCAGGTAGTTCCACTTAGGACATGAAGACGAGACTGGTCAAGGCTAGTTTAATGTCCCTGCGTTTGGGGGGGGGGGGGGTTGTGTAGGAGAGTAGGGTCTGCTATCCTATGGTCACCCCAAATTTTTGCTTTTTGCTTCATTGGTTTTTGACATATTGAGGCTGTGGGCCTGCTAATCAGACCCCCAGCCTGCTGTTCTCTCTACTAAATTGACATTATGCACTATAGGTGCATAACCAATTGGAATTGGATCACCCTGTGAGCCCCTGTACCAGTGTACACTAGGTACCCAGGGCATTGGTGTATCTAAGGCCTACCAGGGGCTGAAGCATGTATTGTGCCACCCCTGGCCTGGCCTAACAATTTGACACAACTGGCTGATCACTTAGCTGGGGTAAGTTGGTGTAACCACCTTGTACTTAGGTGTAGTATACCTATACCTAACCTTAAATGGAACACATGTTAACCTATAAGTCATTCCTATGGCAGGCCTTAACAATCCTGGAGGCAGAGTGCTTGGTTCCATGTGAGATGGTGCTCTGGCATGAGCTGAGCCTGTCTGCAGTGGTCGGAACAACTTCCTTCTACCGTTTCCAGATATCGTCATACCATATACTCTTAAGTGCATTATGAACCTCGCGGTTAAATGCTAACTTTGGTTTGGCTTTATCAAAACATGTCGAGTAAGGTGTCATACGAATTGGAATACTAACCCCTCGCCAATTCTGGCGACGGGGTTAGCATTCCACCCTTCTAGAGGGACACGACATGTACAGTACCTGAAACCCGGGTAAAATCAGACATAGCCTCAGCTCCACAAAATGGACGCTGCCACCACAGACACAAGTCTGCCCTCCTGCTGCTGGGAGTCCTTCCAGCTTGGGAGACGTGGACAAAGGGTTTCCTGCCAGGGGAGGTGCGAGCACCACCCCAGACAGGATTTTGTGTATTGGTCAGGTAGGGCTTGAATGGAATCAGACATGCCTGAGGCTCACAAGGAGCCTCGGTGCATATGCCAGTTCAAACCGGTCCTGGGGCACACCAGCCCCGGACCTGGGGCGAGCTGGACAAAGGATTGGGGGTGTAACCACCCCCCTTCCTGGTCCCACCCTTAGGGAGGGACCTAGCAGGTAGTCCGGCCCCTAGAATCCGCTTAAAGGTAGGAGCTGTGTCCTAAGACTTCAGACATCCTGGAATCAACTTACTACAAAGAAGAAGACGGGAACTTCGACGCTCTGCTGCACAGAGGACTGAAGGAAATCTCCCCTATGGTCAGGGAGTGACCATCTTGCTAACGCAAGCACCAACCAGCTACTCGACGGCTGCTTTGCCGCCGCCTCCTGCCGGAGCCCGAGCCCAGAGCCCGACAAGACCTGGACCTCTAGACCTCTCACAGCCCGATCCACAGTCCCTGCAAAGAAGGAACCCGTGGAGGCACCCAGACACGTGGAGCCAGCCATCTTGAAAGACCCACGACAAGCTGCAAGCGCGACAACAGAGGCTCCCTCCAAGTTGTGCTTTGGGTCCTGAGAAGCCCAGCATCCGAGCAGCATCTGCACCAAAGATGAGCCCTCCAGCATTTCCACGATCTGCGTGGGGCCCCTCCGCCTGCCCGGTCCCTGGCCCGTTGGCTAGTGGCCATTTTGGCGATGAATCTTGAATACTACGACGCTGGTCTGGTTGCTCCAAACTGGCCCCTGCTGCCCTCCAAAGGAGCAACCCCTCTGACCTTGCTGATCAGAACAATCAGCTTTCTTCATCTTCCACGACTCCTGCCTTTGCCAAGGCTTGTTTGCTTCCTTCGAGTCGCCGACACCGCCGACAGCGAGAGCCTGCGTGGGACAGCTCGTGAACCGACTCCTGGACGTCGTCGACCTTCAGAGACCACGTGGCTGCGGAGACAAGCTACCCCTCATCACCTGTTTGCACCCGACATCGCCTGGTACCTACCTGGTGCCACGCTGGTCACTGGCTAGTGACTGTGAACACTGTCCCCTCTACTTTCAGGTCTTCTACAACTCCGATCCACTCTTGGATCCACCGCATCTCTTCTGGACCGGCCGCCTGCAGCATCTTTGTCATCAGGCTCCATTGAACAGATAGACGAAACCCGACGCACTTCGAGACCTATGCACCCGCTTCCTGTGGGTGAGGTAAAGCTGGCACTCCGGTGCCCAAGTGTAGAGAAACATCTCTAGTGTCTGTGTTTTAAGTCTTAAGTTCGTAGTCCATCCAGAAGACCCTTTCTGCAGTAACGTTTAAACTTTTACGCACCCATTGAAAACCTATGGGAGCCCGCGTGTAACTTTCCTCACTGCACACGCGACCCGTGGACCTCCTGGTCACTAACTGAAGTTAGCTCCTTGTAGGCCCGGCGATTCTAGAGGCCCTAGGCCTTTTCCCTTTCCTGTTCGTGGTACTTATACCACTATTTTAGTATATGGTTTGAGTGGCCACCAGGGCCCATCCATATAAAGTGCAACTTCTGTATATTGTAATACTTTCTTGTTTAACGATTTGTGCTCCTGTGCTCATAAAGAGTCTAGGGGATACTTTGATTAATAAATACATATATTTTGAATATATATCTGTGTGGTGTCCTTTCATTGGTATAAAGGGGGGTTACATATGGTAAAACAGCCTGCTTAGCACGCTTTAACGAGTTAGCCTCAAAGACTGCTTAGCCTACGCTACCACTAGGGCAGCTAGTCCGAAAAGGTTGACTTACAACCACACCATAAGGGTTGCTTGGCATGGTACAAGGTGGTCACTTTAACTAGTGAACATCATATACCAGGCCAACTTCTCACACTCCCCGATGCCCGCAACCACTCCAGGCCTGGGTAGGTTTGTGCTGATGCTGACCATGCCGTCCAAGGAGATGGCCCCGATTGTTCTCTCTGTTGCCAAATCAATGCCGGTCTGACTTTGACAGTCGTCTCGTCTGAATCCAACTGAGGCACTAGTTTCCACTCTCACATTACTACAAGGCAGGTGAAATTCTCTACTTCCCTTTTTGAAACCAACTCTGATAAAGACTATGACTAGCGCGATGAGTTTGCTCAGCCTATGCTGAGGACAATTGGTATGAGTGCTTGCCAATGGTTTAGATACCTCCCTGAAGACAGCCATATTCTCTATTCCTGTCCCTGCCACAGAAGAATCTTCTTCCTACGCTATGGTAATGCATTGAGCAGCTGAAGTGCTTCTTGGGGCTTGGGCTAAGCCTTGCTCTAGCCCTCCAGTCAACAGACAAATTGCCAGATGTCTCAGCACCATTCACTGGGGACCTCGAGGTGGAGGCTTCCACTAGCTGGACCAACATGTTTCCCACCACTCCCTCTCACAGGGCATCAAATCAAGGGGAGCCATTCGTAAAGTTCTTTGCACCTCTTCTCATCAGCCAGCTTGGTTTTGTGATCAATCAATGCCTCCTGTTTATTTGGCTGCTACACCCATGCCCTTTGGGACTCGTGGCTCAAGTCCTCTCTGGTGTACCGAAGGACCTTCACTCTGTCCTTTTGCAGGTGATTCAAGATGGTCATGATAGGGCCACTTCATTGTGGCTTAGACACTTCCGGCTCCGTTGTGCGAGCTATATCAGCATTGCAGTTTGCTGCCATGTGTGGCTTCGATTGGCTGGGTTCTCGGTTGACATTCAGTCATCCCTGATGGACAAGCCCTTTGATGAGACTTACCTGTTCGGGGACATGGCTGACTTTAACCTTGAACGTTACAACTAGAGTAGGGCTATGGTTCGCTCTCTGAGCCTCTCTGACCAACCTCACCAGCTGCAACAATTCCACTGCTCTTGTTGTGGCTTTGGCATGTTTCACCCCAGCAAGGAATTCAGAAGTTTTCCAGGAGAGGTCGAGTTGCCTACCATCCCTGCAGCCAAGGTCAGCATGCTGCTCAGTCTACACCTACAGCCCAAGCTGCCAAGCCTCTTTAGTGTTCCCTTACATGGCCACAGCCACCCGGTTGGAAAGCAGAATACATCAATTCTATCTGGAAAGGGATCATGTCAGATAGGTGGGTTCTAAAGATTGTCCGCAAAGGTTATGCTCTTTCTACTTTCTTCCTTGACGCACCTTCCACCCAGTTACTGACGGAGGACAATCTCTACATTTTTTTGCTGGAGGTGCAAGCCCTTTTTGACCAAAGGAACTGTTGAGGGTGCTATCGCCAGAAGTAGTACTTGGTTGATGTTGTTCCTGTTACTTCTGGTACCCAAGAAGGACAGAGGTCTTCAGTCTATTCTAGATCTGCACCCTCTCAATGCCTTTCTGTGAAAGGAGAAATTCAAAATGGTCACCCTGTCCCAGATCTTGTCTGCTCTCAACTCTGGAGAGTGGATGGTGTCGTTGGACACGCAGGACGTCAATTTCCATATTCCTATCCTGCCGGCCCACCAGTGCTATCTGCAGTTTGTGGAGGGAGGGGAGTATTTTCAGTTCTCTCTGCTCCCCATTGGTCACACCAGAGCCCCTCGGTGTTGAGAAAGTGATGGTGGTGGTAGGAGTGCACCTTCGGAGGTCATGGGTGCCAGTCTTCCCCCTATCTCGACGACTGCCCGTTAAAGGTGGGCTGACCGCAGGCAGTTATCAACCATCTCCAGACTATGGCGAGCCTCCAGTCATCCTTGGGGTTCACTATCAGAGGGCTGAAGTCACACCCGATTCCATCTCAGATGCTTCCTTTCACCGGAGCCTTACTAGACACGGTTCTGTTTTGTGCCTTTCCCCGGGAAAAGAATCCAGGATATTCAAGCTATGATCCCGATTTTTCAGCCTCAGTCATGGATGTCATTGAGGTTGACTCCGAGGCTGCTGAGACTGTTGGCATCCTGTATCATGTTGGTCAAGCACTACGGGCAGTATATGCGAGCTCTGCAGTGGGAACTGAAGTCCCAATGCGCCCAACATCAAGGGGACCTCTCCGACTACGTCCAAGTGTCGTAGGAGACCGGTGGGACCACGAAGCCTACTCAGCGAATCAGCAGCTGTTTATAAAATGAAATATTAGCAGATTAGTAAAATACATACACATGTAAAAAATATTTCTATATGCTATGTAAAAGTGAAAGAATTTGAAACTGAAAGCTAAAATTTAAGTCTGTATACTTATTTTCACTTATGAGAGCAGCGCAAGTACAGCAAATATAATCTAGAATGGGCCATTGGTGGCCTATGTAAAGCAACACATTTATACACAGACAAAAAGAGAGCATGCGTTAGAAGCAAAAAAGGCAAAGTGATATGCTAGGGACTAGCATATCACTTCGTCTTTTAGAATTAATAGAGCGCCAACTTTATCATTCAAATTTCAAATTTTGCAGATTTTTTATGTTTGTGAATTAAATGCATTAGTCTATAATTTGTGTATTTATTTGAGGTATACTTTTTAATGTATTTTCTGTGATATGTTGTAAGGTTCAGATCATTGAAATTGATTAGGTGGGGTTCCCCACATTCCAGTGGTGATTCAGTGGAGCTCCATACAAATTAAAAAGTTAAGAATCATTTGCCTAGGGCAATTGAACTCTACTTAAAAGTCAAAATGATTAGCTAAAACCCAACAAAGGAAGTCTGAATCAATCGCCAGATATAACCAGAGGTAGATTGTAATTTTCTTTTAGGTCAATTGGAGATATTTGTTTATTGGGGGAAAAAAGGTAAGTCTATGCAATAAGGTAAGCATTAGGGTTAGAGTGGGTTTCTGTAAGAGTTGGATTTAAGTTATTGGTCACTCTCAGGACTTCAATAGTTTTGTAATAGAAAGCCAACTGCCATATTAAAATTCCTCTCTTTTCGCCAGACCTTTTTTAGGTTCGGCATTAGTCAAATCCTTTTGATTTGAATAAATTAGCCCACACATACATAATGGGACAGTGGATTAGCCCACTTCAGCAATTTGTTAACTTCATTGTGAAAGAAGACTTTCTGTCCATTTACAAGGACCACATCCACACACTAAGTAATTCTTGTCAGTGCCCGGAACAACTATATCAATGGGTGAATTTTTTAAGCCCAAAAAAATTGTTTTGCTTTTAGCCAATATTTTTTTTGTATATTTTTGAGGGCCCAGCAGCCCCCCCACCCAGCAATACACATTTATAAAACCACGACAAAACAAAAAAAAAGCATTGACAAAAGCCAAAATGCTAGCTACCAATACCAGACCAATTGGCTTTGCTACTGCTTGTTTCTTGTTGCCATGAAATTCTAGCAAAAACACTGTAGCAGCTAAGTACTGCCTGAGGCACTATATAGAGAAAAATTAATATAATAATGTATCCACCATAAGAAGAATATATAGATTTCTTTATATTCTGGCAATGTTATTGCCTTTTCCATTTTTGTCTTGTTTTTATTCACTTCCAATCAGACAGTCATTTACTCAGCGGCTGTCTCGTGTAGGCCTAATAAGCAATGGCACTACTGTGCAGTGGCTGTTGTTGTACTAACCCTGCTGGTCATTGTGCTGCCTGCACTGCATTGTGGGACTTGACATCGTGGCAGAAGCAGCTGTACAGGGGTATCTCTCCATCCTGTAAAAATGGGGGTAAAAAAATCAGTCAGCCACTTTAAATGAATGAGTGTTCCAGACCACATCCAACACGTCCGTGACATCCTCAAGAAGTTACAACAACACGGCCTGTACGTCAAGCTGGAAAAAAGCATATTTCACACTACTGAGGTGGAGTTTCTGGGACACATCTTGACCCCCGCAGGAATCAAAATGGATGCTAGAAAGGTGGATTCCGTGTTGCAATGGCCTTCCCCGGGTTCCCTGAAACAGGTCCAACAATGCCTAGGTTTCGCCAACTACTATCGTCGCTTCATCTTGGGGTTCTCGGACATCATCATTCCTATCACACGTTTGTTGCGCAAAGGAACTAAGTTCGCATGGAACCCTGGAGCTGAGAAGGCTTTTCTTGATCTAACAACCAGATTCGCCAGTGCACCAATTCTGATACACCCCAATCCGGAACAACCATTCGTTGTCGAAGCTGATGCCTCACAAAACGCTCTGGGAGGAGTGCTATCTCAGAGAGTTACCACATCGGGTCTCTTACATCCCGTAGCCTACTATTCCAGAAAACTACAACCCGCAGAACGGAACTACACGGTTTCCGATCGAGAAATTCTAGCCATTAAAGCAGTCTTCAAGGAATGGCGTCATTACCTGAAGGATGCCAGACACCCCGTCACCATCTACATGGACCATAGGAACCTACAATTCCTCCGCTCTGCCAGGGCTCTCACTGCCCGTCCACTGCGATGGACACTGTTCTTCAATGAATAGGACTTCATGATCACATACCGACCTGGTAAGGAGAATGCCAAAGCAGATGCCCTGTCAAGAATAGGGGAGACCTGTGACGGTGTCGACAAACCAACACCGTCTTCCATCCTACCGGAACAGTGTTTCCAGGGAGTAATCCTTTCCTCTTCCTTCTTGTCCCAGTTGCAAGACGATCTCAAATCAAAGAAACCAGAAGAATGGCTCAGAGATCTGACAGGAATCACTACACTTGGTGGGTTCCTCTACAAGGGAGACAAATACTTCCTATTGTTGCCGCACCATCAACAACACGCCCTGTATATGTGCCACGACAATGTACTGTCCTTGCACCCTGGATACCATAAAACCCTAGCTCAATTACATAGACACTTCTGGTGGCCAACCATGCAGGATGATGTTCGCACCTATATAGCCCACTGTTGAACCTGCGTGCAAGGAAAAGCTCACCCTCGACACGCTGTGGGTTTGCTACACCTTATCCCTGTACCCCCATACCCGTGGCACACGGTTTCTATGGATTTAGTCATAGTTACCCCAAACCAGGACCGGATGTACCACCATACTCACCATTGTGGATCACCTAACCAAAATGGCACATTTCGTACCTTTGCAGAAATTGCCATCTGCTGTGGAACTAGCAGTGATCTTCATGACCAACGTAGTCAGTCTGCACAGAATCCCTTCCGTACTGATCACCGACAGAGGCTCTCAGTTCTTATCCCGCTTCTGGGGAGCTGTGTGCGACACTATAGGGACAGAAGTACGTCTTTCCTCTGCCTACCACCCCCAAACCGACGGTCGGGCATAGAGAACCAACCAAACCATGGAGCAATACCTTTGTTGCTTACTCATATCGGTCAAGAAGGAGTGGTCACACGTCCTGTGGATGGTGGAATACGACTACAATAACAACTAACACGCTTCCATAGGAATGTCGCCTTTTTATTGTCTTCAGGGTCGATATTCTCGCACCGCGCCCTGGGAAGAACCACAATCCAGTCCTATACCCACCATCCAAGCTTATCACACCCTGCTATCTGAACTGTGGCAACAGGCTCGATTCGAGCTGGCTAAAGAAACCTACAAACACCATGCAGACACACACAGACAGGCCGAACCTGGAGTACAAAACAGGGTATGGGTCTCCATCTAGAATCTCAACGTGCATGGCCCCAAGAAACTGCTGCCACGTTTCATTGGTCCCTACTGCATAGCCAAGGTCATCAACAAGGTGTCCATGAAACTCTCCTTGCCCCCTCACATGAAAATGCACCCTGTCTTCCACGTTTCTCCTCTGAAGCGGGCTAATTCCGATGTCCGCGCCTCCGCCGCCTGTACTCGGGGATGACTACGAGGGTCGTGCTGTGCTAGATTCCCGTAGGACCAGAGGGAAGCTCTACTACCTTATAGACTGGAAAGGGTATGGTCCTGAGGAGAGTTCCTAGGAGCCCCTATCCCATGTCCGTCACACCCCCCAGCTGGTACCTGCTTTCCACGCTCGCCACCCCCTGAAACCACGTCCTGCCACCCCTGTGTAAGGGAGGATCTGTTTCTTTGGGGGGTACTGTCATGTCCCCTTACATCGTGGGGAGTGTGTGTTGTTGTTGGTTGTCTGTCTAGCTTTCCCACGAGAGTGCAGTACCATGGATCACCACCAGAGCACTTCCGGGTGACACCACTTAAAGCCCCACGATGCTCGACCCCAGGTGCTTCTGATTCAAACGCTAACGTTCTCGGAGCCAGAACCTGTGGATCCGTCTCCTTTCCAGTCACCTTTGTACGAACCCTTTCTTGCTTCGCTCTCGACGTAGGCATCTCCGTTGTTTGCTTGCTGCGCGCGTAAGGACACGTCGCAGCGCTTCTCTCAGCCTCCCGACCCTGTCAGTACAGGAGCGCTGCTACTGACACAGAAGAGACGAGAACGGGAGCACTTACTCTTCTTCTTGTTGCCCTTCGCGGTGAGCGCAGGAGTGCGTCACCACCCATCCCTTGCCGGCACCTCGGTGAGCGCTGGAGTGTGTCACCGCCCATCCCTTACCATCACCTCGGTGAGTGCTGGAGCGCATCACCACCCATTCCTTACCGGCATCTCGGTGAGCGCTGGAGTGCGTCACCACACTCCCTTTCCCCATCCGCACGGCGAGCGCAGGCGCGCATCGCCACTTGTTCTTTTACCTCCATATCGCGGTGAGCGCAGGAGCGCGTCACCATGCTTCCTTCCACATCCACACGGTGAGCGCAGGAGCGCATCGCTGCTTATCCTTTCCTTCCACATCGCGGTGAGCGCAGGAGCACGTCACCACTTCTCCTTTTCCAACCATTCGCGGTGAGCGCAGCAGCGCGTCACCACACTTCCTTTCCGCCTTCGAACAGCGAGCGCAGGAGCGCATCGTCATTTATCCTTTCCCCCTTGCGGTAAGCACAGGAGCGCATTGCCGCTATTGCCCCATAGTTGCCTAATATCGTGACTACTGTTCTTGGGAATCCTCTACCCCCTTGATACCTTGGTGTTCAGCGCAGGAGCGCTCTCTGTCCGTTCCAAGTCCTTGGGGTGCAGGCGCACCTACCGGAGAGTCATTGGAGAGACACATTCTTCCAGGTGACTATTATTGTCCTTTCCTACCATCCCCCTGCTGAGTGCGTGTGTGTGTGAATGCTGGTTAAGGCAGTAGTAACTGCTTGTTGGTTATATTTCCAGGCTGAAGGTCAGGAAAGGCAACAACTCCACTGGGTGACAGTCATCGCCTCATCACACCATAAAGCACGGCACTTCTTGAGGATTCCTTCCCCCGGTCTTCACCACGCCCCAGTCTGGTATTATTTAAGGTAGGACAAGGGAGCAGGTGAGAGACTGTGGAGGTTATTCATATCATCCCTGCGAGACTACTCTTCAGGCAGAAGGTAAGGCTTGTGGGGTCCCTGACCAGAAGAGACCCACCAGCTTCACACCAGCGAGCTTGAGTTAGAAGTTAAGGTCACAGCCGGAGGGGGGTGTACATCGCCTCCAGCCATCACTATGTCCCCTCTGATGAGTCCAGTGGGGGAGAAGATTCGGATGTGCTAGTCGAGGACACTACGCACCAGGCTCCAATGCCAGGGTCGGGCCCAGAATGAAGACACCATCAAGGGCCCTGAGTACAATGACCCACCACACTTGAAGAAAATCCTACATAAGTCTGCCCCTCAACGCCACCATGTGTCACAGCCCTCTGGCAAACACTGAGATCGCGCCTCTGAGCCGAGACCGCACGAGAATGCTCTTGATCCCGATCAGTCAACCAGGCCTTACAGAGAGGCATGGAGCCGACACAAGACCGAAATCAATGTCAAAATAGTCATTGACCTCGACCCACCCATCGGCGCTGACAAAACACCCGCATCAAGCTTCAGCACCAGGCAAGCAGTCAAAACCAAAAAATGATCAGAGTCATCCCATACAGGATTAAAACCCTCCTCAACAAAGACAAAGGAGCATGGTCACTCTTCAACGCCAACGGAAACCTTGGCTCCAACATCAAAGCCAAAAATACTTTACTCTGCAACAACACCAGTGCCATATAAACAGCCCAAAACACTGCAAAAACCAGTACTGCAGGAGGAAGACGGCAAAGTTTTTGAAGACCTTCACAAATTCATGCAGAAGCAGCATCTTAAGGAGACATCAAAGAGACAAGAGCAGGATTTGGATCTGCCACAGCCACTTCCAAAAAGAGAAGCAACAGATCATAGGGCCTCAAGCCCCATGCCATTAAATCAACCACAATCACCACACACAGGGTCACTCTCAGCTACTCAGGAAGTGGAAGGAGGTGATAGCCTTGAGCATGAGGATTACTACTTTGACTCACAGGGAGACACACAACACAGCCCGGGCCCATGGGATAACTATGATGTGGTCCTTCCAGACACCAACATGAAACCGCCTATCGCAGAAGCTAAAGCATCTCCACCTGATGATACCTCCTCATATGATGGTATGATACAAAGGGCAGCAAATTATCATAAATTGCAATTGCAGACTACAGAGAAAGAAACAGATTTCCTGGTAGAAACACTGCACAGATTGAACAGTCCAATATCTACCAATGCTAGGCTCGATGCTGAACATCTGTAAAGCCATTTTTTAACGACCCAGTCAAATCAAGGTTTCTTACACCAAGGATTGAAAGGAAATACAGATCTTTGCCTTCAGATCCTCTATACATCAAAGGACACCCTACTGTAGACTCCTCAGACATGAAAACATCATGTAAAAGAGCAGCGTCACCAAGCACTGGGGAAGCTCCAACTCCTCGACACTGCAGGGAAAAGAGTGGCTACAGCACATGCCAATCACTGGCTAATTTACAAATTCTGTGGGCCTCCTATCATGCTATAATAGAGCTTTATGTGTTGAGATGGAAGAATTCATACAATATCTTCCAGAGCAAAACAACAAGAAAGGGGAAGATCTAATGGCAGAAAGAAGACAAATATCTAACGCAACATTCCAATGTGCTCTAGTTAGTGCAGAAACAGCTCTAAGAGGCATTAATTCCTCTGTGATATTACGTCAACATGCATGGCTTCCCATATCAGGATACAAACCAGAAGTGCAACAGCACATTTTAAACATATCATTTGATGGCGAGCATCTCTTGGGTCCAGAAGTTGACGCGCAACTTGAAAAAATCAAAAAGGACACAAAGACCGCAAAATTGATGGGAACCTTGCAGTCTACTATTCAAAAATATCAGTCCTTTCGGAGGTACCAAGGAAGAGATGCCTCAAAGAATGAGACCCCAGAGACTCCAAGTTACCAACTGCAGAAACAACAATACCACCAGTGGTCACGGAAAGGATGTTACAGAGGGGGATTTAAATCAAGAGGCAAAGGTAGATGAACACTCACAAAGGGACACTCTACCTCAAAAGGGTGGCTTACCAACCAATCCCCCGATTACATACCACCTGATGGGAAAGGCTACAACAATTCCATCAGTTGTTGCTAAAAGTCACATCAGATCAATGGGTGTTAAACATCATCAGGCAAACCTCAACCACAAAATATCCCACCAAAAAAACACACCCTCAATGCTCATCATCTACATCTGCTGAAGGAAGACGTAAAAGCATTATTACAAAAAGGGACAATAGTACCTGTCCCATTCAAACATCAAGGCAAAGGAGTATACTCCCTATACTTCCCAATACCCAAAAATGATGTAACACTCTACCCCATACTGGACTTACACCCACCCACTCACTCAACACATCCTATTCGAACACTTTCACATGGTGACACTACAGGATGTGATACCACTACGAAAGGAAGGCAACTTCATGACAGCATTTGATCTGAAGGACACATATTTTCATATACCAATCCATCTGACAAATCGCTATTACCTCAGTTTGTTGTAAGTGGATATTACTATCGGTTCAAAGTACTACCATTTGGCGTAACAACAGCCCCACAAATGTTCACCAACTGTCTAGCTGTAGTAGCAGCAAGTCTAAGATGGGAAAACATCCACAAATTTTCCCTTACCTTAACGATTGGCTGATGAAGAGTTCTAGGAAACAGAAATGTCTACAGGACACTCAAACCACTACCAACTTCTTACACAAATTGGGATTTACAATAAATGCACAAAATCCCATCTACCCCTGCTCCAGGTACAACCTTACCTTGGAGCCATACTGAATTCGATCACAGCGAAAGCTTACCCTAATCCACAAAGAGTTCTCAATCTCCAGAACCAACTGGCTCTTTTCCAGTCACTATCTAGGAACCAAAACAGGGGAGGCAGAAGCTCTGGGAGAGTTCCCTCATCCTCGGTGAATATATCGTTTTTAATCCAATGAGAGTGAACTGCACTGGTGTAAAAAGCATGGGTCCCTTAAGTGTTGGCCTGAAACTCTCAACCAGTAATCGTCACTGGCTGTGTAAGTGATCACACTATGGTTTCTTATTTGGTGGTGTCATCATGGGTCACGTACCTGGGTACTCGCTTCCCCAGGAGAGTGCCGCCTTTGTCTGCAGGAGGGTGCTTGTGGGATCTGTGCAGTGAGATCTAAAATGACCTTTTATATCTTAAATTTGACATTTTAATGTGGGTGAAGATAATAGGGGTAAGATTAAAGTGTGAGGTGGTGAAGTTGTTCGGCCGTTCTAACTGTCCTTAGCATCACACATGAGTGGTGAACATGTTTTAAATTTCGTTGCCCAAACCAGTCCTGGCCTTCATTAGGACCTTGGTTAATAGTAGTCAGATCTGTTTCTTTATCTTTTCATTATACGCTCCATAAGTGTGATTTTACTTGCGTGTCTGCGGTATGGTTGTTATGCAGGCATGTATTGAGCCTGTAACTTTTTACCTTAGTGACTTTGCCTCAAAGCCATCTGGTGAGGTAAGGGTCCCGTACCAATTCGTCTCAGAGGGGTCCTTGGTGTCTTCGTATGATTCGTCCTCACCAGTCCAGGAGAGCTTTTTCAGCCACATCATCGCCTATCAGTCAAAATAGTGATGAGTCTTCTAGGTATGATGGCTTCTTGCAAAGCAATACATTCTTATGCAAGTCTACATATGAGACCCCTACAGGAGTGCTTAGCATCGCAATGGTCACGAGGGAGGCAACATGGAGGAGCTAGTGTTGGTTTCACCCAAGGTTCATCAGGCACAACAATGGTGGAATACACAAAACACACATAAGGGAAGAGGCTTCAAGGACCCAATCCTGCAACTGATAATTGCAACGGATGTATCCCTCATGAGTTGGGGTGCTCACACGGAGGACATTACAGTACAGGGTCACTGGTCTGCACAGCAGCAAACAGTTCACATCAATGTTCTAGAACTACTAGCCATACAAATGGCTCTCAAAACATTTCTACCCAACATAACAGGGAAGAATGTTCTTTTACACACAGATAATATAACTGCGATGTACTACATCCAGCAACAGGGAGGGACCCATTTATTACAGCTATTTCAACTAGCACATCTCATATGGAAATGTGCCATCTGGCACAACATCCACCTCCTGTCACCTTGCATACTAGGGGTGGACAACTCAATAGCAGACCTACTAAGTAGGGTGCAACCACAGGTCCACGAATGGGAAGTCCACACTCAAGTCCTACGAACATACTTCCAGTGGTGGGGGACTCCAACAATAGATCTCTTTGTCACTTCAGAAAATGCAGAATTCCAAATCTTTGCATCCAGGCACACACATCCACAATCCAAAGGCAATGCTCTATGGGTGAACTGGTCAGGAATATTTGCTTACGCTTTTCCACCTCTCCCACTCATTCCTTATCTGGTCAGGAAACTCAGGCAAACACCCCCAAAGATGATACTCACAGCTCCAACATGGGCACGCCATCCATGGTACACAACACTACTGGAGCTGTCCCTAGTACATCAGGAGAAGCTTCACAACATTCCAAATCTTCTCAGTCACAGCAAGGGTAGAGTCAGAGACCCGAACGTGCAACAACTCAACCTTGCCATCTGCCTCCTGAGATCGTAGAATTTGGGTTAAAATTACCACCAGAATGTATGAACATCCTGAAGGAAGCTATAAGACCAATCACAAGGGTGTGTTATTTAGCAAAAGGGAAACGCTTTGTACACTATTGTGCTGCAAACAACATAAACCCATGTTCACGATCAAAACAACTGGTATGTTACTTGTTACTGTGTCAAAAATCACATCTAGCATACTTATAAGACAATCGCTGCTTATCTGCAAAACAGAAGAACACAATCCCTTTTTCATATACAAGTAATAAAAGCATTCATGGAGGCACTCAAAAGAGTAATTCCACCATGTACCATGTACTCCTTTGCCATCATGGAGCTTAAACATTGTGTTAACATGATTAATGCTACACCATTTGAACCAATGCATAAATGCAAAAAAAACTGTTTCTAACCTGGAAAATTGCTTTCCTTGTTGCAATTACATGCACTAACTATTGAGGAACCTTTTTTTTCCAAGTATTCCAAGACCAAGTACAACTAGGCACAAACCCAAAGTTTCTGCCAAAAGTTATATCACCTTTCCATTTAAATTGTTGCAGGGATTCTGCACATACACAGAACTATGCGCAGGATTATGGGACCTTGGTGTATGGGGGCTAAGCCTTCCTACAGCCTTCGTACCCACGAGCCCAGGACCGACTAGCTATAGTGTCTCACTCGCTCTCCTAGCCAAACACGGAGAAGGAAATGATTAGACAACCCAGAACACAACACTCCCTGATCTCTCCTGAATCGTGGTGACCTTTTCGCTCACACTCTCGCACCTGTCCATTATAAGATCTGACCGAGACCTGAATATAGTTTAAAATGTTTATTTTAACTAACGTGCTCGAACATGCAGTGTACGTGCCACAACAAGCAGAAAAATACATAACAGAAATGCAGTTAGCATAGCAGCCAGTCCATACATTATGAAAAGAGATGTCCTATTATAAAGACAGTGGATAAAGGAATATAGTGCCTAACCAAGTGTGTGTTACCTAAACATGTATCCCCGCAATATCAAAGCACGAGTCTCCAGCTGCAGTGGTATGTTTTGTGTAGGTGCTAGGGCCTGACCAGAACAGAATAACAAGGGGCATTGTTTATCGACCTTGCTCACAATGTTCAGACTAAACTCCAGGAACAGGAAAAGAACGAACACGGCAGACAGTGCATAAACAGAGCCTTGCAAAAATAAACTTATGTAGTAACGTGCGCAAAAGCAGCATCATGGCTGCACGAGCCATGCTAACTTAGTGATGTCAACAATGTCCCTATCGGCAACGCGACACCCTCCTCTTGGCCAGGTTGTAGCATATAGCATAACAGAAACCAACAGTAAGCAGATCCAAAGACGCTTGTAAAAAAGGCCGAATTGATGTAAGTCACAATTTGGAAAAATTGAGCTAATGTTAAAGAAGAAAAAAAAATATTTATGGTGAGTCTTGCAAAGACAAAAAAAAATTCACACCATGGAAAGCAATACGTTGTAAAAGGTCATCCCTATCATTCAAAGCGAAGAGGGATGCCATCCAGTTGAGCAGATCGAAGCAACAAATGTAATCCAGTGCGTCCAGAAGCATAGCTGGGTAGCGTGCTTGATACTCGATAAAGCTTTGATGCAGTAGCTCCTGCTCAGCCTCACAGGTATTCCAGAGTGCCATAACTCCAAGTGCCGCAGCACGGATCATACCACTGTCCCCAGAACAGTCCTGATCATGAGCCAGCAAGAGACCAACCAACAGATCATAATCTAGGTCAGCACATGATGTATTTGAGAGGCAGACATCCAAGGCCCAGTTGAACGGAAACTGTCGACAATAGACTACAGGTTGCACGCAAGTAAAATAGGCGAAGCGGTAGGTAAACCTATAACTCACTTCCAGCGTCGCCAATGGCAAGCATCCGAAGAGTTGTTGCACCCGGTCACGGCACAGACGCAATTGGCCGGGTCTGTGCAGGACTACTTGTTGGGCAGCCATTGCATAACAGGAGCAGAAGTACCAGCACACCGCCCGCCAGTAGGAGGATCAACAGTTACCCTCCGAAGGCGCTGGAAAAAATAGAATGAGTAAAAGCCGGTATTACTCCAAAAATCATCTGAAATGATGAAACAAGTCCCGATCCCACAAGTTTAACAAAATGTGCAAGGCCTTCAGTATCAGATGCATTAAATATCTGATGAATTAGTTCTCCAAAATGCAGTGGGAAATTCATATTCAAAAGTGACTGGATCGCGCTAGAAGCTCTAGCCACCTGCAATGCGAAGGTCTCTTGAGTCGAAGTGAGAGCGATTTCTTGTTGAAACAATAGCGATTTGAGTCTGCTTAGTGTATTGAAGTCTGTTCTCAAAGTGGGAATGGAAGGCCACAGGAAACTATCTACACTCCCTTGCGGGGGCGGAAAAAGCTCATTGCTGCAACAAGTAACACAATGGGAAACCGTTACTCTATATGGAATGCCGGCCCGTAAGCCGCAGCAGTTGTGGTTATTCAGGATAAGATAACTCCCATTAGAAAGTAAAGTTAACGTGGGAATAATTGAAGGGACTGGAGTTCCTTTTAGAAAACAAGTCAAGTTAGACGCTGATACGTTGCAAGCGCCATGAAGTTGAACTTGTGTACAAACAAAGGCGTGCCTCATTGTAGAATCACAGTCGTCCCCTGTCAGGAAAACATCCTTACCATCCAGTTGACAGTGAAATGTCAATCAATCAATCAGGGAATTGTAAAGCGCGCTATTCACCCGTGAGGGTCTCAAGGCGCTGGGGGGGGGGGGGGGGTGCAGCTCCGGATCAGTCGAAGTGCCAGGTCTTAAGGTTCTTCCAGAAGGTGTGGAGGTTGGGGGAGCGTCTGATGTTGACAGGGAGCTTGTTCCAGGCTTTGGCTGCGACGTAGGAGAAATCTCTTCCGCCTGCTCTGGTTCTGCTGATGCGGGGGGTTTGTGCTAGGGAGAGGTCTGCGGAACGAAATTTCCTCTTGGGTACATGGAAGGAGAATCTCTCGTTGAGGTATTTGGGTCCAATGTTGTGGAGTGATTTGTAGGCGTGGGTGAGCAGTTTGAAGGTTACTCTCTTCTTGACGGGGAGCCAGTGGAGGTCACGTAGGTGTTAGGTTATGTGCTTGTGCTGTGGGGTTCCGAGGACAAGTCTGGCTGCAGCGTTATGGATGGTTTGGAGCTTGTGGAGAAGGGTTTTGTTGAGTCCGGCGTAGAGGGCGTTGCCGTAGTCCAGTCTGCTGGTTATGAGAGCGTGGGTGATGGTTTTTCTGCATTCTGGGGGTATCCATTTGAAGGTCTTGCGGAGGATCCGAAGGCAGTTGAAACTGGTGGAGGCGATGGAGTTGATCTGGCGGGTCATGGTGAGGGAGGAGTCGAGGATGATGCCGAGGTTCCGTGCGTGGTCTGTCGGGGTGGGCGGACTCCCGAGGGTGGAGGGCCACCAGGTGTTGTCCCAGGCGGAGGGTCCGAGGATGAGGACCTCGGTCTTCTCCAAATTGAGTTTCAGGCAGCTGCTGTTGTGAGCAGTAACTATGAGAAGTTGGCTTGGTATATGCTCTCCACTAATTAAAGTGGGCACCTTGCACCAGTCCAAACGACCCTTATGATGTATGAGGTCAAAGATAACCTTTAGAAAGCTATCCTAGTGGTAGCTCTGGAGAGCAGACTTCAGGCTTAACCTTGAAGGAATGTAAAGCAGCTTGTTTTACCAGAATATTACCTCCTGAATAACTAAATGAAGGGGAACCACACAGTAGTTATATTAAAAAAATGTATTTATTAATATGACACTCTCTACTATCCTCTACACGAGGATAGAACACAAAGCACACAATACAAGATCAATAGAATAGTTGTAAGTAGCACAATACACAGTGGGCTCCAGGGGGAGACCAAACCATATATTAAAATAGTGGTATTACAATCACGACTTGACTAGAGACAGTGCCTAGTGCACGTAGAATCGCTGAGACCCCAAGGAACCACCCAAGGTGATGACACAGGGACCCCACAGAGGACGGGTGCAGTGGGGAAACACGACCGCTTGCTCCGTGCAACTCTATGGGAAAGTCGCGGTTGGAAATTTAAATCTTAAGGACCCTTCTGAGAGGAATTTCTTTGCAAACCCTTCGGAACTTAAGAGGTTGGAGAGTCACCCCACCCGTGGATACCGCAGTACCCGAGTTACCCATCCCAGAGGAGCCGAGTGCATAGGTCTGGAATGGTGGCGGAAACCGGGGGGGGGGGGGGGCTGTGAAGAAGTACTGCTGCTGTGAAGGTGAAAAGGGTCCGGTGGAATCCAAACCCGGATTCTGGAAGGAAGGAACCTGAAAGCAGAGGCGACAGAGTCTGGGTCACTTCAGAGTGACCAGGGGCCCAGTAGACGAATGCCCACCTATGTCGGGTGCTTCAAGTGCAAAGAAGGGATGCTTGACTCTGCAGCCACGAGGACCAGGAGACATAGAGGATGACCAGGAGCCAGATGCGAGCTGTCCCACGAAGGATGTAAAG
The DNA here is from genome assembly GCF_964204655.1 of Triturus cristatus. NCBI lineage: Eukaryota > Metazoa > Chordata > Amphibia > Caudata > Salamandridae > Triturus > Triturus cristatus. The sequence goes on from NC_140594.1 coordinate 564,698,960, forward strand.
TGCTGAGGGTTCGGTGTCCGCAGGGCGCACCCAAAAGCTGTGGCAACAGCAACCCACACAGGTGTGGACCAGCAAGGTCCAGGGGACTCACCAAGCAATGTGAAGTCAGGGCTTGTCTGGAGCAACCAGGAAAGCCCAAGAGAAATCAAGATGACCCTCAGGGGGACCCACAGGCCGAAGGACCAGGAGTCGTGAGGGGACCTCGAGCCAGATTGCAAAGTACCAGCCCACGGAGCACTCGGTACGAGGAGGCCGGAGTTCTTTGGTGCACATACTGCTCAGGGTCAGGACTACACGGAGTCCAATGCACAAGCTCTGGAATCGCCAACAAGCATATGCAACTGCAAATGGACGCGGTGCACTGGGGTTCGGGTTATGTAGTCCCCACGAGGGATACTGGCCTCAAATTTGCCGAGAGGGCAGATCGACCTGAGGGACCTTCAGAAACCCACCTCCTGTGTTGCTGAAATCTTCGGAGTCCTCAGGAGCAGCAGATCGGTCAGTTGCGTTTAGGTGCCTGCTAGGGCAGGGGAGTGACTCCTTCACTCCAAGGGAGATTCTTCAGTTGTCTTTAGTGCACCACAGGGCCTGCACGGAGCCTGTATGTAGAAAGGGCACAAACTAAGCTTCGGACAGAAAGGGGGACGAAGTCGAGCCCAGTCGAGGTCCAACGAAGTCTAGAGTGTCCAGACGGTCGAAGGTTAGTGGTTTCTTCTTGTAGAATCTTGTCCACGTAAAATCTTACAGCCACGTAAGCCCTTTTGTACCCACGGGAGAGGGTTGGATGAATTCAGAGGACCCTCCTAGGGGAGGGGCAGGACAGAGGGGAGTTTACTCCCATGTCCTTTGTCCAGTTTCGCGCCAGAGCAGGAGCCAGTGGCTCCTAGAACTAGTTTGAACTGGGCTATGCACAGGGACACCAAATGTGCCCCAGGTGCAGACTTTTAGCCACTCTCAGAGTGCACCCACCCAGCCCCAATACACTAAACCCTGTCTGGGAGGTAGTCACACCTCCCTGTGACAGGATGCCTATTGTGCTGCCTTCCTCTGCTCGAACTTGGCTCAGCAGCAGGAGGGCAGAAATGTGTCTCTGGTCAGCACCATCCATTTTCTGCTGACCGGGTCGAGAAGGCTGGAACCGGGTAGACCAGTGACCCCACGAAGCCCGCTTCTGAAGGGTGGAATCATACCTCTCTCACCGCTTACCGGTGTGGAGGTATGATTCGAAGGTGTTTGATACCAAACACGATATGTTTCTATGCAGCAGTTTTCGAGATAGCATTTGCCGCGATGTTATAATGCACCTATACCTATATGTCTACCTTAGTCACAGACAACCTGGGAGAATGGTCTCCAAAGCCTGCAGAGGGGCTCTGCTCATGCAGGGAAACCCTCTCACAAGTGTATTGACATAGATATAATGAATCTATATCTAAAGTAAGTGGTGCCAGCACCAGCTTACACAGGTTGCAGTAGCAGACCTGTAGTTCCATTTTGCATGGCCTCTCATGGGTGGCATAATACATGCTTCAGCCCATGGGAGGCCTCTGGGGTACCTAGCCCTGGGTACATGGGTACCATATACTAGGGACTGATAAGGGTACCCCAGTATCCAATCCGGAGTGTACCAAAGTACATGTATGTCAATTTAAAGCAGCAAGCAGATATACTGGGGTCCTGATTAGCAGGATCTCAGTCAGACTAGTCAAAAACAGTGAGACATTAAGCAAAAAGTGGGGGTAACAATAAGAAGCAGATCCTACTTTCCTTCAGTAACGACCACAGTTCATGCGGGAAAGTGCTGCCAAGGTGTTCAAATCTACCGATTGGATAATGCTTCATACATGCTGTGAACTGAAATAGATAAATAGGCAAAGAAATAACCCCATGGATTAACCATACTGAAGAATCAGTCTCCGCTATGGAGAAAGGGAGCTGGTCTAGTTTCTCAATGTGCAATAGTGTGTATGTGGAATCTTTCATGGACGTAAACCTCTGTTGATCAGTTAAATTAGAAGGTAAAAACAGGGCAGTAGTGTTCAAGTAATCCCAAGGCACCTTCTCATTTGTCAATGTCTGCAAAGTCCACCCAAATTGCATTACAGAGCACAATTGATTTTGACCATGATACAATACAGACACATCATTTTGCACAATGTCAATAACTGATTAAACAATATTGACCAATGTGTAAATACAAGAAGACAACGTATTAATGCTGTTGACTGCCACAGTAACCAGCCTAAAGGGTTAATCGTGGATGCATTAGTAGTCCCATTACGGACAATCTCATTTAATTCTTCAAGAGTGCAATTTGTATATTGCTGACAGGTATCATAGGCAGCTAATGACTGGAATGAGGGAGAATTAAAATCTTTAGTAGTAGCCAAACCAAATCAAGTAGTGTGTTGTATAGTCTGATTCAGGAATATCAGCTGATTTGATAGTAAACATGCACGATGCAACAATTCAGTAACCTGCACCTGCCATTCTTTGGCACCCCAGAATGTTTTTAAATCAATCGTGTCCTTCCAAAAATCATAACCCTTCAACAACAAATCGGTTATGAAAGTCGAAGAATATATCAATGTAGTATGGGTCAGCATGAACTTCATATGAGTCATTGCATTTAACCTGGAATAGTAAGAGGGTGGGTCTGAAAGATTATAGCCTAAGAAATAGACAAACTTAATTTTTATGAGTCTGTGAACTCCATTGGAACGGTGTAGGGCAATGTTCCCATTGAGTGAAATTAACTGGAGTTCAAACTGTGTTAGAGTGATGCAAAAAGTGATGACCACAATGTTGGAAACAAAATAAATTGGCATAATTAGCGGAATTTAAATACAAATCCTCAGTCTCAAAAGCAGTATAATATTTCAAATCTGAAAACAGTAAATTTACTAATTTAATATCCCAGTCATCGGAATGTAATCTGGGCATAATGATTTCACCCAAGGGCACCCGAAAGACATATGGCATTCGAATCGTCTGTCGGGCCGTAGATTTCGTATGGCACTTTATCCCAAACTATGTCAACATGAACTGCAGAGATGTCAACGTTGGGTTAGTCTCTTTTCATTTTATGAGATGAAGTATGTGGTGCTAATACTCCATTGACTGAATAAACCGCAGAGCGTTCAGGCTAGTTATGACCGCTGATTAAAAGGAAAAAAACTGTCACAAATCCCACTGACATGAAGAGGAATACCATTGTTAGTATCATCCAAATGTAAGTCCAAGGTGGAACCAGATAATGTTGTCGAAACCAAGAAAAGAAAACACAAATTTTCATTGGGGTAAGCGCCACAGAGGAAGCTAATGAAGAAGATGAAGAACTTGAAGAAAAGTTACCTCTATCCATATAATAACCACTTGCTCCCAGGCGAAACAGCCGGGGCTGATCAGCATCAAAAGATGATTGAGCAGCAGTTCTTGGTCTATCAATAATATCCTCAAGTGGTGGAGAATCATACTCGGGGGACGAAGCAACCGTGGATGACGGCTAAACAGGCAAAACATCAATGGAATTTGCCGCATCTTGTTCCACAATTTCAGCATTCGCTGTGGACGACATCAGCTGCAGCAAAACATCCTGCTGAAGAATGCTTATAGGTATATTATTCAGTATTGGCCAACTGGTGTAATTTGACATGTTCAATGGAAATGTATAGATTCTCCTTCCGACCAGGCAGTGGAGGTAAAATCACTGTACGAGTACCCTTTAATCCCAGAACTGGTACTGGTGTTTCGATAGGATGGACCAAATTCCTTTTTGTTCTTCACCTATTCCTGGACCAAATCACTCACTTTAGGAAGCCTGCCGGATACAGGAAGCAGCACCACTGCATCTGTAGATGAGGGCATATGATCCCGAGAGTTTTGTAGATCCTGTAACGTGGCACAATGGTTATCTACTTCAAATTTTGGGGCAACCGTCGCAACGTCTATACCATCAAGGTCTGTCACAAACATTTTGATGTCAAAGAGCATTTCGTATGGGGTCCGCCCACCCAGAGATCTTCTATGGATATTATTTTGTGCACATTGGACACCACTTAAATAAGTCGGCCAACTTCGACCCGTACATAAAACTCTAGCTGTCAAAGACTGCTTTCAGTCACAGTTCATTTGTTCCACTACAGAATTGCCCTCAGGCCTGTATGGAGACGAAAATCACAGCAGTACTCCCAACAACATCATTGCATCTTTGTAAGCCTTAGAGGCAAACGCCGGACCTTGGTCAGTATGAAAGGTGCCACAGGCAAATGTTCTGACAAAGACACGCAAGTCTCTAATTACATTTTGAGCGTCAGTACAATGTTGTGGCCAAACCCAAAGGAATCTCGTGCACAAATCTACTGCAACTAAAATATATTTATATGCAGTGTCTGACGACAAAGGACCGCAGTCATCAAGGTATAGACAACCAAATGGATGATTTGAAATGTAAAGCTGCGTAGGTGGTGGACGTGACACTGTAGACGGCTTAATCTGTTCACAAATATCACAAGACAGAATGCAACTACGTGTCTGTCTATACAAGCCACACAACCAATAACACTGCTGCAGGGACACAGTTGCTGAAACTCCAGCATGCTCGGATCCCATGCCCTCATGGGCTGCTACAATCAAAGAAAGTCAGGGTCCTCGTTTGGAATCCGCCAATCTCCAACGGTCGGTATTGTTGCAAACGGGATTTGTTCCGATGACAAATGATAAGAGTATTTGGAAGGAAAGGCTTGTGGGAACGACGTCTCCTCCTTCGTAGCCGCTATAGCAGCAAGAATATAATTGTCTAATTTAATCATGGACCTTGTTACAGCTGCTACTGAACATGTGGCAACTGCAGATTTGGCTGCTCCACAGCCATAGAATTACCCACAGCATGTGCTCCCACATGCTGATGGCCAAGAGTATGTATTACATGTGTGAGTGGTAGGTTCTCCTTGAGAGCGGCCACTCGAACCCAATGCATTTTATGCTTTATTGCGCTGCCTTTAGAATCTCTATAGTAATTTTGTGACCAAAAGAACAAATTATCATTAAACGATTGCACACAGTAAAAGGAATCGCACACTATAAGAGTGGGAATCACTGGATCAGCGAATTCTATAGCCAACAGCAAAGCACGCAGCTCAGCCAATTGAGCTGTACAGTCTCCTAAAGTCTGTGTGTGTGCACCAAGGTAGACTTAAACTCTCCATCAACCATAGAGTCTGCCACTATAGTGCAGGCAGCCGAATAAGCATGTTTAGAGCCTACAGCCGATTGAGCAGATCAGTCGGTATAAAATGATACATTTGTAAAGATCCAGAAGAAGCAAGGACAACGGAGGAAGATGTACCTGTTCGCATTGTAAAAACTCCTGCATCTACAATGATGGGTCAAAGATGAAACTGACATCGGCCGACGTCAAGGAACTTGCCCATTTAATCCACCGAAGATGTAAAGCCGTAGAATTCGGAACCCTCGCCTTCATGACGGCCTCAAGAGCTGGCACGTGCGAGGCCAAAGGAATACATTTACCTTGTGCCAGAGAGAGTTCCTTTAAGAATTGCCATCTGGACTGTTGTAAGGATTTTTTCAATGGGAGAGAAACGCATCTCCGCTGAAGTAAACAAGTGCCATTTGTATACAATGGGGACTGTATCCCCCTCATTGAACGTCAAGTACGTAAAACCCACTGTACCAGGAATGATCCGTATGACTAAATTTGTTGAATTGTCACTTGTGAATAGAAAGTTGGTCGCAAGCATCAGCCTGCAAAGACCGAAGAATTGTGGTGTGTTCCGGAAGCCAGCTGGCAGTCGAAAAAGTTGGTTGTATCAACGCGTAAAGCGGTTTTATACGCGGGGCATTTTCCAGAATACATGTTCGTCCAAAATTTTAACATCCAAGTATAGATTGTCACTTTTGTAAAGTGGTTGGAGATTACAATTGTGTACATTTCTCCAAGAAAGGAGGGGCTAAGCCCCTCCCTTCATTGTTGAGTTCATTACCCAAAAGCATCACTGCCAAACAGACGATGTGAGATTTAGCAAAATTGAATTTGTATTCTAGGTTGGCAAAAGACATAATGGTGTGATCAACGCGGACCAGATGCGGTATCAACTCCTCATATGTCAAATAAATATCATCAGCGTATGAGAAAGCATCCGGGTCTATGTTATATAAGAGAGAGACCACTCAGGCTGCAAAAGGTCCTGGGCTGTTCTTATGGCCCATAGGCAAACGCGTAAATCTTTTTTGATTGCTGGCCGTGGTAAATGCGGTCAAGTCACGGCTGTCCAGAGCCAGATTGTAACTGTAAAACCCATTCTAAATATCCAGTGTTGTCTTATATTTTTTTACGTACTGTGTTATTGATCAACGCAGAGCTATGTGTGTTTTGTATGGCAAACGTGCGAACATGACTATTCAAATTCCTATAATCCAACACTATACAATATGAACCGTCTGGGTTCACTATCGGAAAAAGAGGATTATTCATTGATGAAACACAGGGTTCAATTACATTCTGATATTCCAATTGGATCAAGATTTCATTCACTGAAGCTTTTGTGTCTCGTTTGATTAGATATTGGGCTTGCGGTTGTGGCATAGAACGTATAGGTATCTCGTGTGCCAACGAACATTTGTCTAAGCCCACTTGATTACAATACACAGCCGGCGCAAGGGCCAAAGCCCATTCCGATGCGTAGGCTTGTTTAGCCTCTTCAGAGACGGTACAGGAAAAACTCGGAAGTATCATGTCTTCCCCTCGTGAAGAAGCCAAAATGAATGTGGGAGGCCAATCAGCCTCCGCCAACAAAATGTCATAAGAGGATGTAAGGTTTTCCCAAAAGATTTCTTTAATTGTCCATCTGATATCACCCTCAATTTGGAGGATTATCTCATTAAGTCTATCGGGGGGGGGGGGGTGCAATTCGTATATCTGCTGTTTCTACTGTTACAAAAGTATCAGTTACTCTCGCCTCCAGACAAGGACGGAGTGCCTCCTCCATTATGGAAACTTCCGCTGCGCTGTCGAGGAGTGTCACAGCCCATCTCCAAATGAGGAGTAGGGTTCTCACTGTCTGAAGAATACTTCGCTGTTAAAGCTGCCACATTTTTCTTCTGAAACTGGGCACGGTATGGAGGTTGCTCCTCCGTCTTTGGTTTGATTTCAAACGGTCTCCGCTTATCATGTCTTGGTTGACTGGTCTCGCCTTGTCTGCGATCCTGCCGCTCCCCTCCACTGAACTGTGGGTCCGATGATTCCTGAAAGGAACGAGGAGAGCACGGATCAGGAACCTGAAATCGTTCCGGTGTCTTAAGTTTAGTGCGGTCACACAAATCATATCTACTTTCAGAAGCATCAGGTGTCGGTGAACCTGCACGCGAACCCTGCTTCTGCTGTTGCTGCTGCTTATTTTTATTCCAAGTCTTCTTAGGAAAGACCGGACGCCCCTCCTTCTCTTGCAGAGGCTTATTTTATGGCTGATTAATAGGTTTAATACCCAAATTATTGCGTCCCAAGTATTTATATACTTTAGCAATTATCTTTGGCAATTCCCTTTGTTTATCAACGTCAGCTACTGCCTCCTTGTGCTGACTCACCTGTAAGCTTACGGTTCCCCCTTTACGTTTGCAAGTATCATATCTGAGACTACGGGAAATGCCCCAACTAGCCTCATTCCTAACTCTAGTGCTGCCTCCACCCCGTGTTCATCTTGAACCTTCTTAAAGACTGTCGGAAGTACAGTCATGGAGGCGGTGCCAAAGCACAGGGAGTAAACTGCAGCAAACCCCTTCCCCCAAGTGGTGCAATCTGCTAAATTGGGAATTAGGCTATTTGGTAAACTCATGGTCAGTATCCTGTGTTTGTCTACAGGAGACGTGTGTGAAAAAACAGCTTCGAGCTGCTCAAATTCTTTAGTACATCCAAAGAGGGAATTCGTCCCTATTCTGAGGTTGCATTCCCATTACAGAATTAGTCATGATGGGACTTATAACTATGCCACCATGTCCTGGTGGCTGAGCGGCACCGCCGGTATATTATGAGCTAGGTATTGTATGACACTTCTATGTATATGAATTAAATTTGTGTGTAAGATTCGGAGCTCTGCAAGTGTAACTGCCTGATAATTTGGATGTTGAGTAAAGCCCGCCAAAACGGGCCAGGTGGCCCCGTCGACGGACAATGGGCCTAGTCGGACCACCGAAACAGGGTGAGGTAGGGCGCCATCAAACCATATGGTGTGCTGCCAAGCTGACAGCGGAACTTCAAGCAAACGGTATGGACGGTAACCTCGTGGTACCGCCCCCTGTTCATATTCATGAAAGAAATTATCGTTCCCTTCGACTGCAGGAAACTTAACCCAGGAGTAAAAAACCTCAAAGTGGTGAGCAGCATCTGCCTCTACGAAAAATATAAAATCTGCTTCCGCAACCTGCATTCCATTCAGGGTCAAGTGTGCAGTAACCGCAGCGCAGTTTGGTGGTGCAATGTTAATTGCCATTATCCACTCTGTATTTGAAACATCAGTGCAATATCAGGTTAATATTAAACAAAACCATTTAGAATTCAAGCTTGAACAACCTATACTATTACCAATATAGGAGGCTATCTCCCTCACACCACGGCCGTCTCCACAACTGATGAGAGGGTATCGTGGACAAGCACAAGTGCTACTCAGGGGTCTCTTGTATAAGTACCAGATCAAATGTTGGTGGCACCATGTTGCAGGGATTCTGCACATACACAGAACTAGGTGCAGGATTATGGGACCTTGGCGTATAGGGGCTAAGCCTTCCTACCGCCTTAGTACCCACAAGCCCAGGACCGACTAGCTATAGTGTCTCACTCGCTCTCCTATCCAAACACTGAGAAGCAAATGATTAGACAACCCAGAACACAACACTCCCTGATCTCTCATGAATCGTGGTGACAAGACACACCTTTTCGCTCACACTCTCGCACCTGTCCACAATAAGATCTGACCGAGACACGAATATAGTTTAAAATGTTTATTTTAACTAACGTGCTCAAACATGCAGTATACGTGCCACAACAAGCAGAAAAATGCATAACAGAAATACAGTTAGTCCATGCATTTTGAAAGGAGATATCATATTATAAAGACAGTGGAGAAATGACTATAGTGCCTAACCTCCCTCTCCTTAGATAGAATATGTATTATTATAGAATAGAAGATCTCTGGGTTTTGTCAGCAGTCCCCATACCTTAGAGCATAGATGTGATGTCTACATCGAAGGTGGCTATTGCTCTTCTTCCTGGAAAGGTCCCTCTCCAAGTGTGTGTTACCAAAACATGTATCCCCGTAATATCAAAGCACGAGTCTCCAGCCGCAGCTGCAATGGTATGTTTTTTCTAGGCGCTAGGTCCTGACCAGAACAGAATAACAAGGGGTATTGTTTATCGACCTTGCTCACAATGTTCAGACTAAACTCCAGGAACAGGCAGAGTATGAACACAGCAGACAGTTCTCATGTGAAAGGCATAAACAGAGTCTTGCAAAAATAAAGTTATGTAGTAACGTGCGCAAAAGCAGTATCATGGCTGCACGAGCCATGCTAACTTAGTGATGTCGACAATGTCCCTATCGGCCACGTGACAAATTCTAACATTAGATTTACCAGTTTTGTTCCCAAAACCAGAGACAATTGCTGAAAGGGCATTACATACACTGGATGTTTAAAGAGCCCTTATGTACTATGTGGAAAGAACAAAAACATTTGGAAAAACACAACCACTATTTGTAGCTTTTTCAAATCCAAGGAAAGGTAATCCCATCTCAAAAACAGGAATTGCTATATAGATTGTAAAATGTATACAGGTTTGCTACATCAACGCAAAACTAACACTATCCACAATGCCAAGGTCTCATTCCACAAGAAAAAATAAAGCATCAATGGCCTTCTTGGGAAATATCCTGCTAACAGACATTTGTAAAGCGGCAACATGGACAAACACATACACTTTTAGCAAACACTATTGTATGGATGTACAAGCCAGACAACAAGCTCTAGTGGGACAATCAGTTCTATGCACATTATTCCAAGCAAATACACCATCTGATGCCTAAAGCCACCGCCAAATGAGTACTGCTTTACATTCTATGCATAGCATGCGTATCTGCAGGCAACACATGCAATGACTGGAGTATGTTACTTACTCTGTAAGCATCTAATCGTAGCATGCAGTGCTGCAGATTCACATGCACACTCCTGCCTACCCAGCGGATATTAGATGGTGGCACATATACACAATAAATGTAAGCATTTTCAACAGCAATCGCTAACTTAGCAGACTATATCCTCACTCACCGTATGGCAGAGAAAAAACATTGCAATCTAACAAAGGACCAGTTGAACCTATGCATTGCCTCGAGGAGGAGGAGAAACGATGCACAACGTTGAACATAAAAGACGTCCTCAAGAAAAACAAGTTTTAAAGTCCGGTCCCAATACTAGATTGCAGGAGTGTGCAGCATGTGAATCTGCAGCACTACACACTACAAATAGATGCTTACAGGGTAACATACTCCTTTTGAATGTACAGCCATGTAAATATGATCCTCTACATTACCATGAATTAGCTAAGTACATAAGTAAAATGGTTGATAATAATAACTTTACATTGCCATTTTGCTGGGGTACGTCTTGTCATCTCAATGTTTTTATTATTAAATAGATAAGAAGTCTACTACTTGGAGCGTCAGACTGGGGCAGTTGCTGTTGGCAGCAAAAAAGCGAGACACTGAAGCTTTTTATGAGACATTGAAGGTGGTCCGGGCTGAGCAGATAGTACCCCTCTCAGCAGCAAGCTTTGAACGAGGATCCTATCAGCGGGGATATGAATACATCGTCAGGTGGGTACACTACCAGTGATGGTAAGGGCATTACAGCATATACTTGTTTTTTCTTGGAACTATCACCCCTTGGCATTTTTGATTTAACAGCAAGGTCCTGAAGTCCTGAGCCCCTGGAGCACCTAAAAACCCTCTCATGCAATAACATTGATTCCCCTTTGCTACTGTTTCAAAGAACTGTAGCTACAGCCAGTTCTATATATTAAGGTACTTACCCGCATTTGCACCAAAAACTTTGGTATTTATTCTTTTATAAAGCGCTACCATTTTCAGAAGACAATCATGGTTCATAATGGGAAAAAAATTAGCAAAAGAGTGGTAGGAATGAGGAAGTAAGGGAAAAGGAGAAGATGGGAGGAAGCTGGTAGAGAAAGGAAAAAATAAGGTAGAATAAATGTCCCAAATGAGTTGAGACAGTGTTGCAGTGAAACCATAAGCACTGGCGTCCGTAGTCACCGTCCTTGTCAAATAGAACTTTAACTACAAGCTGGGACTAGCAATAAATAATTTCCAAACACCCTCAAACCCTTTCTGCCATGTATAATTCCAAACATATTTATCCCCTTTCTTCCATTCATAAGTTAGCTCAAAGGTTCAGTCTTGCTGGCAATGCTATAGCAAATATTGCGTAGAACGTGCACCTTCTAACATGTGGTTAAAGTTGTTCTCAGTACTATGGGGTGAGGCTTGACAGCATTGCTTGAAAATACCACATCCGAGACACACAGTCGTTTCGCTGTAGGAGTTTTACGTCTCTTCACTTAATGCCATACTCTTATCCAGAAGTATTACCAACACATTGTGCGGTCCTCGGAAGCACTCATGTTCAGCACATACAAGAATATCATCCTGAAGCAGTTGCCCCAACACTCTATGAAATAAGAATTGCATGAGCCTTCAAAACAATGTGGAAGCAGATATCAGCCCACTAGGCATTTTTTGGAAGTTGTATATGGAAGATGTGCGATTGCTACATGCAGCTCAGGGCCTGATTGGACCGAGATTGGCCAAACGGTAACACCTCCCCCATATGTTGGCCTTCAAATTACACAAATAGAAAGCTAAATGGAGATTGCATTTCATTCCCTCACTGCAACAGTTGGCAAAGCAACATCGATAAATTAATTTGTTTTACTATTTCATTCGAGGACTTTCTTGTGACTCTTCTGCTAACCACCCTCCTGCACTCACTGGAAGACCTCCCAATCCATGTCTCACCTTTCTTATTATATTCATTTCATGCACACAGAAAACCAACACATTCTTGTGTTTTTGTGTTAAGTCTGTAAATAAATACCTTGCAGGACTCCACCAACATAACCTCTTAATTTGACATATAAATTTAACATCATCCACAATGCAGGGTGGTTGTTCCAAACCAATATTTCTATTCATTTTCTCGTACGCACATTTTTCGTTGCATGCTTCTGCCACTATATTAAAAATTGTCAAGAAATACATATTTGAGCTAGCTTTCGACCATTGTTGTTATATTCAGCTAGGAGTTGCATATTTTAAACAACACTATCAAAATATTATTCCCAGCATTCCCTAAAATGTGATTTGTTCGCTTAATGCTAATTCAGCAATATGGCACCCATTTTATGCTCTCATAGTAATCCTCTGCTGAAAGGCCATCTGATTTACCCCTTCATCAGTGATATCCACTTCACGATGTGCGTGATTAGATTTGGTTGCTTCACTTGCGAACTCAGGCAAAATGACAATGCACTCCTCACCAATACATTGCAATCAACCTGCCCGGCTATTTTATATCTCATTCCCATTTATCACTTGGCTTGAAACACCCTTCCTTTCTTACGGCATTGACATATATTTACATGTTCACATCCACCCTCAATAACTTTGCAGCCTAACAGCTTGACTAATTGCACATTCCATGTGATACTCTCTGTGATGGGAGTTATCATCTGAAGTGTTGTATTCCTGCAACTCAAAAGCCTCTCTCACACTTTTCTAACATGGCAGTTTACAAATGTCAGTTTATATGGCAGTTGACTAGTGAATTCCTTAAATTTGTAATACGTGGCCAACTATGCAGTGCCGAGAATATTGCAGTTGCTTGTATGTCAAGGTCAGTGTTTAAATACTTGCTCCTTTCTTATAATTTCTTCTCAAACAATGGTAGGGGGGGTATTCGAGGGACGATGCAGAGGGAAAATTAAATAAATAATGAAGTTCCCCTCGCCATTGTCCCTCCAAATCTCTCCCCCCCCCCCCCCCCCCCCCCCGAATCCAGCCACACTGCCCCACCGCTGTTACCTGCACGGAGCGTGGCTCGCGGCTGCTGCTAACACTAGATCCAGCTTGGGTTGAAGTTCTGCAGACATATCACCAAAGGCATGAACTCCTCCTTGCATGTGGAGTCGAGTAGGTAGGAATGTAGCTTCATGCAACAAAATAACCCAAACCAACACCTCCTCAAACAGCTAGGTCTCAAACCCAAATTCTCAGCCATAAATTCTTTGCCATTCTACAGCCAGCTTTACAGGGGCTATCCGGTTAATGATGACACAATACATCTAAAAACCCATGCAGACATCATTAATCAAAGTATTATTCTGGAATGCTTATTGTTGGTAATTTTTAGTGATGCAGAACTGGGTTTAAAAACCTGTTTTTTCTTCTTCTCTTGACCGGATAACCCCTTTGAACTCTCACAAATTAAACACTGAAAATGTTCTTGTGCCATCATTCTATACCCAACATTATTTTATACTTTTAGCCACTTCTTTTTCAGTGTACGGCTTTCTATACAGACTACATGTGTGGTCTTTGCATCAAGTGAATGGTCATGCTGTAGATTCCACCACAGTCAAACAATCAACCTTGTGCTTTTCTCAGTAAAATATGTTTTACTCTTTCAAGCCATTTATAATAACTTTGGATTGGTCTTCTGAAATGTGTGTTTTTCTTTTTCAGATTGCATATGCTGTGTGAACTGGAGCACAGCATCCGACCCTTACTTCAGCAGCCTCTTGCTGACAACAGTAAAGATGCCCTAAACTGGCTGGCCCGTTTAGAAATGACACAGAACTCGTACAGAGCTAAGGAGCCCATTTTGGCACTTCGAAGGGCTTTAATTAGCCTCAACAAAAGGCGAGATATTATTATATCTTCATTTTTTGACACTAGTTGTTTAATCAAAGTGTTTGTGTTTTGTCATGGAAGTGAATTTCTGCCAATTTTTCACCTTAAATTGCACATTTCAAAATTTCTCTTCTCTAAAAATCTTTCTTAGCTTTTTGTTGCCATTTGTACCTTTTCACTGTACCTATTTTCTCAGTACCATTTCTTTTGCATTTGTTCATGAATTGCTACTTTTCATGCAGATCCTGCTCCTTTGTTTCCTCCCAATATTGCCTCTGGGTCTTGCTTTCTCCATTTCTGTTATTGATCCTGTGTCTGTGCTTAGTGTGTGCCTCCCAACTCTGCGTACATAAACTTCTTCCAAATGTTTATGCCAGTATTTCTCAGACGACTCACTTGTTTTGTTGTGTGTTTTGTTTCATGGGCTCTTTGTGCACTCTTGTCTCCTAGACTTAGGTCTTTAGTTAAGCCTTTGAATCGAAAATATGGTTTCCATTACATTTGCAAATTGTAAATGAAATGATATCTTTGAGTGCAAAATAGCAGTTCTTAATTCGTGATTTACAATTTCAATTGACTAAATTTGGATCCTTAAGAAGGCTAAATTGAAACACGCGCTTGCAAATGTTTCTTGATATAATGATGATGTTTTTGGCATGAAGAAAACCTGTAAAATGGCCAAGATAGAATCATGCAAAGACCATAGCCACCAAAATGAAGGATGCTTTACTTTCGCTATAAGGTAGTCATTAGACCTGCACTGCATGCTTTCAGCAGTGCCAGAATCAGATCCTTAACTCCTTTAACTCTGCTAAGGAGGTATTACGAATTGTAAATGAGCTAACCATCTCTTCCTGTAGCATATTTTCAGTTGCTGCATTTGAGACTTAGTTAGAGCCACCAGATAACTTCTTTGCGAAAACTGAAAAGATCCGACTGCTTTGCCCAGTCTTCTGCAGATATGAATGACCCCCTTCTTTCTCTGTGAATCTCCTTTTTTCTCCGCTCTTGTTTTACTCCTTCTTTTCCACTTTCTACAGATTTTACCCTCCGGAAGTTCTACATTAGATTAGGACCTTCCTCTGCCTCAATCATTGTCGAATTAAACTATTAAACTTGCCACTGATAACATTGTTCCAAACCTTAATGTGGTCAGCAGTGTCTTGCTTGCCAGTGGCCTACTCTCTCTCTCTCGTAGAAACAGGCTGTAGTCATTCCCCTCTTCATGAAGCCTAATGCAGACCGGGCTATATTTTCCATTATCTGTCCCAGCTTCCTCTTTCCTTTTCTTACCATTTTGAAAGCACCTTTGTTGAACTTTGTATACATATAAAACAACAATACGGTGTGTTTCTTGGTATAGAGATAGTTGTGTCATTATAGCCATTAATTTGCTACATTACCCTTCCTTACTAAGGTAATCAAATGAGCCATCAAGCTGGAATGTTTTGCCTTCTTTGAACAGAAAAATCATCTGTACAGTACACAATCCTTCAGTTCCACTCATGGGATGAAGTCAGTGCTTGTGGCAGCCCTAGATGACTTACACGTGACTCTCCACACCAGAGGATTAGCTGCAGTTTCCTTCCTCAACCTTTCTGTTGCATTAAGCATTGTCTCCTATCCATCCTGCTGCAAATGGGGTGATGGGCAGTGACCTACACTAGTACACCACTTGTTTAAAGATCAATGGTGGGCTGTCAAACCTTCTCCATTTTGTTCCAACTTTACAACTCTTCCTCATGGGCTACCACTGACTTCCTCCTTGTGACCTTCTGATTTTAAGAATTGTATCCTCCTTTTGGCAAAACTGATTATGTTGCTTGTTATTCATCAGTTAAGTCCAAGACATCTAATTCATTATTTGGCTTAACTAGTACTCCTTCTCCACTCAGAAGGCAATCTTGTGGTCATAGCCTAGTGAATGATCTCCAGTTCACTTAAACTTAATACAGAGAAAACAGAGGCCTCTTATTAGGGGACCCAAAATCTCTGATCAGATATTGAGTCTGCCAGTTTTATAGCCTTAGACCCAATGCCTGCTAAGCCTCCAGGGACTTGGGTATTATACTTAATAAGAAACTTTCATTCCAACCTTGGTTTGCTGAGTTGGAAGTCCCCTGTTTTTTTGTGCCTGAAGACCATAAGGAAAATCTTCCTCATTTACCTACTGAATTTATGAAAATGATTACCCCGGAAATTATTCAATCCAGCCTTGAGGATAGCAACTTGGTTTATGTAGCTCTCTCCAGATATTTTGTCGAATTTCAAAACCATACAGAGCGTGACTACCAGATTATTCCAAAACCTCTCATAGAGACCATATCTTTGATCACTATACCAAATTTATAGTGATAGCGCTGTTTAGTAACAAAACATTTTCCAATTAATTTGCAGTTGTCACAAGACCTGCCATAAAGCAGGTTAATTCTTTCTTTAGTTGTGTTTCAAAATGCGGACCCTCTCTAGAAACCTTCCTGCATCCATCCATCATCAAATAGTCCAGTCAAAAATTATCCTAAGGAAAGGTATGGAAGCAGAGCCTTCTTTTATTTGACATAGCAAACATTTAGAGGCTACTTCCTTTTGATCCTCTCACAAATCAGCAAGCATTCTGTAAGTTTCTTAATGCTCAACTTTTTTAATTCCTCTATCTCCCTTCAAAATCCTTTCATCCATTGTTCTGTTTTTTCATCAATCTTCAATTGCGAGGTCAGTAATTTTCTACAAATGTAATTTTATTTCATTTATTGCTTTAGTGCATGTTCATTGTGCACACAAAGGGACCGAGCGAGAAACGTGCTTTCAGCCAGCTAAGGGAAGTTAAGTGGCATCCTGTTAATGCATTCCTCTAATCTGGACTGTTGTGTGCCATTCCTGGTGGGCAGTTTTTTCCATTACAATATGATGCATTTATTTGCATTGAAGAAAATGTGAAGGAAGACCTAGTATGGAAAATGAAAAGGCAAATCCAATAGCCACCATCTTTTTGTAGCGGGCATGATGGTGGTGAAGATGGAAACAGTTCTGAACATCTTGTCCCTTTGTCTTGATACAACCACTGCAGTGTCTTTGATGTATCATGGCTTTTAAAGCGTAAATACTGGCATCCTATTCGATTCGTAAAAGTGCTACCATATTCCCAATAATCACTTTCATTTTCCCAAAACAGGTTCTCATGTTCCCTTAAAGTAGCATCATGTGCCCAAAAAGTTCAGCATATGCTTAGAAAATGCAACCATTTGTGAAAACAACTTTTATTTTACCACATTAGTGTTTCATCAGTGATGTCAAGTGTTCTCATCTCACTAGCATGTTACTGATAATGCCATGTATGAGGCTATCGTCGTTACATTGGAAGTGTTATGGTTGCGTAAAAAATATGAATTTTGGTTCCAAATTACAACCCCTCTTCAACTGATATTTTTCAGGTAATATGAAAAAACTGTACAATATGGATACAGGATTTTTCCTGTACCCACATAGATATAGTGCATGAGATTTGACCATTCCAAGTGCCCAATAACCCATTCCTCAAACCTTCTGGAGTGGCCTGTGGATTCTGGCACAGCCCATTACTTTCAAATCATATAAATTTGCCATGCCCTATGCCTCTGCCTGCAGTACTCATAGTTGTGGTGTTGCGTAGGATATGATTAGGCCCCATGGTTTTTCCCTAGTACTTATGAGCAATCGCCATAGGCCTGGCCCTTTGGAAACAGGGCATGACGGAAAGCCATGCCTCCTGCTATGCATCCAAACAGCTTGGCCTTAGGCAATACCTTACAGGTAATATGGGAATGGTTACTGACAGAAATCCATGTTCCATGTTCTTAGTCCATTACCAATGTTTGTAGTACCAACAGGTCATGGCATTCTACCATACCATGTGTGTGATTGGAACAGAGCACACCCTTTGTCTGTGCCTAGAGCCTGTGCTCTTAGTACCCACATGCTGCGACTTGTGGCTATGGGGCTTGTGCATGAGTACAAGGCACCCATGGCCTCAGTACCTGCAGAACATGACTTTTGGCTAGTGACTTTTGCGTTCTTTGAAAATTGCCACTTTTGTATTCCTGACTCTCCCTGTTTGAGCTCCCCCAAACAAGCTTTGGCCCCTTTTCCAATCTGCATTCAACTTTGCATGAAGAAATATAGCTGGTGAAATTGTCGCTTACGAAAAATATGTATCTGTACATAGTAGGAGTGGTGCAAAAACAACAATTGATAGACAGAATGCAGAACAATGTCATACATTCACCCCAGTACAGAGATCTGGGCCTAAATCCATCGTTTTTTTTTGCTCACCATGCCGTTCCAGTTTGAACCAGGCCATATGCAAATCAGTCTTGACCCTGTGCCTCATGGGAACAGTCCAGCCCGAACTGCCAAGCCAGGTCCTCCCTGGACTGGAAACAAGCATCCTAGGACCGGTTTCGGGGTTTCACCCCTCTTCAGCCAGGATAGCTTGATTCCAGTGGCATGGAGAGCAAGGGACCCACGTCTGGGCATACCCCTCCCACTCGGGGTGACAAATGCAAAAACAACAATTGATGGACAGAATGCAGAACAATGTCATACATTCACCCCAGTACAGAGATCTGGAGTAGGAGTGGGTCAGAGCATAGTGTAAGGTTGTGCATGCTGGTACATGGAATGCACTGTTAGATTTGGGGTGTGTATGTTATGCGATTTCATGCTAAGCCAAGCAGAAAATTCAAAAGTCTTATTATGTTGACTAACTGAAGTTTAGACTGAACGCTATGAGTTTAGAATTAACTTTTTTTCTGGAGGAGAAAGGACATTTTCTACCCTTACAGAGAACAATCCAGCCCTCCTTGACATGGACGTGGGGTCACACCAAGCCCCTCCCCTTCCCCTCTGATGTCCTTAGTAGAAAGAACATTCAGAAAGAGGTCCTCTGATGGAGACGTGCTAAGCACTTCACAGCCAATCCGATTTTGAGTTCAGATACAGAATTACAACCGCTTACACAGCTGTAACATAATTGATAAGTCTTCAAGAATTTACTTTTGAGTATTTTCCCTAACATGTTAGGCAGATTTGTATTATATGAAAAAAGGCACATATAAGACAGTGGCATCTGTCTCTGTGGCAAATATTTTATTGCTCCTTTTATCATATTGAATGGGAATAATAGCTTCTGGAGACCCTCCCTTTTATTCTCCAACCTCCCCCTTCTTGACATATCCAATGTTAGATCAGTACAGGCTGTACTGGCATAGTCCATGAAAGAGCTAGTCTAAATAAAGAACAGGTATTTTATGCAAAGATGCTTTGATGACCAAAAATGACATCTTGTGAAACTTACCAATGCCAAATGGTACATAAACATTTAGTAGAGAAGCAGGTGGAAGTCAAAATAATTGTAATAGCCAAAAATTGATATGGAATAAAGAAAATATGTTTTAAGAAGAGTGGTTTCTTTAAATTCAATCCCTTTTAACGTGCCATTTATGTGCTGCTTAAGAACTTCACAAGAAACACCAGCAAAGTTGTCCTTGAATAAATTATGAGGTTTATCCACTTGGATGCAATTTTATAATTGATGCTTG
Source organism: Triturus cristatus (assembly GCF_964204655.1). Classification (NCBI taxonomy): domain Eukaryota; kingdom Metazoa; phylum Chordata; class Amphibia; order Caudata; family Salamandridae; genus Triturus; species Triturus cristatus. The sequence goes on from NC_140594.1 coordinate 564,718,524, forward strand.
TTTTTGATGTGAGGTCTCTTAAAAATAATTCTCTTAGAGATGGCTTATAGATTTGGTTAATTCCATTATTGCTATTATTGTTTTTCATCATTCTGTGAGGAAACCATGTTCAGAAAAAAACCCATATGAATGCATTCATCCTTTTAGGTCAGGAACACCCAATCATTTAAATAATGAATTGTTCCCATAATATCAGCATTGGCTTTGACGATCTCTGGGGAAAATGATCTGATAGCCTATCATTCATGATTTACATATCTGTAGTTAAAAATGGATTTTGGATGTTACAGAGGTTGTGCCTGTGGCCCACATTGGGCGATATCAGGCTTGGGTATTCTGTAAGTGATCAATGTTATGATCATATACATAAGACTGCCATCTCAAGCTGCTGAACGCCCTTAGGATAAAGCATTCATATTTATTTTTAGTGGTTGGATGAAAAATTATGGTTTTGGTTATAAAATTGAATGATAACTATGGGAGACAAGGCTAGCCTATTAGTTCAATTAGCACCAGACTTTTTTGTTGTATTTAGATCTCTCTGAACAAAACAACAAATAATCTTCAGAAAAAGTGTTTCGACAGCTGTTTACCACATCTCTGATAGCAAAAGCCTACTGATGACATCACCAGTAATTACTGAGAGATGCGTGATAATACTAGGTCACCTTTAGTATTACTTACCAAAGATGTATGCAGTTGTGTAAACTAAACAAAAAACTGTTAACCTAATTGTCTATATGTTTTCGCTCCACACATTTACAGCCCACTTGCAAATGATAAACTCAGGGCACCGCCACACTGCAGGCCTGCCCTCAGTATTAGGAGTGTGACGGTTGGACCGCTGCAGAACCTCTGCATCCACCGGGGATCCAGGATCCCGCTGCTGCAGTGGCGCAACGGTCAGAGGCACTAAATTGCTGGCGTGCCGCTGCGGCATGGCTGAGCATATTAGGAGTTTCCTGCCCACCACCCTTTTCATGGCGGTTAGCCCGCCATGAAAAGGGTGGCGGAGAGGCAACTAATGACATCCTAACAGGGCCCCCTGCCGCTCCTCGGCCTGGGGGTGCTTGCAGGAATTGCACCCCTGTTCATGCATGGTGTGGCATGAAGAACATGGGGCATGCCACACCTTGCAGGAATGTGCTGCAAGTGCTCTCACGGCTGCGGTCTGCATTTTAGGCTCTCTTCTGAGCCTAACAGACTACCACCGTAAAACCGCCGCAGCACTGCCCACCTGCCATGGATTACATTTTTAATCCAGCAGGCGGGCTCACCATGGTTTTGGCAGTCCTGCTGCGGATATGGTGGTGGCAGCGCCACAGGAGGACTGCCAAACTTGAAATCAGGCCCTAAGTGTTCTAAGAAGTGAAATCATGTTTCTTAGATAGAGCGCTGTAAGTACTCTGTTTCATAATCCAATAATTCTTATTTTGAAAAACATCATTACAGGCCAGATTACGTGGAATTGGTTGGAGAATGCTGGTTGCAGAGTGCCAGGGTGGCTCGGAAAGCAGGACATCACCAGACTGCATACAATGCTCTCCTAAATGCGGGGGAATCTAGACTGGCGGAACTTTATGTGGAAAGGGCAAAGTGGTTATGGTCTAAGGTAAGCAATGCAATCCACAGTTGAAGTTCATTATACATTTTCAGGTCACTTGAAAATCCTACTTTTCGGAGTTAGTCTAAAACTTCCATTGAGAATCAATCCTCCAGTTCAAAATCAAGTTACCTTCAATCAAAGTGAATGATAGGGTAAAGGCAGGTGATGCAGTGGGACAAGACTATGTTGATTTATAAACAATCCCAAGCCAACCTTCAGTTTACTAAAGAGTCAAGATTCCACAACCATTCAATTCAAAACTGATTGTGCACTATGCTATAGGTCCCTCCTTTTGTGTATACTGCACCACAAAAATTCCCCTTTCAGCACCTGGATCGTTTTGGGCTCCCACCTTGAGAGGCATTCTCTGCACAGGCATTCATCTGAAACCTAGAAAGCTGTGGCATGCGATGAGTTCCACAGACATTATGCAATAATAATGGTGTTAAGGTCTCTTAAATTTGATATCTGGGAGATGAGGTCATCTTCTGGATCACACAATGTGGCCACCTGGAGAAGCTGAGATTAGTTTTTGTTTTGTAAAGTACTAGCTTGTAATGTATTGTCACTAAGCAACGTTAACAGACTTAGGGCCTGATTACAAGTTTGGCTGTTTTCTTCCCATCCCACCACGGTGGCGGTCCCAAGTACACCGTTAAGTCGGCGGTCTCTTCCGCCACATTACGATGTCACCGCTGGCCCTGCAGCTGTGTTTCTAATGGTTGGACTAATTTTTCATGTGTCGATGCAGGTGTGTACATTGTGAATAAACAAGTGTAAAATATACACATATGCATGATACATGTGAGAAAATACCTTGTCTGAGTACTTTCCCATTGTTGGAGTCCAAATCATATCTGCCTTATCCAGTCAATGGGTGAAAAGTGCGAAATGGACTTACCTGGATTTCAGTGCAGAAAGGCTTATTTTCTTTATGTCAAGTTGCTGCTGTGAAGGGGCCCCCTGGAGGAAGGGATCCACATAGGAGACTGCAGGGAAAAGAAGGAAATGGGTGAGTTTGCACCCCATTCCCTTAGATTCCGCCAACTCGAAGCAGGCGGTCTCCCCTTCACTGTCGGCTCGACAGAAAGACACCTCGTAATCCGGACGGCTGTAACCTTGTCTGTACGTCCCTCTGACAGCTGCTTTTCCCCTTTCGCCATCGAGGCGGTCTGTGAATGGCTGGCGGTGTCGGCAGGACTCCAGCAGTCTTTCCTTCAGCAACCCACCAACATCGTAGTACAGCGAGCCGACAGCCAACTAGGCGGGCGGGGAATCTGACACCGTATTGATGGCTGGAACCTTTCCACCATACTGGTAATCAGGCCCTTAATAGCAATTCTTGAAGATAAATAGTCCCCACCCACTCTGTACCATAACTAAAAGTTTTGGGTGGAGGATTCTCAAATGTAGTCATTTCATAGAAAAATTATGCAAAAACAATACTCTGTCATCTCGTGGAATGTCCGGGGGCTGCTTAACAAGATCAAAAGGGGTGCCGTCCTACGACTGGCTAAACGCTGTGCGGCTGACGTCCTCCTTCTAAATGAGACCCACCTTTTGGGGAATAAAGCCCTGTCTCTCAGTAGGTTCAGCTTCACTACCATATACCACTCAGGGTTCACTCGGGGCTCTGTGGTCCTAATACATTGGCGCGTACCCTACACCATCCCCAAACTCCAAGCATTGGCTAGATCCAGGGGGTCGATATACCATTATTACTGGTACACTGGCCGGAGAACAACAGACCATAGGCAGCATTTATGCTCCACCCTAATTTTGTCAATCATTCATTGATAAAGTCATACAGATATGGGGAGATCTTCCGGAGGGGCTATCTATACTAGGCGGGGATTGGAATGATGTTATGACACCTTTAGATCGTTGACGAGGATCCTGAAAGGAACCTCAGTTAGGTAAATCCAAACTCAATCTCTAGCCTCCACATTGTGGTAGTCGGATACGTGGCGCGCTCACCACCCTTCTGAAAAGGGCTTTACATACACCTCGACAGTTTACGACACGCTTTCACTTCTTGATTACATTTTTCTCCCCAAAAACTATACACAAAGGATCACTCATTGCTCCATTTTGGCTAGGGGACTGTCGGATCATTATCCAGTGCAGCTTAGGTTAGGTGTGAAATCCCGACGACCCCTACAGCGTTGACAAATGTCGCCCTTGCATCTTAAAGACCCTACTTACCAAGAAGCCCTTCGACAAGCCATCACTGACTATATGACGTTTAAAATTGATACAGCCTCGTCGAAAATTATTTTATGGGAGGCCCTCGAGCCCACGATTCGAGGGGTCGACATCAGCTTCCGGACAGGCGAAAAGCGCAAACGCCTAGCCCAGATTTTGGATTTGGAAGATCGCCAGCGATCTCTTGAAGCATGTGTTGCAACAGGGACGGTCCCCGAAACACGGCGTAATCTGCTCCAGGTACAGCAACAAATACACCAGCTCTTCACAAACGAGGCCCTGGAAATTTGGCTAGCGACGCAGCACAGAATCTACCAGTGGGGAGACAAATCCAGTAAAATGCTCCACCGACTATGTCAGGCCAAGACGGCCCCTGTCCCAATATCGGCAGTGTGTGATGCGGAGGGTACCCTGTGTACGTCCCCAGAAACAGGCTGCCCCCGACAATCCAGCCTCATATTGCCCTATTTCCTTGCTCAACTTTGAGCCTAAACTCTTGGGCAAGCTCCTAGCTGACCGCCTCCGCACACATATTCAAGATCTGGTTCATCTGGATCAATTGGCTTTATGCCACAGCGATTTCCCCGAAATAACATTCAACGGGCTCATAATGCCCTTGCTAGGGCCCGGGAGCTGGACCGACCGGCGGCTGTTTTATTAGCCGATATAGATAAAGCATTTGACTCCTTAAGCTGGACATATCTTTTTGAGCTTCTACGTGCCATTTATTTTGGGCCCGGGTTTTTAGCGCCTATTCAACTATTATATACTTACCTCTCGGCCTTGGTACGGGTTGCGGGACACAGATCCTCCCCCTTTCCCATCCATAGGGGTACATGGCAGGGCTGTCCACTATCCCCCTTGTTATTTGCCCTAGCCATAGAGCCCCTGGCTGTCTGGGTGAGACCGGACCCGCTGATACGAGGGTTTGACTGGTCACAGGAGTATTCTGACAGGATTGCTCTTTACGCTAATGACGTCCTGTTCTTCATGACGGACCCTTGGGCCTCTGGTCCTCGCATCCTCCAGATGCTTTAGGTGTTTGGGGAGACATCCGGTTTGGGTGCCCACCCCGCTAAATCTATACTTTACCCAGTGTGCGGAGATCAGGGCCTCGTGACTTGGGCCATGCAGCTCTCCCACGCCAGGAAGGGATTCAAATATTTAGGGATCTTCATATCAGCAAGCCCCATGGTTTTGTGGTCATATAACATTACCCCTCTTCTTTCCTCTGTCTGGGAGGAAACCACCATTTGGTCACAGCTCCCTTTGTCGATTTACGGCCGATCAGCCATTTTCAAGATGGTTTCTTTGCCTCAAATTCTGTACCGACTGCAGAACTTCCCCCATACTATCCCCCGCTCTTGGTTCGCCCAAATAAACGCTATCCTTAATACGTTTTTATGGTCAGACGGTGTGATCCGGGTGGCATTACCTACGTGCATACAGTCGATACATTGCGGCGGTATCGCCGCTGCATATATACATGCATACTACGCAGCGTCCCATCTCTTAGTTATCAATCAGTGGTGGTAGACTTCACAAGGGGAGCCTGCTTACGCGGTTGAATGACTAGCCATGGAGGGCACTCCCTTGCAGAAACTGCTATACAGCCAAGCCAATCTAGATACCCTTCCCCCAGCCAGCAAAACGGTCATACAATTATGGCACTCTACGATTAAAGCTCAGGCGACCCCCTTGTGGCAAGGCACATACTTGGGAGCAGTAGCTACACTTAAAGGCTTTCACAAATGGGACCTTCTTGGGATCTCTACATTAGGTGACATCATGCAAGGATCAACATTAAAATCCTTTCAGCAAATGCAATCTGATTTCCAACTGCATAAATCTCAGTTCCACAAATATCTCCGACTGCGACATGCCCTCACCCCCCCATTTTTATACATTAGCAGAACTACCGGAGTTTCATCCCCTAGAGGGCCGCTGGTTAATGGGAGATCTGGGAGCACATAAGATCTGACAAATTTATCAAACTCTGACCATACATACACAGAATTCGCTGCGCAAGACCAGAGCGGCCTGGGAGACCGACATTCCCACAAGGACTGACGATGACTGGACCGAGGCCCTAGCAAGCCCCCGAAATGCGGCGGTCTCTACACGAAACCGCCTCATTCAGTTTAAATACTTTCATCGAGCTTACTATACCCGACATCGCCTGTGGAAAATTTGGGGTCATTCAGTCCCCTCATTGCCTCCGCTGTGGAGACCCCGAGGGCACCTTCCTACATACGGTGTGGAGTTGTGAAGTGTTGCAGCCATTCTGGTGGAGGATTGTGTCCTGCCTGGGTGAAGTTTTGGGCTGGACTATCCCACACGACCCCAAGTTATTATTACTCCACAGTACGGAGGATATAGGTGGGAACAGCCATAAACAACATTTGCTGTTCCTTGGCCTAACTCTGGCCAAAAGAGACATTGCCCAGAGATGGAAGGCGACGACCCCGCCGACCATCGGAAACTGGAAAAAAGCAATGGATAAGTGTATGGGCGCTGAAATCACGGTCTATCAGGCATGAGGGTGCCCGTACAAACACAGAAAGATTTGGTCTGGCTGGGCAACATACAGAGGAATAGATCTCCCTCCGATAATGCACCCAGAACCCCCATAGTTCCACTGACACATTACACGATTCATTTGTGGGTTACAGATTGATAATTGCAGGTATTGCCACACAATTACCACTCTGCATGCGGTGGTGGGTACTTAGTGGGACCAGGTGTAATTGTTTAGTTTACAGGCCAGACGTTCGACTGGCTGAATGGTTATACTCATCTCAAATGTGGTACCATATACATCGATTGTTCACTGTATGGCCTACATCGGGCCTTGATTTATTTGTACCGTCAAAATCAAATAAAATTTGTGGTGGAAAAAAAAAACAATACTGAGGGAAAAATGGGTATATGGATAAAATATATACCAGAAAAAAAATTAAAATAGGAATCAAAGCAAGGTGGCCTGCAAGTCTCCCATTTGAAAAATATATATATATTTGTATATATTTTTATGATTTGAGGGGTTGGTCGCACGGAAGTGTTGCATGTCATATGATTTTAAAAAAAGCAAAGATTCACTAATAAAGCAAAGGTTAACTTTAAATTATGGTTAGTTTTGGTTATAACACATTTACACATGTTAAAAAAAGACATAAATCCACAAAAAAGCCACAGTTCAAGTGCACACAAAATGCAATGCTTTTGACCTCACAATAAGTAACAACACATAAATGCACAATGTAATTACATAAAAACACACTCAAACCACTAATTAAAAGTACATTCATAGTCATTTTTTCACAGTGTTGGAGGGTAATGTGATATGTAATCTCATCTCTAAGTCTGTACTCAACATTTGTATTTGCATCTGTCACGTCATGGGTGAGGTCATAAACGTTGCATTTGGTGTGCAAGGTATGGCTAGCATGGCCTTTGTGCGAGCTACGGATTTCCTAAGAGTTAGAGTTACAAGGGGGGTGTACTAAATGCTGCTCCTAGAAGTCTACTTACGTGATTTTTAAGAAAGGAAACTAAAACTTTGTTTTTAAAATTGCTGCTGACACGGCTCTTTTGTTTTGTATTTCCGTCCCACCCAGTGCCACTGACCTCCCGGGCCTCGTCTGTTAGAGCGAGGCCGCAGTGTGTTTTTGGTCAGCGGTCTAGTGTTTGCTCAGAGGGGATAAAAGACGCGCTGGTAAGTCCGTGCAGCGGGCGCGCGCCAGCGGCAAGCCCGGAGCGCGCCTAGCGCCAGAACTCCTGGTCGTGTGGTGGCCCATCCCCTTCACAGAGCACAGATTATGGCACTGAGGAGAGGTGAGTGCTGTATGCCAAAAATGTGCCTCATGGAGGAGGGTTGGGAAGAGCTTAGATGTGCTGACTGTGGTTTACAGGTATCCAAACACCCAGCTAACATCATTGCGGAGGAGGGTGGCAATACAGGGGGGAGGAGGGACGTCGGGAAGGCTAGGCCTGGCACGCCTTCTTCAGCTAAAATCAACGCTATTGATGGTGTTATCCATCGTAGTTGCAATGGGGGGTTGACGTAGACATCGCTCTTAAAATGTCTGCTGCTAAACATCAGATCCTTGAGCAAACATGAATACCATCTAGAATGCCTGCTCCAGCTCTCCATCCCAGATTTAGTTTTCTTGACGGAGACATGGACTAACCTCACCTCTGACCCGGACTGGAATAATGCTCTCCAGGCAGGGTACTCTGTAGTTAGTCAAGATAGGACGGGCAGTGTAGGAGGTGGGGTAGCAATCATCCATCGTGATCATTTGAAAGTGCATATAGAGTCTATAACACAGCTGCCAGCGGAGGCATTGCGTTTCACATTGAAAATTAATAACCTCTCCACCTTACGTGGAATACTCTTTTATAGGCCGCCGGGCCCTAGAGCCCCTTTTTCGCAGGCGCTACAGCTTTTGCTTGAATCATGTATAGATTCCAACTCACTCATTATTTTGGGGGACTTTAACTATCATTTGGAACTTAATAACAACTCGGATACCAGTCGACTGCTTGATAATCTAGCAGGCTATGGCTTTCATCAAAAGGTGGTGGGTCCTACTCACTCTGCGGGCCATACACTTGATGGCATTTTTGCCACTAATTTGGATGTTATACTCACAAACATGGCCCCCCTCCCTTGGACCGATTACTCTGTGATTTACTTCAACATTCAGTTCTCACCACCGGTCCAGTCTGATATAAACAGACCAGCTAGTATTAAAATCAGATACTGGAATAAAATCCAAGGGGCTGAATTAGAGCAAGCACTAAACAGCTGTCCACCTATTTATGCTCCGGATAATAATAATGATGCAGCCTGCCAGTTTAATAACTGGATAGCAACGGTGGTAAACATACAGGCCCCTGAGAAAGTTACTAAACCAAGAAGAGTGCAGGCGTCTTCACCGTGGTATGGGACGCAATTGAAAGAGTTGAAAGTTACCTGCAGGAGAGCCGATCGTGTATGGAGAACTGACTATAGTAGGGAGCATAAGATATCCTATAATAGAGCACTACAATGGTATAAAGAAGCTATCATACAAGCGAAAAAGAGCTATTATTCAACAAAAAAAGAGGAGGCCAATAACTCCACTAAGACACTTTTTTAAAATATTCAATTGCTATCAAGACCACGTCAGAACACGCGTTTCATCCCTGACCCCGCTTTATGCACCAATATGGCAAACTTTTTCCAAACTAAGATACAATCTACGATGACCTTCGAATTAATAGGCAGACAAAAGACAATGGTCAAGCAACTATAATAGAGGACAAGTTGCAGCATTGTCAGTTAAATACGTTTAGCACATTGTCTCCTATTGAAGTAAATAAACTCCTTTTATCCACTAAGTCAGGATCTTCAAGGGATCCGTGTCTTCCCACTGTCATGCATATGGTGTCCGGGGCTATTAGCAGACACCTAACCCCCTTTTTAAATCAAGTGTTGCAATCTGGGATTTATCCGCTAGTCTGGAAACAAGCCTGTATTAGACCAATTCTCAAAAAGCCCCAGCTTGATCCACTGGAGATCAAGAATTATCGACCTATCTCTTGCCTGCCATTTGCAGCCAAGATTCTTGAGAGGTCAATAAATCAGGAGCTGTCGTCCTATCTAGACATCAATAACCTGTTGGATTTAAGTCAGCACGGATTTCGGGCAGGTCGTTCGATCGAGACCGTGCTAGTCATGGCAACAGAGAACATTCGGAGACAGGTGGAATGGGGGGGCAGAGCGATCCCCATCCTCCTTGACCTATCGGCAGCATTTGATACGGTGTTAGTGCAGCGGCTGAAGGCGGTGGGAATTGGGGAGGCGGCTCTGTCCCTCATCATCTTTCTTAGAGGACAGGGAACAGACTTTGTATTGGTAAAATCAACAGTCTGAAACATTCCTCCTGCTTTGTGGAGTCCCACAGGGATCGGCATTGTCTTCAACTCTGTTCAACATCTATGTCACCCCTCTCGCCAGTCTCATCAGACAGCACGGATTTTCATTTGTGTCATGCGCAGACGACACACAGATTATCATCTCTGTATCACATCAGGTGGCATCAGCGGCTGCAAGTTTCCATGCATGTCTGACTCACATCATGAGCTGGATGAATGACAACTATCTGAAAATAAACACGGATAAGACAGAGGTGATGGAGTTTGGTGGCGGTCCGTCCCTGTGGGACCCTACCTGGTGGCCAACAGAGGCAGGTAAATGTCCAACACCATCCTCTAAAGTTAAGAACCTGGGGATCATAGTTGACGAACAATTGGGCTTTGCGGCCCAGATCAATTGCGTAACCTCCACTTGCTTCTACATTCTGAAGCTACTTAGGAAGGTGTTTCCTTTTATTCCATTGGAGTTAAGGAAAACAGTGGTAGTGGCTCTAGTTTTATCCTGTCTAGACTACTGCAACGCTCTATTTCTAGGCATGTCTAAGGCCCAGAAGACTAAATTGCAGTCCAATCAAAATGCCACGGCGCGGCTACTATTGATTATTCCCAAAGGTCACCACCCTACGTCGGATGCCATCAAGTCGTTGCATTGGCTTCCAATAGAGCAACGTCTAGAATTCAAGGCCCTATGTTTGGCTCATAAGACACTTTATGGCGGAGGGGCCGCGGACCTCTGAAAAATCTTCCACTGGTACGCCCCCACAAGAAGTCTTAGATCAGCTAACTCTGGTCTCATCTGTGCCATGAAAGTTCGTAGAGCAAGATGGGGTGGTAAGAGTTTATCCCATTGCGCAGCCAGGCTGTGGAACCAACTACTTATCACAGTCAGACTCCAACCAAACAGGATAGTTTTTAGGAAGCTAATAAAAACTTGGCTGTTTCCCAGGACTTAAGGTGTCGGTTCTGTTGACACTGGTCCTCCCTCTCTTCTCATCCCAGCGCCAAGACGCCCTGGCATTCGTGCGCTCTACAAATGTCAATCCAATCCAAAGCTAACAATATTTTTCTTATTTAAGTGATTTTTCGTTTCTAATTCTTAAACATAATTGCATTTGCGCTTATGGGGGCGAAACACAAAATTAGAATACATAAATAAGTACAGTGCATTTGAAAAAAAAGACAATATAGTGGTAGTCCATGTAAAACTAAAAGTAATGCTACACGTACCTTTTGTGAGATAGTAAGCTCTGTTCTTTTTGGGAGTGATGTGGTGATATACAACCCAGGAGAAGGCAGTCAAAGCAAGAGGGTTGCAGTATTATGTTTTTCGAGACGGGCAATACTAGATATTTATTTTTAGGTCATCCCAAGGCTCATCTCCTTATACAGCAGCAGAGTTTGGTGCTTTGAAGAATGATGAAATGACACGTTCTTCTATTATCATGTTTTTCTGCACCAGAGTTCAATTATTCTGCTAACTCTTCATAAGCAGTTAATCCTACTTTGATAGTCGTTCTATGTCTCAAAGAAAGATTAAATGACATGGTTTATTATTATATATTTATTACTTTTCCAGATCTAAAAATAACTATCTAAAAGTACTTCATTTAACTCTGTTTCGAGCAGAGATCCATCGGTATCACCGCTAAAGATTAAATACCACATTCTTCCATTATCAAGTGTTTCTGCTTTAATTATTGAGTTGCTCTTTTTGAGCTGTTGATCACACAATAACAGATTGATTATTAGGGAATGCTGTAAGTCCTCCAAGGGTGGTTTTCCAATTTCTTCACTATGTTAATGATTGGATCGTGTCCGGAACCTTCCTGAGAGAAAGACAAACCGCATATGTTTTAGTTAGGGTGACAATCTCAAAACTTTCTGGTATGCACCCTATTGTCCCCTGCAGAGTCTTGGGTTCATCAATGTTACATACACAGCAGAAGGCTACACCGACCGATTCTAGATTTCTATTTTGACTGCACATGATAGTTCACCGTTTTCTGCCCAACTGCTAAGGAAAGTTGACTTCTGGTCCAGTTGCTTTTGTCCTTTCTGTTGCTGAGGTTACCCTGTATCTTGATAAAGCCACTGCACTGGGTTGGGACAAGATATTGATAGTGGGTTGTACCTCGCCAGTGGCTAGAGCAGAGAGAGTAGCCAAAAGGTTTCTGCATCACTTCTCTCTTAACAGGATAGTACTGTTATATTGTGTTCATAATATATTCTGTTTTGTCGTAAATATTGTTCTGATGGATACATCTGCCTTTGGATTCCTCACCTTTTGAATTACCTCTGCGCCAGCATTCCATGGAAACTTTTTCTTAGCTCTCCCATGTCGACGAGGACGTCACAATGGCACAGCTCCGCTCGTGACTCCGTATGATGTCATCGTAGCCATAAGAAGACCTCTTCGGCATGCTGACGTCCATTCCCTTATTTCCGCGTCGTCGATGCGTAACGTTTTTTTTCAAGGACTCTCCATATTACTGGTTTATCTTTGTTACTAGATTTCTTCGTGTTGCACTAGAAATGGTTACTTTGAAGAGGTCAGGTTTCAAGCCCTGCAGAGAGTGTGGGGGTCGTATGTCCATCACAGATCCCCATGAAGACTGTCTGTGGTGTCTCTCTAAGGACCACGACGTCAAAGGGTGTTCGTGCTGTCGGAGGATGAACCCGAAGGCGTTGAAGGAGCGAGAGGCGAAACTCTTCATGGCTCGTGCGAAAGAAGAGAAGTCGCAAAAGGTCGAAGTCGTCGACTTTGTATTCTTCGAAGTCGAAGAAGCACAAGAAAAAGACATGAATGTTGGCACCGGTCTTCAAAAGGCAGGACATCAAGATCGATCTCACCTGTGAAACTGCGTCATGAGAAGGATGCCGTCTTGCCGTTGCCTTCACCTTCTCCACAGGCGACTCCGGCTCATACTCCGGCATCGGGGTATTCACCGACGCCTAGAGGTTCTCCGGTTCCGAGAGAGTTTTCTCCGGTTCCTGCGGCTTTGTCTGTGCCAGCGCTGGTTTCTCTGGTGCAACAGTCTCACCCCCCTGTAATGCCTCGTGTGGAATAGGACCAAGGGGCGCCGGATCCTTATCCTCCTTTTCCAGGACCTGGAGCGGATCCATCACATTTCTTGAATGCGATGTTTGGCATGTTTGCCAAGGCTTCTTAGCCTACCAGTACGTCGTCTGGCCCGTGAGTCCGCTTGCCTTCAATTTGGGTATTCCCCAACAGTATGCCCAGGCGCCTTTCGTGCCTTTTATGCAAGCGACTCCGTCATGGCAGTTTCCGGCGCTGAGGTTTTGACTCCAATACCTCAGTCACCTGTGCCGTCTGGCGTCGGCCGATGTCATCCCGGATTCAAACGACACCATTGCCTGCTTCGGAGGGGCCTTCTTCAACACTGGCACCGTTGTCACCGGTGCCGTTCCCAAAGCAGCGTTCCAGGAGAGAAGCGCAGAGACAGCGGGAGGAGGAGGAATACCAGCAAGCGCATGAGAAGCGCATGAGGAAGGGGAGATCCTCGACTCAGTAGACGACTTTGAAGGTCTGCAGGAGGCAAGTGGCCTGGATACTTCCCCTGAATGGGAGCTTTCCTCTCCAAAGTCCTTACCTTTTCAGGATGCTGCCCCTTAACACACAGTCATCAGGAAGGCTGCTGATCTGTTGGACCTTCAGTTACCCTCATCTGAGGTGAGTTCGAATTTATTGACAGAGGTGTTGCATTCCCCCTCCTCTACTGTTGAATCGTTACTGCCTTTTAATAAGACGTTGACAGAGCCGATTATGGAGGTGTGCCAGAAGCCCTTGTCTGCCCCTGCAGTTTCTAGGTCAGTGGCTAGGCGTTACAAGCCTGCTCCTGGTGATCCAGAATTTCTTTCTGCCCAACCTTCTCCAGAAAGCTGTCAGGATTGTCAGGTTGTCAGCAGCACACGGTATTACAGATAACGCCACTAACCTTATTTCCAGGGCTCCAGCAGGGACGATGAATTGTTCCCTGACTCCCTTGAACAGCGCCCCCAACAGAGGAATAGAAAACCCTCCTGCGAGAGACGCTATCTGGGGGATGCAGGGAAGGGGAAACTTAAGGAAGGGGTGCAATCCTATGCTTGTTTCTGGCTGAGCCGAAATGGCGACGGTCCTTGACACCGCAAGGATTCCCGAAATAGCCTTTGTTCGTCGAGCGGGGACAGTGATGTCGTCTCACTCAGTCCCGGGTCAAGACAAACTGCACAGGAAGGGAAAACAGAACAAATGAAATCGCGGTGATAAAGAACCAACACAAGGGTATCTAGAACGGAGTACAATGACAGCCGGATAGAAACCACTTCATGCCAAACTCCTCATAAATCAAACTTCGGTCCAAAGTCTTGCTGCTAGTATGCGCGTGAATACTAAATGATTCTATCTGGCCCTTTCTAACTCTAGGAAATGAAATAACAGTCTCGAAATATGCACTCTATCACCGCGCACACGGGGAAATACGAACGGGACTTCTCGTTCCTCCTGCACTCAATGTTTGTACACGGAAGGCACGAAAAGCCACAGAACGCTGCAAACACGGGGAAGGAACTCGGAGAAGCAGGGGAAATGTTACGGAGCAATTCTCCGCGGTACCTGACTCCGGTTTTCGAAGGTTCGCTCACGCTTCCTGTGAGGAGATGGGACTCGGATACTTCTTCCTCGAGGTTCTCTAAGGAGACGGGACACGGCCCGACACTGGACTATATGCGGCAATGCTTCTAGCTGAATTGCGACGGGGAGCACCATCCGCCATTACAATCCTGATATGCTTCTTGTTGTCAAGCACCTTACCCTCCTGGCGGCGGAGCTTATGTATTGCAGGCGTGGAGATGCGCCCCATGGCCTGCTGGGAATCGTAGTCTTTGGGGCACAAACTGTGAAAGTGGCGAAAACCTGGCATGGGTGTGTAACGAAGCCTTGTGTTATGGGTGATCGCTACAAAAGCAAAGTGGTTCAGGCTTCTTGTTCCAAGCAGTCTGCTGGATCTTTTCCCACTATTTCAGGGGATAGAGACTCGAAGAAACTTGAACAGTCGGCCAAAAAGGTGTTCTCCTCAGCAAGTATGGCTCTTAAGTCTACAAACGCCACATGTTTGCTTGGGAGGTACATTCATGCGCTGATGGATACTGTCAAGCAAGTAGCTCCGAAGTTGCCTGATGATGATCGTGTTCACTTTTTGGAAGTACGATCAGACACCCAAGCTGCTTCCCGTCAAGTTATTCAGTTGGGTCTGGACTCGGTCGCTCGGGTGATGGGCTCTTTGGTGGCTACCAGGAGACATGCATGGCTTAGGTCTTCAGGTTTCTCTCCTGATGTTCATGCTGCTTTGCTCGATCTACCCTTCAATGGTTCAAGACTGTTTGGGGCAAAGCTGATTCTGCGCAGCAGTGTTTCAAGGACAGTAGGGCTACTGCAAGATCCTTGGGCCTGCAGTCCCAACCTAGGGGCTATGGTTATAAAATGTATTGAGGCTTTGGGATGGTGGCTTCCTTTGGAGGCCGTCAACAGTCACAGCAGCAACAACAACAGAATCCTTTGTACAAGTCTTACAGAGGAGCTTCTCAACTTCAATCTTCCTCCTCCTCCTCTCCTGCCCCCACCACCGGTACCGCGGGAAAGCAGCTCTAGATCCCCCATCTTGGAGCACACTGGTCCTGTAGGGGTCGGGTGTCCCTTTTTTTATAAGATTGGAAATCGGTTACTTCGGACCATTGGGTTTTGAATCTTGTGGAAAATGGGTACGCCCTTGCTTTTCAAGAGTTTCCACCTCCTTACCCTCCACGCCAGGGATGGTGTTCAGAGGACCATTTTCTGCTTTTACAGCAGCAGGTTCTGGCTTTGTTACACAAAGGTGCGATAGAGGTGGTTCCGGAGCAGGAAAGGGGTCAGGGATGCTACTCCTGGTATTACCCGATTCCCAAGAAGGACGGTTGGTGGAGACTGATCCTGGACCTCAGGGTTTTGAATTTTTACCTCAAGCAGGAGAAATTCAAGATGCTGACCCTAGCTCAGGTTCTTCTAGCGCTGCAACAGGAAGATTAGATGGTGTCGATCGACTTGCAGGATGCGTATTTTCACATCCCTATTCTCAAGTCGCAGCGGAATTATCTTCTGTTTGCGGTAGTATCTCAACACCACCAGTTTGCGGTCCTGCCGTTTGGTCTTACTTCCGCACCACGGGTCTTCACAAAGGTGATGGTGGGGGTGGCAGCACATCTCAGAAAGTCTGGGAGTCCGGTTTTCCCCTATCTGGACGACTGGCTGCTCAAAGCCAGGTCGCCAGAGATGGTGCTGCGTCACTTGCAGTTAACAACGCGTCTGTTGTTCAACTTGGCTTCTCGATAAATGTACCCAAATCTCACCTGGTGCCCTCTCACACAGCCTGTTCATAGGGGCCGTTCTGGACACTACTGTGTGTCGAGCATTTTCACCTCTGCAGAGGATTCTCGACATTCAGGAGGTGATTCCTTTGTTTCACGATGGAGCAGTTGTTCCGGTCCTGAAGGTCCTACACCTGGAGGAGGAGAGACTTCACCTCCTGGATCCTAATAGAGCGGACAGTTTCTACCTGGATAGAACCAGGGACCTAAGACTGGATGATCAGCTCTTCGTGGGCTACATTGGACGAATGTAAGGCAGAGCTGTCCACAAGCAAACATTCTCCAGGTGGATCATCTTGTGCATCAAGATTTTCTACGCCCTAGCCAAGAAGGAGCCTCCTGAAGTTATCAGAGCTCATTCTATTAGAGTGAAGTCTTCTACATCTGCTTTGGTTAAAGGCGTTCCTGTAGTCGACATTTGTAAGGCTGCAACATGGTCCTTCCTCCACACCTTCGCAAAGCATTATTGTTTAGATTCTGAGGTGAGGATGGATGGCCATTTTGCGCGTTCCGTGCTGCAGGACTTTTTGGTATGAGTAGGTGGACACCCTCCTCCGGGAGCGGGACAGCTGTGGGATTCAATTCAAAAGGTGAGGAATCAACAGGCAGGTGTATCCATCAGAAGAACAAGTTACATACCTTCGGTAACGCTTTTTCTGGTGTATACAGTATCTGCCTGTGGATTCCTCACTGTCCCACCATCCTCCCTGTTGTCCACCTTTGTATACCGAAAAGGTTTTTCATTCTTTGACATGGTTGTTTTCCTATGTCTTTTGCTTGCCATGCTATTATTTGTTAGGAAATGCTGTATTTCTTTAGCTTTTCCTCTTTGGCTGTATATTTCTGTATATATTGTATACTGTGTATGTTCCAATTGTGTTGTCTGTCTACCTGTTCGCCTCGAAGGCACGGACAAAATGAGTAGAACTGACGTCAGCACACCGACGAGGTCTTTTTATGGCTGCGATGACGTCATACGGAGTCGCGAGCGGAGCCATGTCATTGTGACGTCCTCGTCGATGTGGGAGAGCTAAGAAAAAGTTTCCGTGGAATGCTGGCGCTGGGGTAATTTAAAAGGTGAGGAATCCAAAGGCAGATACTGTATCCACCAGAAAAAGCGTTACCGAAGGTAAGTAACTTGTTCTTTACAAAAATATCACACTCATTGATGTTATAAATAGAAAATCTACACCTACTGGGAGAAAATGTTTGTAGCAATATTTATGTCATAACATATTTCTCTAGACGAAATTGTGACATACACAATCTGTAGGGTTTGGTGCCAGAATACAGTTGGCAAAAGGTCATCTGACATAAATATTGTGTCCTAAGTGTATTTTACAAAACGTTTGCCCAATTAAAGTTAATATTAAATCTATACCCTAGTTCGTTTTAATCATTTATGTTTACTCTCTTTTAATCAAGTTATCTTATTCCTCCATATATGGAATGTATATGTTAACATGGCCTTCTTTCAACATAGTAAGCTATTCTTTATTATTCTTTATTGTTATTTTTATGATTATTGCATATTGATTATCACTCCAAAGTGCATCATTATTAGCACCTCATATGTAAAAGATTTCTTTATGTTCTCTTTTATTTTACCAAGAAATATTTTATTGTATGTACATTTTTGTGTGAATCAATTTGATGCACTTAGGCTTTCTTCATGTCATATACATTTATAAAATAAATTAATAACTTAGTAGTAGTATATTTGTTCTTAAATTAGGCAGCATATTAGCTAAATGGCTATACGGTTTATTTCTATGTTCTCAAATGAAGTGCTAGTGTTCAAGACCCTAGCAGTTTCTTGATCTTACTCTGTCATTGTGCATCCATCTGCTGAGACAGACAAAAAGGTAGTTTATACTTGATGCTATTCCAAACCATCTGAATGACAAAATGAGTACCAATTGTCTGTGAATTATGACTGGTGAAGGTTGTATCTTGTTTTTCAGGGTGAAGTGCATCAAGCCCTCATTGTTCTCCAGAAGGGAGTTGAGTTGTGTTTCCCGGAAAACGGAGCACCAACAGACAGCAAAAGTCAGCTGATCCATGGACGTGCAATGCTACTGGTTGGCCGTTTCATGGAAGAAACAGCCAACTTTGAGAGCAACGCAGTGATGAAAAAGTATAAAGTGAGTACAGTAGTACAAAGAGAGAGTTTGTGATGTGTTTGTCACGCTATCATCGACTGGCAGGTGTCCACTTTAGATGAGTTGTGTTAATATCTTGTTGATTTCAGGATGTCACTGCCCTCCTGCCAGAGTGGGAGGATGGCCATTTCTACCTTGCCAAATATTATGATAAACTGATGCCTATGGTGACAGACAACAAGATGGAGAAGCAAGGAGACCTGATCAGATACATTGTTCTTCATTTTGGCAGGTGAGCATGGATTATCTTGAAAGTTTGTTGAAAATAGTAATTTTTTAATGGAAACACACAGATAACCGTATCTATGAAACAACCTTTCTGCATGTAACAATTTCTTGAACATTGTATTTTGTTTGTGAAATTGTTTATAACAAGTAAGCTGGATGGTGGCCTGTGCATTTCGTGTACACCAAAATAAACTTGAATGATGTTTCTACTAAGTATTAAATATTTTTCTTGAATAGTTTTTCAAAGACAATGGGTTACTGACAATTCTTTTGTAAGCAAGCATCATTTCATTTCTATCCAATTTATCTATTTTTGAGCTCTGCCACAAAAACCGTCTTTAGGTTTGGTTTGAAATGCATATTAGCACCAATCATACCCAATGTATTCTGATAGAACAAAACAATAAGGACTTGTGAATGCAACAGAATGCATTTCTTTTTATTTTTATTCCTACAGTTTCATGGTGGCCTTTAGCATTCTGATCAGTTGCATTGGATGTCATGCAGCATGGACATCTACTTCATAGAGGTAGTCTAAGCTTACTGAGACATCCAATGCAAAAAAAGGTCCTTATTGTGTTGTGCTTCTTGCCCCTTAAGAGTGTTTTGCAGTAAAACATGATTGCTTATGAGCATTCACCCATATAATTAAAAAAAATAAGTTATGTTATTTGTGCTCATAGCAGCCATTCCTAGCGTATTTCTTAGAATGCTCAAAGTACTGCAGTTTAATTAAATAACTTCTACTGCTGGCAAAACAGCATTGACAAACTCAGCAGCTTTTTTATGTATGTGTTCTGATGTAATGCTGAGGTACACACATTAGAGCCTATTTCTGTTTCTATTTTTTCAATACAGAGCAAAACAACCATGACTTTCTTTCCCCAGGAGGCTTGACTCTGCACTTAAGTTCGATTACTCACTAACTGAAGAGCATAGAACAGCTCACTAAACAAATAGCAAAGTCTTCACATTCTTTCTTAAGATAAATAATGAGGACTCCTTGCGACATGCAGTACGTGAAGAGTTCTATAGAGTTAGAGTTGAGAAGGGAAAATTGACCTGGATGTGGAGGTGGCTAGGATTAGCCAACCACAATTCCTTGCCTAGATTTGTACGGCCTCTGGATGTCTGAGATACTGCTGAACTTTTCCATACTTGAAGAGATGAATGAGGCATAGATAAATGGTGTTTGTGAGAAAGTGCCCTCTTTCTGCATGGTTGCCCCACTTTTTTGCTGAATTGCTGATGTTCTTTGACTGAGTGTGCCCTGGGCTCCTGCTAATCAGGTACCCAGGGCCTATGTTCTTTCCCTAAAACTGCATTGAAGCCTAAACCCAATTGGCATCTCTGGCCACAGGTCAGCCCCTGGTAAATGGTACCACAGGTACCCAGGGCACTGTGACCAGAGAAGGCCGCTGAGGACTGCAGCACTTATTGTGCAACCCTTAGAGGTCCTGTACCCGGATCAATCAATCACTGCATTTGTAAAGCGCGCTACATACCCGATAGGATAGGATATATGCTTGTAGAGCGCTCGTATGCCATGGCGTCTTGGCGCTAAGGGAGGTAAGAACCTAATACGACCAATGGCCCGTCACGTACAATTATGTTCTGGCAAACAGCAGAGTTTTCAAAGCTCTCCTAAACGCCAATCTATTAGGTTGCAGACGCATGGCTACAGGCAGTGAATTCCTTAATAGAGCCGCACGGTGAGAGAACGCCGAACCCCGAGAGGGTCTCAAGGCGCTGGGGAGGGGGGGTGCTACTGGTCGAAGAGCCAGGTCTTGAGGAGTCTTCTGAAGGCCAGCAGGTCCTGGGTCTGTCGTAGGATGGTGGGGAGAGTGTTCCAGGTCTTGGCGGCGAGGTAGGAGAAGGATCTGCCGCCGCCGGTGGTTTTTCGGATGCGGGGGACTGTGGCGAGGGCGAGGTTAGCTGAGCGGAGGCTTCGGGTGGGGGTGTGAAAGCTGAGTCGGTTGTTGAGGTAGGTGGGTCCGGTGTTGTGCAGTGCTTTTGTGTGCGTGGATCAGGAGCTTGAAGGTGATCCTTTTGTTGACGGGGAGCCAGTGCAGGCCTCTCAGGTGGAGTGTGATGTGGCTGCGGCGGGGGACGTCGAGGATGAGTCGGGCCGAGGCGTTCTGGATGCGTTGGAGTCTTCTCAGGAGCTTGTTTGTAGTTCCTGAGTAGAGGGCGTTCCCGTAGTCGAGTCTGTTGGCGATGAGGGCCTGGGTAACGGTCTTTCTCATGTCGAGGGGGATCCACTTGAAGATCCTGCGGAGCATACGGAGGGTGTTGAAGCTGGACGCGGAGACGGCGTTGACTTGCCTGGTCATGGAGAGAGTGGAGTAGAGGATGACCCCCAGGTTGCGTGCGTGGTCCGTGGGTTCCGGGGCCGTGCCTAGTGACGTGGGCCACCAAGAGTCGTCCCAGGCTGATGGGGTGGGTCCAAGAATGAGGACTTCCGTCTTGTCTGAGTTCAGCTTCAGTCTGCTGTCCTTCATCCAGTCAGCTACGGTCTTCATTCCTCTGTGGAGGTTAGCTTTGGCGGTGTGGGGATCTTCGGTGAGGGATATGATCAGCTGGGTGTCGTCGGCGTAGGAGATGATGTTGAGGTTGTGTTGTCGTGCGACGTGGGCGAGGGGGGCCATGTAGATATTGAACAGCGTCGGGCTGAGGGAGGATCCCTGTGGGACGCCCCAGATGATCTCGGTGGTTTTGGATCGGAAGGGCGGGAGGCGGACGCTTTGGGTTCTGCCGGAGAGGAAGGATGTGGTCCAGGCCAGGGCCTTCTCTTGGATACCGGCGTCATGGAGGCGTGCTGATAGGGTGCGGTGGCAGACCGTGTCAAAGGCTGCTGATAGTTCCAGGAGGATGAGGGCGGCTGTTTCTCCTTTGTCCATCAGGGTCCGGATGTCGTCAGTGGCGGCGATGAGGGCGGTCTCGGTGCTGTGGTTGCTGCGAAAACCGGATTGGGAAGGGTCCAGGATGTTGTTAACTTCGAGGTAGAGGGTCAGCTGTTTGTGGACAATCTTCTCGGTCACTTTTGCCGGGAAAGGGAGCAGGGAGATGGGCCGGAAGTTCTTGAGGTCCTTGGGGTCCGCCTTGAGCTTCTTCAGAAGGGCGTTGATCTCGGCGTGCTTCCAGCTTTCTGGGAAGGTTGCTGTCTCGAAGGAACAGTTGATTGTTTTCCGGAGGTGGGGCGCGATGGTTGCGCTGGCTTTGTTGAAGACGTGGTGAGGGCAGGGGTCCGATGGGGATCCGGAGTGGATGGAGTTCATGGTTTTGATGGTGTCTTCGTCGCTGACGCTGGACCAGACGGTCAGGCGACTGGTGCGAGTGGTAGTCGCAGGGGTGGTGGACTCGGTGGTGGGTGCGGGGGGGGTCGGAGTTGAAGCTGTCGTGGATGTCGGTGATCTTGCAGTGGAAGAAGGTGGCCAGGGGGTCGCACAGGTCTTGAGATGGCGGGATGTCGTTGGTGTTGGAGCTGGGGTTGGAGAGTTCTTTCACGATGCTGAAGAGCTCTTTGGTGTTGTGTGCGTTGTTGTCAAGGCGGTCTTCTTAGAGGTCCTGATGAGTTGGTGGTGTCTGCGTGTGGCGCTCTTGAGGGCTGTGTGGTTGTCTGGTGTTCGGTCGTGGAGCCATTTCTTCTCCAGCTTCCGACAGGTGTGCTTGGAGATCCGGAGGTCCTCGGTGAACCAGGCGGCTTTCTTGTTGGTGTAGTTGGTTGTAGAGGTCTTGAGAGGGGCGAGGGTGTTGGCGCAGTCGTTGATCCACTGTGTGAGGTTGGTCGTGGCGGTGTCTGGGTCGGTGGGGTCGTCGGGTGGTCTCAGGGCGAGAGCGGTAGTCAGTTGGTCCTCGGTGACACTCGCACACTGCATTTGCAGGCTGCATGTCTGGGTGCAAAACAAAGTGAAGAGTCAACATGGCACACATCCCTGTGTGCCCTGGTGTAGATCAGTCACCCCTCTAGCTGGGTGGACTAAACCAGTGGTGAGGGTACAGGTGCATGAGCCCTGTATCCCTACAGTGTCTAAGTCCATTCTTAGATATTGTAAGTGCAGTGCTGCCATTAAGAGTATATGGTGCTGGGAGTTTGTCATTACGAACTCCACAGCACCATAATGGATACAGAGAAAACTGAGCAGTTTGGTATCAAACTTCTCAGCACATTAAACCAACACTGATGCCAGTGTGGGATTTAATGAAAAATGCACACAGAGGGCATCTTAGAGATGCCCCCTGAACACTAACCCACCACTAGTGTCCAGGCTGACTGGCTGCTTTCAGCTGCCACCACCAGACCTGTTTCTGGACCATTGGGTTGAGAGCCTGCTGTTCTCTGGGGCCTGAAACAATGCACATCCTGGGATGAGGTGGCAAGCCTCCTACCCAAGGATGGGCAGGGTTCAAGAAGGCGAAGCTTCAAAGGCTTGTCGCCTTTGTGAGTTTCCCCAGGCCAATTGCTGCTTTCAGCAACTGGTCCACACTGGTTCTAACCCCCACTTTGGGTGGGAGAACCGGCGGGAAAAACAAGTGAGGAAGAGAGGTGTTCCCACATCTGCCAACTCCACCCCTCAGGTGGGGGAGGCGAGGTGAAGCACAACTCTCAGTCCACGCCATCTTGAAGATGGGGGGACTCAGCCAACCAGGGACAGGCACCCCCTATTATGCCTCCCTCTGGAGGGTGGCATAATAGGGGGTGTACCTACCCCAGGGAAGGGACCCATTGGTCCCTGCCTTTTATCTACCAGCCTGTAACGATCCTTAATCTAGTATTTAGGGGCACCCCTGAACCTTGCTTCCTCAGATCCAGACAAGAAACAAGAAGAAGGACCGAACAGCCGTGCAGCAGCTAACAAGAGAAAGATGCCCACTGACTTGGCCCCAGCCCTACCGGCTTGTCCCCCCCCCCCCCCTCTCGAACCTGCTCCTGTGAAATGCCGGTGTGTCCTGCAGCCAGCAACCTCAAAAACTCCAGAGGACCTGCCTGCCTGCCTTCACTTCCAAAGACTGCTTCTGCCGTGAACACCGGATTTGTTCAACTGCAACCTCTGGCAGCAGCCGGAAACCACAAATCCGCCCCACTCTGCACCCGCCGTCTACGGCCCGAGCTCGAGTGGGCAAACACCACGAGGCATCACCCCTGCGATCCTGAACCGAGATCTGGCGACCCCTGACCTGCCTCAATCCTCCAGCCAACGTCTGCAGTCTAAATCCAGAAGGCCCCCCTAACTGCGACCAGGAGCTGGTAAGAAGATCCGACCCCAAAAGGCACCCATGCACCCGACGCCCCACGGCCTTGTTTGCCCAAACCAATGATGCCTAACCAACCCCTAACTTCCCAACTTACCTCTCGAAGTGGTGGTCGCACCCAGAAGTCCTGTGTCTCCCTGCCTGCATTGCTTTTGCAAACCTGAGGTTCTCCATTGGAAACAACAGGGCATCCGACCTCGAAACAGCGCCCTGCACTTGGCCGCCCTAGTGCCTCTGAGGGTGCACCTTTGGTGTTAGTTTGTTTCCCCATTTGCCCTGAGCTAAAGTCCAGGAGCTTTGCTCCCACAACCCAGTGGCCTGCTTGCCAGCAGCCACTAACCGGAGGCCCCCTACCCCCCATTGGATAACATTGGGCCTCAGCACTCTGCACCCGGCCGCCCTAGTGCCGCTGAGGGTGTAACAAGAGTGCATCCTTGACCCTGGGGGAACCCTTGTTTTAAACCCAGACCCTCAGCTCCAAAGACTGATTACTTACCTAAAAACCGATAACCATATTTTCCTCCATAGGATTACGTTGACACTTTTTCCTGAAAAAGTTTCCAAGTGTGGAGTTTTGAAACCTAAAGAAATTCTTAAAAATTGTACGATTTAACAAAAACGCTTTTACTCACCTGTTTACAGGAAATGTGACAGTGCTGCATCCAGGCGTACAGCACTGAGTAAGAAAAGTAATCAAAAAGTAACGTACCTGCTATTTTACTGAAAATCCCATTCAAGTCTATGTACTGTATTTACAAGTGATTGCATTTCTCTGAAACAATACTGTACGTCAAACCATAGTACATTTACAATTGCAATTGAACTGTTTTACAATCAGCATTTATTACTGTAAAGTATTTATTGCTTACCTGTGCCAGGCTTGCTTGGTTCTAGAAATAAAATAACTAAAAGAATATTTTTATACAAAAACAATTGGTCTGAAGTTCAGTCTTTGAGTGTGTGAATTCGGTTGCTGACTGAGGGTGTGCAACAAATGCTTAACACTGTCCTCTGATACTGCCTTACTGCTCGACCACACTACCACAAATAGAGAGTCAGGTTCTATCTAATTTTACCTCTGCCTACCTTTGGGGTTCCACTGGACTCTGTGCACACTACACCTCACTTTGGTATAGTATATACAGAGACAGCTTCCTACAGTGTTCGGTGCTCAATACGCAGACAGTGCAAAGTTTGCTGTAGCGAGTAACTAAATCAGATTTGCAGGTTCCTATTTCATATGGAGCCCCATTCCAGATCTTTCATGAACGCCATTACTGACGCCAAGGCGGGCACTACTAAAGGGCAGCCTGGCGCCGATGCGCAGAGGACGCACGCAGCGGGCGCTCCACAGGCTAGCCTGACATGGACCAGAATCCAGGATCCCTGCTTTTCCCAAGACTTCCAGAAATGTCTTTACTTCTATTCATTTAAGAGCCCTGCACCCTAAGTCCCTGGAGGTATGTCGGTCGTCGATTTAACCTTTAACTTGGAGCCACTGCTGTAAACACTGCCCCTAAGGATCCCGCTGCAATCACAGGCCGTAGGCCTAGCACTGGCACCTTACCTGGTGAATGTCATTTTTTGAGGTCAGAGGCAGGGCGATTAAGTACGGGTTTAGCTTTTTACCCTAAATTGTCGATCCTTACCCAGTCATCAACTACACATTTACGATTTTCTTGTTGATAAGGGTCCTGATGCCCTGTTCCTGACGGAAACTTGGCTGCACGAAGAATCTCTGCCAGATGTCATCACTGCACTCTACTACTGTATCACCAGAAGGGATCATAAAATGGAGGAGCTTCCATTTCCAGCTTGTAAAGTCCTCTTCTTTGTGCTTGGCCTCACACCAAAATGTACATTCTCCTGCGCCCTTATCTGTCGGCGCCCCTACTTTGCCAGTTACTGGTGTTACACCATCTCTGACCTTATCTCCCCACATGTATTAAAAAGCGCCATCTTTTCCCTACTGGGGGACTTAAACATGCATCTAGATATCAACTCCTGCAGATTGAGCCAGTCCCTCAGGGAAGCCTTGGGAGCTTTAAATCACTACTTAATCGCTTCGACCCCCACTCATAAGGACCATATTTTCTCAAACATTGCTGATCTCTCCACTAATCCCCCCTTGTAGTTATTATGTTCGGACCATTTTGCTGTACCCTTTTTTCTTCACCTACTCGCCTCCCGCCCACAGCCTTCAGGCGAAGGTGATGGACAGAAATTGGGCTAAACGGGATTTGCTTGCCCTTAACAATTGTTTGTTTAAAACCTCCCCCCAACAGACCAATTTGGTCGACCATGATCAGCTCATGGTCGACAATTGGCTCAGACGTTCTCTTGATACTATTCTACCTGCCAAGGTAAAATCTGATTTTAGACTTTACCCTCCCGCCCCTTGGTTCAATGCAACCCTTCAGGAAGAGTTAAAAACGTTGTAAGCGGTTTAAAAGGGAATGGAGGAAGCTTTATGACCTGAATTCAAAACTGAAATACAAAACAGCTTTGAATCCTTAACATTTGAGGTGTAAAGACTCTTGTGACACTTTTTACTCCGAAAAGATTTCTGAAGCTCAAAACTTCCCAAAGACTGTCTTCAGAGTAGTTTGAGATTTGTCCAACACGAAGAACACTGTCACTCACTCTCACCTTCTCAAGCCCAATGCAAAGAAAGTGACCAATATTCAATTTACTTTAAGCTTATCTAGCAATGACAAGTCCCAGCTCAGAAGTGCTAATTCTCTCTGTAACTTTGCCCCCTCTCTGTCTGAGGAAGTTAGTCAAGTGGCCCAACTACATTCATTTCTTCCCCTAGATTCATTAAGTTTATGGGAATTATAACAGTCCATAACCTCCAGCTCCCCACTCAATCCTTTTCCCCCTGCCAAACTGTGCACCCTGAGCCCTCATCGCCTGTCTCTTCTGGCTGAACTTCTGAACTCTTCTCTTGTGGAGGGTTCCATGCCCAAAGCCTGAAAGCACGCTATGGTGCTCCCTTTGCTAAAAAAAAAAAATCTGGACCCGTCTAACTGGTCCAATTTTGGGCCTGTCTCCTTATTGCCCACTCTCTCTAAGATATTGAAGAAGCACGTCAACATCCAACTTACTTCTTTCATGGAAGCGCAGAATGCCCTTCATCCCTCCATGGGAGATACAGAACACCTCAGATGGCTCCTGGACATGTGTGGCACTGCTGCCCTGATCCTACTGGATCTCAGTGCGGCTTTTGACACCGTGTGTCATGACACCCGTATCAAAAGACTGTCATTCATGGGTCTTCAGGGCACTACTCTGGTCTGGCTCTCCTCCTTCTTGACAGATCGCATGTTTCAGGTCTTCTTGTCAAATGTTGTTTCTAGCACGTATTTGCTTACTTATGGTGTCCCGCAGGGATCCACCCTCAGCTTTTCAATATCCATGTCCACCCTTTGGGAGACTTAGTGGAAAGCTGTGGCCTTACTCTATTCTCATATACAAATGATACCCAGATTACTTTCTCTTTGTCATCAGAGCGAGATTCCATCTCTGAAGATCTTAACTTCTGCCTCAGCCTGGTCTCCACCTTGATGAATTCCAACACTCTAAAATTGAGTGGTGCCAAAACCGAGGTCATGGTTCTGGGTAAGAATCCTCAGCTCTGGGGACACCAGCACCGGCCCAACTCGATGGGGACCCTTCCCGTCCCTGCCGACAAGGTGAAGAACCTTGGTTTTTGGCTAGAATCCTCTCTGTCCATGAAGCTTCAGGCAGCCTAGTTGGCCTCCTCGTGTTTTACTACTATGAAGTGGCGTAGAAAGATCCTGTGGATGCTTCCATTCTCTGCTCAAAGAACCGTCACCCAGGCTTTGATTCTGTCCAGGTTAGAGTATGGTAACATCTTATATCTAGGAGCAGACAAGTCTGTGATCAGGTGCCTTCAAGTGCTATCATTAAATAATAATAATCTTTACTGCTCTTCAGGTGCTTGAACTAATGGCATACTTATCTCATAGGCTTTTGAAAGTCTGTCCACAAATTGAAGGACTTCTTCCTTGGTAATGGTGCACACTTAAATAAAGGGAGCTCAAGTCCATTCATGCACAAGAGTTTTTGATAAGTGTTACTTTTTTTTCATTTGTTATTTCATCATTCCTTCTCTTTATCTCAGAATGTTGTTTATGAATGCGTCATTTTGTTTAATTCTGCACCAACGAAGAACAGAATTTAATTGGATGGAAAGGAATTAAGCCTTGAGTGGATTATAAATAGATTGAGTAAAGTTGTGATACTATATGAAGAAGAACAAACTATAAGAACAATATAATACAATTAAAGAATTTGGATGGCTTGAAAAAGTCCTGGATATTCCATAGGATGGAAGGTGTGTTGCCTGGATGAAAATAATGTTGAGATTATCTTTTCAAATGCAATTGATCATCAATAAAGATATTTGTGGTTTTGGACTTAATGTTTGATTTATGTAGAGTGTGTGCAATTTTATTAATTGAAACATCATCAGAGAACAGCTTAGTTTCGGGTCTGCGATGAAAATTCTACGAATGAGTTTCTTAAGTACCTGTAGACAATCAGTAGCACTACAAAACAATACTAATGGCAGACATTGGGCTTTACACAAGGAAATAATATAACATAACAAGCTTAGCCAATGGAAGTTTTACTACATAGATGAATATGAGAAATTGTTGGCATCTCGTGTTGCCATTCCAGGTCAGTTAAGGTGGAACAATAAACTACGAGGACTGACAGTAGTGAGTGGAAAGCAGGGGATTATGTTGAGATAGTTATGTTTGAATGATTGCCTAATGTTGAACCTTTCTGTGCTCTTATTACCAATTCCCATCATCACATCTTAACATTGAATTTCAGACCCTGTCAAAAGTGTTTATTATGTGGTAATAGTGCTGTTTACAAATAAATATTAGTTTGTAAGGTGGATTTTTTTATGTTGATGTCGCTGTTAAGAGTAAAGATAATTATGCACTTAAAAGGTCGTACTGTAAGTCCCTGTGACCTTGAGGTGGCCCACTTGAAACCTTAACAGCCCCTCAGTAAATTGCGCTTGAGGTCCCACTATTTTGTACTATGCTACTCATGAAATTTTGATTCCGTTGGAATAGTGAGTATATGCTTTTATACCTGTAAGCGTGTGTGTTAACATCTAAAGTGAATACGTGTTTCTCATTGTATTTTGTGTAATTACAGATCTCTACAATATGGGAACCAGTACATATACCAATCAATGCCAAGAATGCTGTCACTTTGGCTTGACTTTGGTGCAAAAGTATACGAATGGGACAAAGGTACTTTTTGCTCATACATTGAGTTGAGTAAGAATGGTTATATATTTTCCACAAGTATATACCATTTCTAATAAGTGCAATGCTGTTTCCCCATGAGATGTTGCATGGGAAGAACAATGACCTCAAATTCTAGCATGCCATAGCAATCTTTTTATTGCAGGAATTACCTAATACTATAGCACAATCATGTTAAACTTACAAAGTCTATAATCCTCATTAAGTGCCACAGACGGTGTTTACTTTTTCAGACTTACAGCATACTCCAGAATATTTAGTTGAGCAATTCATAAATAAAAATGAATCTGACCTGAAAACATACATTTTTGATAGTGTCCAAAAATGTACCTCTCTTGCTTAGGGGCTAGCTATTCCTCCATTCCATTCCACTTACAATCACCCGCTCCCCCGCTTTGTGATCTCAGATCTCCTGAGTTTTAAACTTTGACCCTGCTTCTCGGCAGCCTCATCTTCTACTACTACTACTAGGGTTTTAAATTGCACATCACTCTTATTGTACTTCAGAAGAACTATCCAATGCTTCTTATGGAAGGCTGGAAACTCAGTAGCCTTTAGATAGTCACAATTGACAAGTAAGGCCATGGTTTATTGCTTCATTTGTTCACCTTGTCAAAAAGACGACCGTCCTGGGCCTTCTCTCAACCAATTCATCCAGCTGGGTCATTCTACATAAGGCTGGCCCTGTGCAGCAGTTTGTGTCATTTTTATGTTTATTTCAAAAGATAACCGCTACCCCACCTCACATTTCTGTTAAGGTTACTTTGTTTAGCGTTGTAAGCCCCTTTGCCAGTATTAAAGATATGCCTAGAAGAAAGAAGCCCCCCAGCCATGCTTCAGGTACTGAGAAAGAATATAAAATCTGCTAGCTAGTGTGAAGGAAAGTTTCAGTTCTATTAAGGACATGGAGGTGAGTATTAGGCTTAACTCTTCAATTTTATTTGCTCTGCAGCCTTATTTCAATTTTATTTGCTCAGCAGCCTTATGTCATATTCTAGGTCATAAACGGAGGCTCACATTATGCTAGTTTAAAGCTGATTAACAACCAGTGAATCCATGCCAGTGATTGGTTTAAAGTATAAGGTCTTGAAAGTAGAATCAGAAGACCAATCAGACGCCATGAGACTATCCTCCAGACAGCTCCCCAAGGAGAAGGCCTTTGAAGCCATAGCTCCCTTAGTAGAGTGGGCCCCAAAGGGGGACATATTAATACCTGCTTCTTGTAGGACCCACCTCACCCAACGGGTGATAGTAGTTGCTTGAAAGGTTTCTTGAGGGAAATGAATAGTTGCACCACCCCCAGCGGCCTATATTCCCCGTCATAGTTTCAAATGCTCTCAGTGAGCAGACCACACGCAACTTTGGGTGAACAGGAAAAGCAGGGTAATGAAACTCCCTAGTATTGGACTTAGTACGACATGAAATAGTAAATAATACTCCTTCTGGGGTAAACATACGTGCTGTAATGTTGAGAACACGAACATCAGAAACTTTTACAGGAAATGAGACATAACAAGACTGCTAACTTACTTGTTAGCTCCTTACGAGATAAGTAATGATTATCCTGCCTTGAACGCAGAATTCTGAGTGCAACATTAACGTCCCAAAGGGAGGAGTATTTTGGTTCCAGTGAGAAGGATAACTGAATACCCCTCAGGAGAATACAGACTAGAAGATGTTCCCCTACTGGCATGTCATGAATAGGCATGACCTG
Organism: Triturus cristatus; assembly: GCF_964204655.1. NCBI lineage: Eukaryota > Metazoa > Chordata > Amphibia > Caudata > Salamandridae > Triturus > Triturus cristatus. The sequence continues at coordinate 564,749,331 of NC_140594.1, forward strand.
CCGAAATTAACTATTTGCATGCGTTGATAGTACGATAAGTCAACCCCTTGTCAACCAATTTGGACAAGAAATTGACAACATGCACTACATCCTCCCCCACAGGATCAAAATCCATTCGCATACACCAACCAGTGTGACCATCCCCTCCATGCCCAACCGTATCTCTTGCCAGTAGAGTCTTCACAAGCTCTTCTGATGGAGGGAGCCTGTGTCAAAAGGCCAGGGACATCTCAACATCCCTTGTAATCTTCCAACCCATCAGCAGGAGAGTTTGGTCCTGAACCATTTGATGCAAGTTGCCATGAGGGTCCTTCAGAAGCTGAGGAGTCTGAGGAAGTTGTTTTGGAAAATCCATAGAAAGTTCCCGAAGAACTGGATACCATACTTGCAACCTACAAAGCGGTGTCACCAGGATCACTTCCGCCTTTTTATGCCTGACCAATTGACTCCAGTCCTGGAGGAAAGCATCTGTCGTCTCTGTGAGAGGATCCGGACGCCAGCTGAAAATGCATGGAAGTTGATTGTTGAGTGTCAACGCAAAGAGATCCGCCTGGTATAGACCCCACCGATCCATGATTCTCTGGAACAGAGAGGGATCCAGTTTCCATGCACTGTAATCCTTCAGGTATCTGGACTGCCAGTCCACAGATTTATTGAGTCTTCCCAGTAGGTAGTCTGCCGTCACCGACAACTTGTGCTTCAGACAATAGTTCCAGAAATCCCTGGCCAATTCCACCAGTACCTTGGACTTGATAACCCCATTCCCCTTCTTCCCCCCCAATCGATTTATATATCTCACCACCGAGATGTTGTCAATCTTCAGCAGGATGGCACAAGAAAGCTTGTTGGCCGCTAGACTCTGCACGACGAAGCTGAGAGGAGTGCCAGACAACTCATAAGGATAGCATCCTCTCGCTCTGACAACTGTCCTTCTTTGGTAATATCTCCACAGTGTGCGCCTGATCCATGTCGACTGGCCTCTGATTCTATGAACAGGTCCGGGGCTGACCCAAAGATGGCTCTACGGTTCCGGGCATGCATGTGATCGAGCCACCAACAAAGTTACGTGCAGGCCTCTGGAGAAAGAGAGGGCTCCTGTGCATACAACAGGACCCTCTGGAGATGTTGCGCCTTCAGGCGTTGTAGGGCCCGGTAATGCAGTGGACCCAGGAAAGTCGCTTGGATTGAAGAAGACAAGAGGCCTACAGTCCTGGCCAGATGACGAAGGGACATTTTCTCTCTGTCCAACGTTTTGCGCATCTCACAGCGGATCAGAAGTATCTTTTTCTGTGGCAGTCGGAGAGACACTTGCACTTTGTAGACCTCGAACCCCAAGAAGGTCATTTGTTCAGCCGGAAAGAGGAAGTGCTTTTCCTTGATGTTTGATATATAGAACTGACTCTATGGTGTCATGTTAAATTGTTGCAAAGACTCTTGGGATTTGTAGTCTTTGAATAAAAATCTGTTCTTTTGATAATGCTGCTGAGTGAATAAAATGGAACAGTTACGCATAATCTGAGCCTTCAGTCTTGACATACAATTTCAGCTGGCCATTGAGGATTTTTTATTTATTTGAGTAAATGCCAACCTAATACTCAGATGAATGGCTGCCTTCTTTCCCCATTACCAATTGCGCACCTCTCTAAATCCCAAGTAGTACCAATGTTTCATTGTTTTGAAAGTTCAATTGATCAGCAAAGTTTAGTTTTCACTAGGCTTGCACCAAGTGCACAAGTCTAGTGATGCACTGATTATACTATGCATAGGGGCTTCCAAAGAGGTTTGCTGGCCTCAGTCATCTTTCAAAATGTGGCAAATGGGGGCTTATGTTTTTTAAGTTATTTGATTCATACTTTCTTTTAGAACCATACCATAAGGCTCAGGGAGAACTTGATTGAATGCTTCTGTAAGTACCGACTTATGAGACACCACCTTATTAAATGCCAGCATGTATTCCTTAGCAGCAGGTCTCTCTTGCCGTTCTGACATGTCTGAGTTGGGATTCCCTTTTTGTGAGACAGTCTCCAAATAAGGCACCTGGAATGTAATCCTCCAGCAGGCTTCCTACTGACTTCTCTCTCCTCAAAGTCCCTAAAATCCTGTGTTGGAAATGGAGCACCTGTCAGAGGGAGTCTGTCTGGTATCGGTAGCACCAAGCATGCACTGGTTTTCTTTCTTGGTGTTAGCACCTGAGAACTTGATTTGGAGTAAATTACTATTCAGACTCCAATATCCCAAATATGTACTATACATGTTGTCTTTTTTATGGCCTCCTCTTCACCTCCCTAATGCAACTGATGAGGAGGGATATTTCAATAATCTTCAGACTGTGTGAAATATGTCCATAGTCTCATTCATTTGTATTGATTGTGACTGGAAGCAGAATGCTTGCTTTTATAAACAATTATTGGTTCTCAGCCCTCCCAATAATGCACTGATTTTCCAATATAACTGCATCTTTTAGGCCACTTTCGGTGAAGGATTATGTCATCACTCTTGCATCAGTGGCAAAATCATGTCACAAATGTGGCACGTGCACATTTCAGTTTTGTCCCAGAAATGTTGGGGTGGTGTAGCTGCGATTGTGACTGGAGGCTTGGCACACTGGGAGTAATTTAGAAATTATAAGTAGAAGAGTGCTCCAAAGAGAAGTGTGCAAAGGGCTAGTTATTTACCAGGTTTCTCATATGAGCCTAAATGATCTGGAGGGCACTTAGCACAAAGGTGTCAAATCTGTGTTTTCTGGATTGATTGAGAGGAAGGGTCTTCATGTGAGCAGCCTTTCTTTGTATATTGTGCATTTGACAGACCGTTAGGCAGAGAGGCTCAGCCATTGGTGCAGCAGTTATTGTTAACTTAAAAAAAATAAAAAATAAACTTTTTGTGGCGTTTCAGAAGGGACATGCTATGACTGACAATCCAGTTAATAGTATAGCAAACACTATAAATTTAGAAGGACAGTTTTTTGAGCTAACCACTGCTACACTACTCTGTCCAGGTTTCGTTCTGGTCTCAGGACGCCAACTGGCACAGCATGAAAATGGCTGTCTCAGACACTAGTCGAACGAATCTAAAAAAGCAGAGGATGTTTTTCATTTTAATGACAGAACGCTTCACATGCGTTAAATGACCTTCCGCATGAGTGTGACGTTAGGGTGCACTCGAATTGTCCGTGGTATCTCTGCCAATCAGATTCTAAAGTGAAATCAAATACAGATGCACGTAACTCATTATTAGTGTTGATTGTTACCCCTGGATAAAACCTTGACTCTCCGAAGTGGACACATGATTTCATAGAGATTTCTTTTTGCCATAAAACTATGTATGTATATATTCTGTATACAATGTGGATCCTTGTATTGAGGAAATGTAGATTACCTCTGTGCCTATACTGGTGTACGAATGTTTGAAGTACTGTACTGAAATTCACCAAAATTATCTTTACCCTTTTCTAAGTACACAAAATACACAATTTCATTTTTGTCCCTTATTCCTGCATACAAGAATTTCCTGTAAATTTCGTGCTTCTGTGAGGCATAGCTTTTACTGCATTAGTAGCATATTTCTGGATGTTTTGGTACTGCTTTGTGAATAACAGTGGTTAATAGTATTGATTGTTCTAGGAGCATACTAATGGGTGTCTTCCAAATAATGTGTTATAAACATTGATATCGATGAGACCTTATGAACATTTGTTTCATTAGCGGACAGATGAGGGAATGTCAGGCAGGACCATCAGAGCAACCAGGCTATGAGTTAATGCAAGAAGCCTTCAGCACATTAGTAGCACTTTATAAAACCCCTACACATTTTATGGGAAACAGTCTGCCCTTGCATTCTTTTTTTTGTTAATCTTTTTATTGAACATTTGCTCAGTATACAACAGCACATGTAGAATGAAAGATACATATAGCAGGTCGATTGTGAAAAATACAGACCACATCCATTTCCAACCGTGATTGCATTATCAAATATATTGTACACACATTGCCACAGGCACCGTATTCCACCCAGGAGCGGCAAAAAGTATCTCCTAGTTCTCGCTCTAGCCCAAATGCCCTTACGATCTTTTCTTTTTTTTTAACTATTTTTATTGATAACAAATTGCAGCATAAGAATGCCCTTACCATCTTACTTTCTTTGACTCCACTAGCAGCTCTAAGCCCATAAGCTTTTCTTGACTCTGTCTAAAGTCCATTCCATAGCCTGGATGAAAATAAAATCCTTTGGTAGGCAGCAGCAATGTGTGACAGATGAGTAAATAGCTTTGGCAGCTTAGTATCTCTTCCACAGGTTTTCTGTTCATCAGTCGACTTCAAGATAGTTGAAAAGAAAAATATGAATATATTTCAAAATGTTTGAGGATGGTGTGTACAGTTTTCCTTTTGTTTTTTCAGCCGGTCGCCCAGATCGCTTGCAGATGCGAACAGATTTGGTGAAGATAAACAAAGTGATCACCGAGCATACAAATCACTTGGCACCTTACCAGTTTCTCACTGCATTCTCCCAGTTGATTTCCCGAATCTGCCACTCCCATGATGAGGTGTTTGTGGTGTTAATGGCGATCATTGCAAAAGTGTTCCTGGCCTACCCTCAGCAAGCAATGTGGATGATGACTGCTGTATCTAAGGTTTGTTTAGGAGAAAATACATTTTTTTCTGATTTAAGAGCTATTTATATAGATTTGGAAATGGGATATCTTACAAAGTTTTTTGCTATTTTATATTAGAGGCATTTGGATAGCGGATAGTCTTTAGTTGGTGTGGCCGCCCAGTACTCTTACAGCGAATTTCCACATGGGTTCCACTTCCACCACTGCACAGTGCCTTGTGTATGTGGATGCTCTTTCAGTTGTCTGCCTATTGTCACAAGTTCCTGATTTTATTCTCTGTCTCACCGTGAAGAAGCTAGCAGACTGCAATACAGGACCCACTCGTTCAGTCCTGCCTCCGACAGTGAACGTTGACCACTGTAAGGACCCCTTAGAGTGTTCATTGTATGTATGTGCTGGGGTACAACTGATCTAGTTGCAACTTCTCTACTGTCTCCAAAATAAAAATGGTTCGGCGTCTGAAGTCAGTTTATTCTGATTGTTTTACAGTTCCTTGTGCCATTGATGGCTTTCTTTGCTGTTTGTTCCTACATGGAATTCTGTTGAGTTAGTGTTAATCCATGGTGGAAGCATCAGTGTGAGTGAAGAAGTAAGATGTTCATCCAATTACTAATTGACCTGCATGAATATGCATTTATTTACAGCTCATCACTCAGTGGGCTGGGGATTGACGTTGCCTGGTCTACTGTATCTTGGATAACACAGTATCGAATGAGGTGTTGCATGTGTGTGAGTCCTTTTCTGGGGTAACGGGGAGATTAGTGGTTACTGGACGTTATCTGTGGTGGATGCTGTTGTTTATCATTGGAGTCTTCTGTCATCAGATATTTGTAGTCCAGTTAGATAACCAACTTACTACTTCTGTATACTTAAACCACTAAGGGTAGTGGGGCCTGGAAGAGAATGCTTAGTCCAAGAGGTGGTAAAGGGTTTGGAACTCTTACACTCTGATACACATAAATACACGCAACCTGACAAAGATATATTTTGGAAACTTAATAGATCTACCATTCCTGGACAAAAGTAAAAAAGTGAACATTGTTCACAATACAACATAATACAAGTCCTAAGCATGTTCCAGTGCTGAAATTGGGTTACAAACTCAATTTTGTACATTTATCCGCTAAGGCACATGACTTGAGTTTGTTATGAGCTTTGTTTACAGCATTTGTGCAATGTGGCAACAGTGTCTAGAAAGAACGTGACAATGTATCAAGTTGGTTGTGTGAGTCTGCTGTAGATTTTCAGCCGCCCAGGATGAAAAGCTGAACAAATCAGTTAGTACCTGAAGGCCTACAAAGAAGAGAAAGTATTTGATGTTACCTGGGGCTGAAAGGGGCGAATTGGGCTTCCACTAAGTATGAGATGGTACCAGAAGAGCTGGAGGCTCGGGGCTCACAGCACTCACAGTTGTGAAATGGTCTATGCAGGTTCTTGAACATCTGGTCACAAAAGAGTTTTTGAGCCAGTTCTGGCCAGCAGAGCTCCAAAGTCTCATAGTTACCTGGGAAATCACTCCCTCAAATAGGCTCCACACAGGCTTTGATAACCTGTGTCTTGCTGTTAGTCCACTTGTCCACACACCAGAAAGTTGAGGTTCCTCTTTCAAGGCAGGTCCCTGAACAGGACTACTTTAATTCTTTGGTCTGGTCTTAAAAATAGCAGCAGAATCCTGCCAATATGCAATGTCTCTTGATCACAGACAACCTTTTGATGTCCAAACAAAGGGCAAATTTTTGATTGATGGGACCCATGCATATCATGCTTTAGGACACTGGCAGGAGGCCAGGGCCAACCAAAGGTCAAGCTTTGCTCAAAACGCGCACACACACTTTTAATTAGAAAAAATCCTTCTTCTCAGGCCTTCTGGAAAGTCCAAGAAGGGGCTGATAGCAACTGGTTATGCAATGTGGTCTAGCCCATGCTCAAACCAGGCTCCCTCAGCCAAAATCTCAGTTACTTGGATATGAACAGTATAAAGCAGCATGCCAGGTACTAAGGTATGCAAACGTGAGTTGCAGGTAAGTTGATGTATACTCCCTCAATCTGCAGAGCCTTAAGGACAATAGTATTAACATTCCAGGCCAAAGATGAACAATGGCAAGGAGACGCACCCTCCCTGACCATGCTAGGATTTTCAACCCTTCGTGAAAAACTAGCATTATTTTGCTTTGTTTGCTTTACAAAGCTCTGCTGTATTCATGTATCGGCCTTCTTTTAAGCTATTCAGCAGTGCCCCCACTCTGAGTCAAAATTCAGATAATGGCTAATCCTGTTCAGAACGCCTCCTATGTTCCTTTGGCAATGAATAAAATGGATTGAATGGAAAAGCGAAGAAATAAAAGGATACGGAGAAAATTAAGATTATCAGTTTAAAAGATTAAGAGCATTTGATTGATTGGATTCATTCCAGTATACGGCTGTGCATATTGAAGTAGCACCGGACGAGGTGTTAAAAGTGTTCTGTTATGTTGCGTCGCGCAACCGGACGGAGCGCGAATCAAGTTTGCACGCCAAACCTATTTATAAGAGTACACGATTTCAAGTTTCTGAGTACGCTGGTGTGCATCTCACTACTTCATTCATAATCCTGTTCAAAGCCACTCTGCTAGGGATTAACTAGCTTTTCTAGGTAAGTAACTTGTTTAAGCAGCATTTAGATTGCAAAGTAGAGCCTAAATTTACTGAGTAAATAATTTTCTTTTTTTTTCTTTTTCAGTCATCTTATCCAACTCGTGTTAATCGGTGCAAAGAGATTCTGGAGAAAGCAATCCACATGAAGGGGTCCCTAGGAAAATTCATTGGCGACGCAACTCGCCTTACAGACAAACTCCTGGAACTATGTAATAAACCGGTATGTAACAATAACGTGGCACACAAAGCTTTAAAGAGATGTTTCAGTGGGTGCATCATTACGTTGAAAGGTTAAAAGTATTCTACACTGACAAATAATTACAAATCAGTACTCTTGGAAATCTAGAATAGTTGTCTGTAAATTCAAACAAAAATCCGACGTGCTCAAGAGAGGCATACATCTGTGTGTGTCATTTTCTGATTGTTTGTTAATCTGGCCCTTACTCGTACCATGCTGTGATCTGTGTTTTAAAATGCTGTTTTGTCAGTCGGCAAAACCACTGTGATTAGAGCTAGCAGAAGCAGTACTGCCTGATCATTAACTATGGTAATGCGAAGGCCTTCGTCTGAGTTTGGCAACAGTAGATTTTGTTTTTCCCGTGGGTCTAAATCCTGATTTACTAATTGGTAAAAAAATTTTGGGAGTAGTTGGTAGCATACACCTAACTAAGAGGGGCGATGTTAGATACAATTATCAGAATAAGCTACTAAACTAGGCTGCTGAGGAGTGTTGTCTTTAAGTGAGAGGCAATTGTATTTTGAAGGGTTAGGCCAAAGAGCTAGGACTGGAGACAGTGTTGTTTAAGAGCAACAAAGGAAATCCTCTATGTAGAAGTGGATTTTGAGTTATTTTCAAAATTGTCTTGAGAGACAATTGAAGATATGGTTCCATAGCCTTGGACCAAATCACAAAAAGGAGCTAGAGGGGCAGAGAACAGGTCATCCCCCACTCAGAAGTCTGTATACAATAAAGGACCTGTTCCCATAGTGAGCATTCGATTCATGTATCCATTGTAGTTGTCATATAATTTTAGACAAACTATAGAGCAAGGGTTTCAATGTCATCAATGCTGCTTCAAGGTATGACTCACTTATTCAAAGAAAAGGAGGAGTATTCAAACGAGATAAGAAAAAGACTGTCTTTTTATCCAACAATAGTAATATCTAAAACCACCCCCATGTGAGAAAAAAGTGTAGGAAAGGAGTGATAGCCTTGGAACCTTGACCCTTTACAGACCAGGCTTCCATCTTGTTTTCTGTCTTGAAGTGGCTATGCTAGCTGTATTCTTTACTGCCAAACATGACATGTAGGTCTTAATGATGCAGACTTGCAGGGGCAGGCCATTGTAGATTGATGAAAGTAAAATAATCAGAATTAGTCAGCGAGGCAGATACATGTGGGTGGACTGTTCTTCAAGATTGGGTGATTTCTTGTATACTTGCATTTTCACCACATAGGTATGAGAAGAACAGGGCTTCAGCAGTTTTGAAAGTATGATTATTTTAGGCATAGCTTTCCTTTAAGGGAAGGTAATGTTTATACCTTGCTGTCGGAAACGTCTTTGTGATGTGGGTCTTGAAGGAAAATGCGCAGCTGATGTAAAAGCTAAAGGCTTTGGCTTGGATTATGAGACTGGCATAAAACCTTCAGAGAGAGCCATGCCTGGAGCTATGCCCTGTTGTCATTCTTGTTGGAGTTGAAAATATATTCAGTTTAATTTGGATTGATCTTTAGCTAGTTACTAAACCCAGATTGATTGAAATAAAGCATCCCCTCAATGAACAGTGCTCCATTGCTTGCCATCTCAGCCTGTGGTATATACTTGCTTGCATACATTCCACTTGAGATTCCAATCTCCATGTTTGCTGTATAAATAGTGTCTGTCCTGGATTTAAAAACATAGCTTTACACATATTAGAACCTACCTGATCCACTTGTGACAGTCTGGTCCAGAATACACACCCAATGGACAGCGCTGCAACTGAAGTGGTTATAAATGCAACTGATTTCTTCTATTGAACATCATCAAGATTTAACAGCATCAGGCATCCTAGTTGCTTTTTTCATTCACTCCTTTACTTTCATTTCAAATTTGTGGCAATAGGTGTACTTCTCATTCAAAGACTTTTAACTGATATTCATGTACCCTAAATAGCTTCAGTTATGTGTGGTACCCCAAAACGCTTTACAAGTGACAGACACTCCCCTTTATATTTCCTGCACATTAATTCCTCCATCTTTTTTAACTTAACAAATATTAAGAAATTCTTAGATAAGCAGCGACTCCTTACTGAGAAAATTGCACTCTTCTTTTAAGCTCACTGTCTGGCACTACAGTGGCTGAAGGCACTACATTGTCTGTTGACTCGGTGTGCTTTTTCTGCTCTATGCAGTTGGTAACTTTGAAAACTGGGCTTTTGTTTGCTAACGTTTTGCTAGTTTAGCGGGAAGTGCACCATTCAACATCTTTTGGCATGATTTGTCTTTCACTCCCATTTTTTGAGTGAACATTTTTTATAAATATTCCCATCACAGGAAACATTTTGCCATCGTTGTTTGTAAAGGACATTTCATGTGTCAAGATTGACTGAAAATCACTCGCATGCTCTTGTGTATCTTGTACTCTCCTGACAACCACACTGTTCAAATAGGATACGTTTGTCAGATAATGTCCAGGAAGACATTGAAAGCCAATAAAAGAATCTGCCTTGTAATTAGAAAAGATGTAAGAGCCTCTCGGTGTCTGCAGGCCATGATTGCCAGTGAAAAATAAAGCGTCGCAAGCTCCTGCATCTACCTTAGTGCTTTGTGAGACTCCATGTGGAAAAGGTGGCAAAACTGTCCCCTATCACTAAATTGAGGCATGTTTAGACTAATGGGGACATGGGTCACCTCTTGGCTCTACAATAGGGGTGGGCGGAATTTGCGGAATTAACCTTCGCAAATTATCGCGAGAATGTTTAAAATTATCGCAAACAAGCAGAAATATCGCAAAGATGCGGAAGTTTTTTTCCGGCATGTTCGCGAGATTTTCTGCATGGTTGCGGGTCGCCAACTTACCCATGTGGTTGCTTGCGGGCGCGGCCATCTTGTTTTGAGTTGTTCTCGCGGTGCATGATCGCGAGAAGAAAGACGTGATCGCGCGACGCATGACGTCACTGCGGGCGCGAACTGTCGCGAGACAGCGCAAATGGCTAAAAACAATACAACATCTCATGGAGAACGCGACCGGATCAAGAAAACTTGTCGGCGAACGCAGGGATTCAGGTAAGGCGATCGCGCGCGCGCGAGAATGTATCATTTTACAGCGCGAGCAAGAAACAAATTATCGCCAAGCTGCGGAAACCGGAATTTTTGACATTTTCGCGCTCTCCGCGGAACGCAAAAATGTCAAATTATCGCAATTTCCGCGAACGGAACGAAATTTTTGCCCAGGCCTACTCTACAAGCTAGGAAACAAGTAAAAATGCTATCAAAGATCCCTTGGGCACATTACAGCTGGAGCAAAAGAAAACGATGCAGCTTTTCCAAGAGTATTATGGTGAACTACATAAAGAAGAGGGCACTGCATCAGGGATAGAAATGCAGAAATACATAACTCCAGACATTGAGAGACAGATACTTGTTGTGTCCTTTTCTTCCCAAGACATTATTCAAGCTATTAGCACACTTCCTGTTGGTAAAGATGCAGGCCCGGATATAATTCCCTCTGAATTCTATGAAACCTTTAAAGATATTTTAGTACCTTGTTTTATGGAATTATTTCATTTGATGGATACTGGTGGTGATACTACTTCTTTTCTTCTTAGTGCAAACCCTTTTTATCCATATTTTCCAAAAAAGGGAAAAGATTCGCAGGCTTGCTCTTCTTACTGTCCTATATCATTAATCAATGGCAATGCTAAAATGTATAAAAAAAAATCTTGCAAATCATATTCCTCCAAGACTATCAAACTGGGTAGAGACCACTGAACATACAAGTTTGACCATCTCTATATTTGACGTTGCAGGGATCCTCGGCATACCAGCAGGGGTGATCAAGCTAGATGTGAAGAAGGCGTTTGATAGTTCTCCTTTCTTTTTCTCTAGGAGACCCTGACTAATACAAGATTTGGGCTCAATGTTTATTAGGATTAAGATGCTGTTTAGATATCTGTTTTCTATAATAGTAAAGATACCACTTCGAAAGACTTCACTAATTTATTGTGATCCAAAAGGTGAAGCCATAGAACAAGGGTAAGGTGCTCATTGCCTTAAATGTTTTAAATGGATTTTAAGCTTACTATATGGTTTACTAGAGTTCTTATGATAGTTGAATCAGAGGGTTCTTTTTTCTCTTTGATTGGGGTACGGGGGGAATGTACATCCAGGTAATGTAATACTGTGCTAGGGTGCTTAGGGATTTACCATGTTGGAAACCTTTACGGGATGTGCCCATTATTGTTTATGTAATCACCCAAAACATATACTGGGGTTGGGATTAATCACAATACCGAACATTAGACCTTTGTTCTGCATATTGAGTAGCTCACTGGAGGTCTGCTGTCCTATCGGTGGTGTGTTCCATCACCATGGAAAAGGCCTTTGGCTCTTTAAACTGAGACTTAGCTATTTTTGTTCCTGGGAGAGAAATAGTTTGGGAATCACACTTCACAGTCAATCAGACCCATCTACTTATTCTTTACTGCACAAGTGAAGACAGGTCGGTTAATATCAGAGGCCTGGATACCATATATGCGAACCGGTTTACAATGCTCCTTGTCACTATTGCTGTTTGAGTTGACAATAAAGCCGTTGGAGATACGGTTCCTGGAGCGAGGACTCCCTAGCAGCTTAAGGCTTCAAAATTATGTGCAGTTCATCTCTTCATAGTAAGATGATGTGCTTGTTCAGTTTGGGGATTCCCCATCTAAAGTGGTTCAAATTATGTAGGAGCTAGATAATTTTGGTGACTAATCAGTCCTAAGGGTAAATAAGGACAAATCTTGCTTGTCCTCCCTTAAACTACCCTGTACCCATAATGGTGACACACTTCCAGCACTTCGCTTGAGTGGGATGAGACAATCTTTAAATGTCTGGGTGTGCAAATGTATCACAATGTGGCTAAAGTCATAGATAAGAATGTAGGAAAAGCGATAACGGTGATGAAGAAAGCTGTCCTTTTCAGGTTGAAACTCCTCCTGTCAGCAATGGTCAGGATCGCACTTTCTAAAATGAGGTTTCCCTGCCTTCTGTATTACTCTACACATACATCCATGATACAACAGCGACAAATATTTGTAACCCTTTGTTCAATACTATCAGATCTGATTTGGGGAGGCAAGAAGAACAGAGTTGTGCTGAAAATTCCAACTCCTAGCTGTATAGCTGGGATGAATGCCCCAGGAATTTCCCTACCTCTCAGCACAGCTTCATTGGGCACCTGGATGGATAGCCAAAGATGCTACAGAAGAGGTTAAATATGTAGGACATGTTATAGGGGGGAGGTTAGCATCAGAGATAAATCTCTTTGTTACAGTAGATAAATAGACATTAAGAGCCACTGGTGGACTCTGTCTCCTCACGAGTAAGGCTGTAGTAACATATGCGCCAAACTTGCCAATATGGTGTTACCCTATGCTCATGGAGGTGGCACCTTGGGTAAACACGAAAAGGGGACTGATGCAGATGTACTTTACATATGTAATCTCTATGACAACCCTGAACTCACCTTCCAGTACATCACGCAATTTCAATATCCTGTACCTTAGGGACAATTCTTAGAGCATAGGGCTATGATGGGTGCGATTTGGCAAACTTAAGACCCTCACCTCAACAACTCCGTAACATATTTGGTCCTTAATACACTGTTCAGAATAGACAGTACTTTGTCGCGATATCTCGTTAGCATCGTTGTGCCATTACACCATCAGGTGACTATTAAGGTAAGTGCTCGGACTAGGAATAAAGGAAGTGTATTCTACAGGGCTGGTGATAGGTCTAAGTGTGCACTTATATTTTTTCTATGTGCTAAGTATTTCTCCATTATTGTCTACACTTCCGTTGTTAAGTATATATCCAAACTATATAATGTAATACAATATAAATGTTGGCAACATAGTGGTAAAATAATAGTACATACAAAGACATTGGGTGACATAATGGTAAAATACATAAGACATACTAAAAACTCTAATTGTCTGCAATATTTTGGATACAATGTAAATGCCCAATGATCCTAAGGTAGTCAATATTGTGTCATAGGTCTCTGTAAATTGGTGTTGGAGGTATTACATGAAGATATTGGGGCAATTTAATGTCAGTTACTTGAGAAGATTTTGTTCTATTGACCAATCCAACCCTGTAAATCAAAAAGATATTTTACTTACATCACATAACTCTTGGCCAACTGTACTGCCAACACCAGGCCCGAGAGACCTCCATGCGGCAAAATGGCTATATAATTATATGTTTTTTGAAGAATACAAAAAAGTAAAAGCAATAAATACTGATCAAATGTTTTATATTGTTTGAGGTTAAAATGTGTTTTGCATTGCATAGGTTGATGGAAACAGCAGCACATTGAGCATGAGTGTGCACTTCAAGCCGCTGAAGAGGCTGGTGGAAGAAGCGACCTTCAGTGAAATCCTCATTCCCTTGCAGTCAGTGATGATACCTACCCTCCCATCCACACCTGGCACCCATGCCAGTCACGAACCATTTCCTGGGCAATGGGCCTATATCTCAGGCTTCGATGATACGGTATAACTCTTTGTTCTAAACATTACAGTTCAGATGATAGTGGTGTTTTTTGTCATATACAGTCCATAATTTGTTTTCTTGCAGATTTGCATTGAAAACAATTCAAAAGGTATGGGAAGGTGCGGGGGGACATGGCCTAACGGCTAGAGCGGTCGACCTTGAAGCTGGGGAACTGGGTTCAAGTGTCGGCAGGGATGCTCAACATCCTGTGAGTCTGGACTAATCACTTAATCTCCCCATGCCTAACAAAAAATGAATGTATCCATCTGTAACACAACTGGTGCTCATGTAACGCGCTTTGATACCTTCTGGTCTAGTACTCGCTGTACACACCTCCCTTCACACAAAAAAACGGTGCAGTACACATGTGTTTTCACAGCCCCTGCTGTTTAACCAGGAGCTAATGTCAGTTGTTTATTTTATTATAGGGGATTCCTTTGATGCTGTGAGCTGAGTGCTTTAGAGCGCAACAGTAAACAGAAGGACATTAATAGTTCAGGAGGAGCATGGGGATATTAGTAAAGATCAAAAATGGTCAGTCTGGTTCTTTTACAGCTAAACATTTTCTGCATTCCCGCTCCTGTTAATGACTGCGAACGTCTTTTAAAGGGAGGTAAGGGCTTCATTCCATCTGGTATCTTTAATGGTTCTGTTAGTGAAAGCAAAAGATCTGTCCATCAGATGTTTTCCACAACATTAGTATCTGATAAAGGCTTCTAGATGCAGATTCCTTACCTTTAAATTTCCCAGGCGTCAGACTGCATCGGAAAGATTTTTCTTGAGCAGTACCCCTTTGCACCAATAAGTGGCCTCGTTCAGCTCAATGCGTCGTCCGTGCCAGAAGTGAGATCTGTGGCACCTATATAGGCACCCCCTAAGCAAGCTGCCGTCAGTTCTTTTCTTTCCACGCCAGCCAGCGCTGATCTGTAGAAGAGCTACCCCTCAGTCACTGTTTGACTGTATTTTTTTGACGTTTTGTCGAGTGCTTTTGAGGTTTTGTCATCCTGGTGTGTAGGATGTCATCGAAAAAAGCAGGATTTAAGTCCTGCGGAGCCTGTCATTGGGCTGTGTTGGTGATGGACCAACACCTGGTCTGCCTGTGGTGTGTCGAGTGAGACTACGACCTGAAGTCGTGCTCCGATTGCCACGCCATGAATCCCAAGGCCTTGCGGTAGCTGTCCCTCAAGCTCATTGCGACGCTGCGCGCAATGCAGCGGCATTCGAGATCCCGTTCGAGAGGAAGGTTCCAGGAGCGGTCTCGGAGTCCGAGGTTGTTGTCCCAGTCCAATCCTCAGGACATTCGGGTAAGTTCCGTCACAAGAAGAAGTCGATGAAGTCTTTGATTTTTCTCGTCCATCGGCCGATGAGGGAGCATTGACATTCGGGCCGGGCTCCGCGGTAGAGCCTGAGCAGACTCTGCACTTTCCGCCAGCCGGAGCGCCCAGCTACAAGAGTTTTATGTGGCCATGTCACTTATCTTTGGGCAGGCTAACCCCTCCAGTGCGCCTTCATGCCCGCAGGGTCAGAGGGGGGTTCCATCTGGCTACGGAGGAGGGAACCTCTCACGCAATGGGGATGCGGAGGACAGGTGAGGTCCTTGACCTTCAGTTGCCCTCGGTGGCAGTCAAGACTAACATCTTGACAGAGGTCCTGCAACCGTATGTTTTAACATCAGAACCACTACTCCCGTTCAATGATGCCCTCACTAACATCCTTTTAGGGGCTTGGCCCAAACTCCAAAAAAGGGGCTCCTGGGAATAGGACAATTGCTTGCCACCCCACTCCGGGAGACTTACATTTCCTCACCCAACACCCTACCCCGGAGAGATTGGTGGTCCAAGCCTCAACATCCCATGGCACATTCTCTACCATTTTCATTGGACAGGGAATCCAAGAGACCTCAACTCTTGGGGGGAGGAAGATCTTTTCTTCAGCCAGCCTGGCATTGCATTATTCCCACAATCTGTGGGACACAGTTGTGCAGCTGCTGCCACAGCTCCCGGAGGAGGCTCTGGCCTTACTCTCTCAGGCTGATGCCGATAGGAGAGATGCAGCAAAGTTCACTATCCTCTGTGGACTTAACATGACCGACTCGCTGTGAAGAGCGGTTTCATCGAGGGTGGCCTTGAAACGCTACGCCTGGTTGAGGACAACTGGTTTTCGGGGATGTCCAATCCCCTTTTATGGTCATACCCTTTGATGGCACCTGTCTCTTTGGAGACCAGACTGATTCAGCGCTGTAGGGCTACTGCCGAGTCCTTAGGCCTTTCCATGGCCCCACGTCTTCCCTAATCCGCTTTTTGCTCCTGTCATGGCTATAGGATTGGTTCCAGCCGTGCCAATTTTCTCCGAGCCACGCATGCTGCCCAGCCTCAGCGTGGCCGAGGACGCGGTACCCACAGACCTCGTGGGTCAGTTAGCCAGCGGTCTGGTCAGTCCCCCCTCCGCCCTAGCCTCTGCAATCTCCAAACCATCCCAATCTGCCCCCTTATCACCATGGGCATCCAGTTGGCGGCAGTATTGACCATCTCCTGCCAGACTGGCAGTCCATAACATCGGAAAGGTGGGTTTTGCAAATCGTCAGAAGGGGCTACTCCCACCCCTTTGTGACTACCCTTTCCTCCATGCCACCAATTTAGGGAGGAAGCGCAGTGACTGGGGTCCCGATCAACAGGATCCCAGTTAGACTAGTTAAAAAAAAACATAACATACAGACACCAGCAAAAAGTGGGGGTAGCCATGAAAGCAGATCCTACATTATTGATGTATACAAGTCTTATATTATTGGTTTGTCCTCCACAATATACTGCCCTACATTCACTTAACTAACCTTTTTAAACTGCATTATGGACATGCAGAAACACTAATATCTTCAACATTTGTACAGTTTATGCATTCAAAGAGACACATCCCATATGGGAGACAGACCAGCACACCAATGGTCATTCACTTTCTACAAAGCCCAGCAAATATACAGGAAACTAACATTAACAAACATACAGGTATAAATGCACAGAGGCAAGCTTAAGTATGCAGCAGGGGGACACAGTGTGATCTGACTCTGTAGAGCAAAGAATGTTGCACAGGACGAAGCTCAGTATGAAGTTCAGCAATTAATTATAGGGTGCACTACACAAGAGGAGCAATATTGATGCACCTTGTGAGGGCATGGGATGACATGCCCCAGGGACCAGTGAGTTCTATGGGTTGGGGAGCACTGGGTGCTGTGCTTTAAGAGAACATTTGGTCTAGTACAGATAAGGAACACATGGCTCTGTGCTTCATGGGAACACAGTGAGGTGCAGCGGAGAGCACAAGATGATGTACAGCAGGTACACACGGTGATGATCAGTAGAATGGAGGTCACTATAGGAGGTCACTATACTCTTTCGCCTCCCAACCCTTTTCCTGAACTAGTTTCTCTACAGCAATATTTTGCATTTTTGACATGTACAGTGTTCCTCTGACCAAATTGTTCCAAGCAACAAATCTTTGTATTGGGACATATAGCAGAGGCTCACTGAATGAAATTTGTTACAATTCTGTGATTCCTGTGAAAACTAGATTTCTTTTCCATCAGTGCCAAGCTAATGAAAAACACTAATGTGAACAAAAGAACAGTAAAGAAACAATATTCCATTCCAAAGCACACCCAAACCTCCAACACGTTATTTGCTTTGAGTGCAGTACCATTAGATATGAGCACAGTACTTAGCTGATTGCGTGTCGTAAATTCTTTTTTGATCAGACAGTGCTTTATGCTTTTGTGCAAACAAGCAACCAATTGCTCAGTTTTTCATGCTTTTCACTTCACTTTTTTAAATCTGCCATTATTGTGTTATCATTTTCTGTTTTTGATGCAGGTGGAAATTTTAGCCTCTCTACAGAAACCTAAGAAGATCTCGTTGAAGGGCTCAGATGGCAAATTATACATCATGATGTGTAAACCAAAAGATGATCTCAGGAAGGACTGCCGACTTATGGAGTTCAACTCCTTGATTAACAAGGTTTAAATATGTTTTGAAAATATGTAATTGTTGTTTGTCCTTAAAATACGTCAGATTAGACTGTTGGTCAAGTGGAACTGATGTTAATAGGTGGTGTTTCGAATAGATGGATTTTTGACCCTATTAAGTTAAAATGATCTTTTATTTTTGTGTTCTACCTTTTTTGGAAGTTTCAATGTAGTACTGACATATTCTTTAGGAAACATGATTTATAATTGCATTGAGACTCTTGCATTTACTGTCTCAGTGTATAAATCTGTTGATGAACACTGAAGATCCCTGGCCAAATTATATTCCAAAACAATGTTGTTAGCATCTATGTATCATAAGATTATAGTGTATAAATAGCTTCTTTAGATGTATACGAAGATTTCGATGCAATAATGATGATTCCTGTTATTATTTCTTTTAAAGTGCCTTCGAAAGGATGCAGAGTCACGAAGGCGAGAACTCCACATTCGCACCTATGCAGTCATTCCACTCAATGACGAATGTGGTATAATTGAATGGGTGAACAATACAGCCGGCTTAAGACATATCCTGAACAAGTTATACAAAGATAAAGGTAAAGTGTTCACTGGCACACTTACATTGATTGAGGTGGTAATTCATTAGGGTAAATGGCCTACATAGATGTGACTCCTGTTTTCTACCAATAAACTTAAGGGTATACTAAGCCTAACTCACACCAGCGCTGCCTAGGTGAGACCTAAAAAAGGATACAGACACATGGGTGATCTTTGCCAAACACTTTATTTGAATGCGTTTGTTATAATGGCTTGAACAATACTTTATTGAAAAATTCTATTCATGATGATTTGGCAATGCCTTATTTCAAAGTGTTATTCACAGTGATTTTAAGTAATGCTTCATACAAACATATTATTTATAATGCTATCTTTAAAGGGTTGTTAATCCAGACAGTAGGTCATATTCCTGAGACGCTGTAATGTTTAGCTGTAATGGTAAATCATTGATGATGCTAGCGCCTTATTGCAATGCCTGATTACTCACGATAAGTGCAGAGGAGGAATTATGGTTACTGACGTCCGTGAAGGAATGAGGTATTACCATAACTTGATTCCAGTCTTTAAATGAGACATTGACGTAATGCCAACTGACACCCCCATATATGGTTAAATCTTTTACTAACATGAAGGGGGTGTCCTGTGAATTTTAGGGTCATGACCCTTTAAGGGTCAAATATAATGTTGCAAAAGGAATTTTCACCAGCCTTATGTATATTTGTAAAGTACTGCATTGTATCGAGTAATGTGAGTGTAATAAATGTACTTTTACTTTTCTATAGAAAAAGCACAGACTGGACAATTATTTAGTGTTATTATTGTATGCCAGTGAATGGTGATTACTAGCCAACACTTACGACCTTGAGTAGGCTATGAACTGCTCTACTCCAGTACCCTGATAGAGTGTCGAGCGCTACAATGGGGTTTTTGGTTCCTAGTAGAGGGTGAATGTGGACCCATTACCTGTGCAGTCCACACAAAGAATTGCCTGTTTCTTGACAAGAAGTCACACTTATTCCCCCAAAGTAATTTGCTGACCACATCACACTATTTACTGGTCTGAATTCAATCTGTGTTTTTGAAGCTTATCCTTCATTCCTAGATAGTCTTCCAACCAGGGCTTAGCTTGCAATTGACTAGGACGTTTGTGATAGAAAACTTTCTGAAAGCTATAGACCTTGCTTCAATCTAAAGATAAAGTAGGCGGAGAGGCAGAATATCGTAAAGTAACATTAATCGAGCAAACCTCCTATAACAGTTTGTTTCTTTTGTTAGAGTAGATCATGTTATAAGCTGGACTGTATGTCAACATTACATTACAATAGCAGAATTATCCTTGGAGTAGCTTGTAATGCAAGTGTCAAAAGTCACCCTTATTCTTTAATGTTCAGGTTAGGCAGCTTGGTGATATCATAACTCTAAGCCCTTGGGTTATAAATGTATTCTGTGGGTACATATAAACTATTAATGTTCAACAAGCACGACACAAAAAGAAAACGTAGACTCTCTGGGACATGTACACTTAAAGAACTCTTTGTTCCTGGTATGTTATGTTAATTAATTTGTAAAGCGCAATGGTTACCCTGGGGTGTCCTGGCGCTGGTTACCTATTCCTACAGACCAATTACCAAGAAGAGTCAGACCAATTAGTTGAGCAGTTTTCATGAGTAAACAACCAGGTTTTTAATGCCCTTCTGAAGGACAACAGATCCGGCATATTTCTAAGCTGAGCCGGGAGATCATTCCACGCCTTAGCTGCCCCGAAAACAAATCTTTGGCCTCCCCAGGAAACCTTTTTTTATCTTCGGGACCGTCACCGTTTTAGCACCTGAAGAACGTAGATTTCTTGTGGGTGTGTACCACTTTAATTGATTCTGCAGATAGTCTGGACCACTCCCATGAAATGCTTTAAAAACGGTGCTCAACGTTTTAAGAAGTATCCTCTTCCTGACTGGGAGCCAGTGCAGCTTCTTAATTTCCTTAGAAATCGCCGCAAACTTAGGGATCCCAGTAAGCAATCTGACGGCTACATTTTGAAGCCTTTGTAATTTGTTCAGGAAACGTTCCTGGATGTTTAAATAGAGGCTGTTACAGTAGTCGAGCTTTGACAGTACCAAGGCAGAGACCACTGTTTTCTGACTCCCTACTGGCAGGAAAGGCAGAATTTTTTTCACTGTCCGCAAAACAAAAGCTGTAGAGGAGGAGACTGAATTAATTTGGGCCCCCAAATTTAGCTTGTCATCCACAATTACTCCCAAGTTTTTTACTTTTTGAACCGGGGCTGGTACAGAAACTTAAGAAGAGAAGGTCTCTTCTGTCAATCAAAACTCAGGTATTGGTCGTTATGTGCCACTATTAACTGTATTGGGATACTGTTCCCACATTAAGGGCTGGTATGTCTGCCATTATGAAGGATAAACTTCATTTAATTCAATATGTGGTAGTCCACCTGATACGTAGCCCCCAAAAAGGATTTCATTGCAGATGTTACTTTGGCAATTTGCCCTCAAAGCTTACGATCACATTGAAGCTGGAGTGTCTGGCCTTCCACTGTCTGTGTACTACAGGCAACTGAAACAATAGCCCAGATAATCAAATCAGCAAGTATTGGTTGTCTAATAACATATTCCCGGCATAGAAAACTGTGAATTTGTCATCTATATAGCTGCTCTTCCTCAAATGCCTTACCTTTGTCAGCCGTCTTGAGTCGGGGACTAGAGAGTTTGAAAATCAACCTAGCAACATAGCCTTTTCACTATACTTTTAACAACAACCTGTTTCATTGATGTGGTTAATTTAGAACAGTTGTATAACCCATTTTCTAAGCAAGCGTAGGAGTAGGCTAACATTTAATTTCCATGTGCCAAGAAAAGTTGTCAGCATTATAACCTTTATGTTCACTGGGGACATGGTGAAGGGAGATTAGGCAATGGATACTTGGTGGTGCTGGGGTCTATACAGACTATGCAAAGTGGTGCAGACAACCCTGTTACACAAAGCATGGACAATGGTGGCATTTTAGATAGAAAGGCCTGGGCTTGCTACTGATAGTAATACTCTTCCAACTGTGAAAATAAAGTTTTTGACTTGGAGTCCATTATCTGTGCTCCCTTTTTTCCAGGCTACTGGCACGCTCACAATATCAGTTACATATTAAATGATGATGCTCTTGCTTCGAGTAAAAGTTTTCTTTCTTTGAAAAACATAAGTTCCACACCCATGCTTTTTCAAAACCATTTCCCTTACGTGCTGTTGAGATGAAGAGAAAAGAGCTAGGCCTGTCTGGTAAGACTGGAAATTGGAGTCACCAATGACGTATTCCGTGAACGGGTAAAATGGACAATATGTTAAACGTTGTCTAATATTATGGAGATCAAGGAAGATTTTCCTGCTGTCACATTGATATTTGCTACAGAATAATTGAACAAGATCATAGCTACACATTGTCTCATGTTATTCCCCACTCCCAGCAGTTTTAGAGAACTAGATCTCTGATTGTTAAACTAACTCCTCCTTGTCTTTTTCCACTATACATGGCAAAATATATTTGTTTTCTTTTTAGGGTTATATATGACTGGGAAAGAGCTCCGTCAGTACATGCTACCAAAGGGAGCGCCAATTCAAGAGAAGATGAAAATGTTCAAAGACGTTCTTATGCCGCGACATCCTCCTGTTTTTCATGAATGGTTCTTAAGGACCTTTCCAGATCCTACTTCTTGGTTAGTACTATAACTGCTGCAGTTATTAGTTTGATTAACATATCAGTTGTGTGGCAAATGCAAAAAAGAATCCAAAATGAAAATCTGACAGCTTATAAACCCTAAAGAATGAACTGACAAGGTGTTAGCGGGTACTCTCAGCCGGTTGCCATTTCTCCCTCTTTGAGGTTTGACTTGAAGCTTTAGTTTGCTCAGTTTTGTGACTTGGTTAAAAGAATCAGCTGATCTAACTCAGTTCCCTTCAACATCTCTTTTTATTCCAAGTAAGAAGAATTGTATTGCATACATCTTTGTTTCCTAAATGGGTTTTTATTTTCAACTCGCTCATTTTAGCTCTGTGCTTTTTAAAGTAGCTTTTGTCTGTAAGCGCTTCAGTTGAAATTAAAAGCGCTGACAATGGGGAGTGGAAAGAGAACCCTGCTGCATGTGTTCAGAATTGTGATGCCATCCAGAGACGATTAATAGGAAGCAAAGAGCCTGGTCGTTAATTGCAGAACCTTAAAGACCTTGGACTGGGACAAGAGCTTAAGTTGCCCTCTGAGTCTCTCGACCCTTTCATTACTCATGTGCTTCTTGTTGTTCCCAGGCAGTCCTTTTTGTCATCTATCCCTGTATGTAGTGATCGTCTTCTCTGTATGTGCCTTTTCCTTTGGCATTAATATACATTTTCTGCTACAAGAGACATTATCTTTTTTCTTCCTTCCACTGTTTGCAGTAAACCTGGTAAGCGGGGCAGTTTTCTGTGACTAACGTTGCTTTTTCTGCCACTGGAACTTTCATCTGGCCAACATGTTTGTTTTGAGTGCATAAATTTGGCCATAGAGTCTGAAGAACCACACAAGTTAGTGCTTAAAAGAGATCCACCATTAAAAAAATCATAGTTTTTGTCAAGGCATGCATTGTTTGCATCTTGAGCGTGGTATCTGAATATGATATGCTTTTTTTAATTTGATTTTACCAAGGGTCAGAACAATTGATACATTATGTTGTTACCATATCATGGATTACCCACGAAATCACAATACAATACAATACTAGAAGTAAAACAAAATGTAAAAAAGGAGGTTGATGGGAGAGGGGAGGAAGAGAGAAACTGTGGGAAAGTTTGTAAGGATTAGAGAAAGCCAGTCAGTGAAGAGGATGCAATAGACAGAAAAATCGATCTCGGGAATTTCAAGACATGCAAAATATGGGAGCATATCTAGACCCATCGCATGTAGTTGATCTGACCCCCCTGGTCTTGGCAGCTGCGACTTCACGTTCAAAAGTTTGATGTAACATTGCCCAGAAATCAACTACTTTTGGTGGTGTAGAATCAATCCATGCCCTAGCTATGTAAAAGCGTGCGCTGACAATTATAATCGCAATCAGCGAGCTAAGGTTGGCATTAGTCCCTGGCTTGTGACCCAACATGATTATCCTTATTGCTCAAGTAAAATTCATTCCTAAATTAAACTGAAATTGGTCGGCGTAGGCTATCCCAGAATTCCTTGAGCCCGGGACATTTGATAAGCATGTGGACTATGTCAGCTGCATAGAGGCGAAAATGTGACCGCTCAGAGGTTCCGGATACTGCCCATTTAGAAATATGGTTTGGTGTATGATATAGCATACAGATTGTTCTAAATTGCTGTAGCTTAAGGCTGATCGAGATTGATATACGGTCTACTATTGTAAGTGCCTCCTGAATGTCAGTTGGCGTAACTACGTTTGCGAGACACTGACTCAATCCTGAGGCTAAATGTGTTTTGTTGTCCTGAGCACACAAAATATATTTCTGGTACATTGTGCTTTTGTTTAGTACAATGGGCTCCCTGAAGGCTGATAGAAAATGGGGAGTATTTTGCGTGTTTCTTGAACATTATTGAATTCGGAACGATGTGAGAAATAATCCTTCACCTACAGGTACTTAGAAAAGTTGTGTTGCCGGAGCCCATATTTTCCTGAAGTGAAGCAAACGTCCGGAACACCTGTATGTCATACAGTTGCCCAACACTGTGTATGCCCTGTTGGCAACAGGTCCGCCCGATAGTATCATGGAATATGTGGGGCAATGCTGGATTCCCCCATAATAGAGTATAGGGATGAACTACTGGTATAGAAAATGTATTGCAGATTTCACGCCAGGTCCTGACTACATTTCTAATTACCTTAAATCTGACCCTCTTGAAGTAATTAGGGTCTGTTAATTTGTGCAGTGGATAGCTAGTATCCAAGCTTAGCGCCAGTTGATATGCGAGCATGGTCAGTCTCGGTTTCTTCCCCATTAATTAGCTTTGGCTCCGACTCGTGAATGATGCCCAAAAGTATGGCTTAAAATCTGGTAGTTGTAATCCTCCCTTTGAGTAAGGTAGTTTCAAAAAGCAAATAGCGCGTCTGGCCCTCCTATACCCCTAGATAAAGCTACTGACTGTCCCCTCAAAACGTTTAAATATAGAATCAGGGACTCATAGTGGTATTGATCGAAATAGATACAGAAACTTCAGCAGTATGTTCATCTTGATAATATTACAGCGGCCCAGAATGCTCAAAGGGAGCCAATGCCATTGCCGCATTTTAGCAATTACTATTTTCGATAGTGGTTCATAATTAGGCGTGACACTTTCCACAAAGTAGCTATGTCTGTGAAAAGATGCTTTGAAATTGAGGATTACCTGCGTTTTGGGTAAGTTCAACTTATTGCCTGAAAAAGCACCAAATTATTCCTTCTCCTTAGATATGAGATTCAGCGCTACCCCTTGATTGTTGGCATAGATTGCCATATCGTCTGCATAGGTATTTTGAGTTCAGTCACTTTTGATATTACAGGCTGTATACCCTTATTCTGTAGGAGGTGTCTTAGATAAGGTTCTGTGTAGAGGGCAAATAGCAAAGGGGAGAGTGGGCATTCTTGACATGTACCTCTGTGTATCGCAAACCTAGTGGTGCGGATACCTTCCATCAGGACCTTAGCCAGCGAGTTCTTATAAAGTGTCAGCACCATAGTTATAAATCTATTACCTAGCCCCTATGCACCTATAGTCAGCCAGAGTGTGTCCCAGGTGAAGCCTTTTCGGCGTCCAGCTTTACCATCCCAATGTTATCCTTTATTTTTCCCAGCAACGTCAAACGCTGCTATCGCAGTATTAATATGTGCCGCGGGGATATAGCCATGCTGCTGGTCTAAAACCAATTTGTGCATTACTGGGGAGAGGCAAGTTGCTAAAATTTTGGAAAAGATCTTAGCGCCTGCGTTTACCAAGGATATGGGGCGTTAGGAGCCCCATTGCTCCAGTGGTTTATCTTTTTTGAGGACTACCACAATATTAATCATCCCCCATGTTGCTGTAGCAGCTCCTCCATTACAGATAGATGTCATCGAATCGAGAAGTTCTGGCGTGAGAATATCCATGAATACCTTGTAGAATTCAAGAAGTATTGCATCCTCCCCTGCTGCTTTACCAGAGGATCGAGCGCAGAGTGCCACCTCAACGTCTCCTAGCCCTATATCCCATTGCAGAGAGAGCTGCTGCTGGGGATCCAGATGCCGCAGACCACTCTCCTGCAAATAGTTGATAACCGTCAACTGTTCCTTACTGTCGGGTTTGTTATAAACATTTTAATAGAAGTAGGTAAATTGCTCATCTATTGCTTGTGGGTGGGTATACATAGTCCCATCCTCCCCCTGGATGCGCTTTATTGTGCAGTTTGCCCTTTTGTCAGAAATCTGATGTGCCAGAAGGAGACCCACTTTTTCCCCATATTCATACTGGAACATCTTGTTCTTCTGATAGCTGGCAGCCACCATCTCAGTTAGACCCCTATTGAGCAGCTTGTTCATGTGTGTCTTTAATGAGAATCGCCTGCGCATGCTGCAGTTCTGATGCCACACAGTCCTGCCGACATTTATCAGTTTTATGCAGCACTTGCTTGTTATAATTTAGAATAAATCGGAGTGTAATCTCCCTGATGTATGCCTTCATGCAGTTCCACGCAGTTGCTACAGGGGAAGAGCTCAGAGGTAAGTATTCTATGAGTGAACGCCTTATATTTCCCCGATACTCAATGTTCGCAAGAAGATTATGTGGAAATGAAAATAGCCGTTAATTATTCCCCGCTGCATGTGCCATCTGCATAGTAAGCATAGCAGGGTTATGATCTGAAGTAATTTTGGGTCATATCTTGATACATGCCCCCTCCAACATGTACCCTTGTGCCGATATCATGTCAATTCATGAGTACTGCTTGTGAGGAGAGGAATAATAAGTGTGTCCTGGTAGTAGGGGGAATGCTGTTCTCCACACATCAACTAACCTGTGCAGCCACGCGAGCTCCAGAATGGAGGCATGAGTTCTACGCAGCTTGGCATTTGCATGACGATTAGTGGAATCGATGCTGTTGTCAATTACGCAGTTGAAATCGCCCATGCAGATCAAATCACTGGGCCAGTCTAGCAACTCAATAGTTAAATAATCAAAGACCACCGGATCATCTAGATTTGGGTCATACACCGCACAAATAATATATTTTCGACCATTGATCAAGAGTTGTGCAGTAGCCCACCTCCCCCTATTATCTTCGGCGGTTTTGAGAACGCTGGCTGCTAACTTCTTGGATTTCATTATGGTGACCCCCCCGGATGGATCTGTCTGGGACGTGCAAATTACGCTGTCATAAACCAGTTGCTTTAAGGCTTGCCGGTCTTTATAGGCCGGGTGAGTTTCGGTAATACCTAATATATGCGGTTTGTAAGCTACTAGTTCATCCCGTATTAACTGCCGCTTTCTGTTTTGATTTAACCCAGCCACGTTCCAGCACATGCATTTTAAACTAAACATTGTGCTGATCCCAGTTTGGTTTACCCTTCCCTAGCTGCTATATAACATAGACTCCCCTCCCCCAATCTTTGTAACATTCTAAGTGCCATCTCCAATAGCTCTGACCCTTAAGGCTGCCTATGACCCCCCACCCCCTGAAATACAATATAGAAAACAAGAAGTAAGTTCCATCCTCCCTTTGGCCCCTCCTGCCCTTGAAATCCCCCCAACCCTCGCCGTGCTAGGAAAAGGAATGATCCTATCCCTTAGCTGTCTCTGGAATGACGGCCTTCTTGGGGCACCACCCGAGACCGCCACCCCTCCCCTACCCGTTACCACACCACCAAAAAAAAGGAATCCGTGAAACTCCCCACCCCTTAGTTCTGGTGCGCGTTCAGTTTCAAGGTCCTTTAGTCATGACTTCTCTCCCTAGAAGTAGTCCATAAGAGAGTGCTGTATAGCAGCCTGCCAAAATTGACCCGCAGCTACCCTTAGTTGCAGTATAAGAATACGTATTGCCATTTGCTCAGGGCCTGAGACCCGTTCTGTTCAGAGTGAAAGAACAGCGATCGACCATCCTTGATGACCTTCAGTCGTGTCGGTTCTTGCAGGAACACCTGCGCCCCCAAGGCATTTAACGGGTCTATTAGCTGTCTCATCTTCCAGCGTCTGTCCATTGTGGTCTTGCATAAGTCTGATCGGACAGAGATGGACATAGATTTGACTGTTGTAGGTGCTGCGGGTCGGACTTTAAAATATATTGCTTGCCTCAAAAAAAAGTTGCTGATGTTTATAAGAATAGGACGGGTGTGTGTGTGCTTTGACTGAGCCATTTGCTTAAGGACGATAGGAGGTCTATGAGCACGCAGGATTTGAGAGTCCATATCCCAGTCTGCTTGATCTGAAATTGCTTTCTGGGACAGATCAACTACATGCTATCTGGGATTGCTGCTTTCCTTCCCCTCCGGTATGCCAAGAACCTTCCGGTTGTTTTGGCTCTGCCTATTTTCCAAGTCTTCAACTTTGCTTTGGATGAGCGCGAGTTGCCTCCCACCTTCAGTGATTGTTTTTACCGTTGCTGAGCCGATTTCTTTTCTATGCCGACCACTCGGTGTTGGAGCTCAGCTACCTCCGATGAGAGTGCTGCCAACCTGCATGTAACATCTGACAGCGCCTGATGCATTGCCACGTCATCTGCTTTGACCTGGGCATAATGTTCCTGCGCCTCTGCTCTATGGTTCTGCAAGCACTGGAGGATTGTGGACAAAGATGGCTCTTTAACACCAGTTACGCGCCCCTGTTCATACTGATCGGTACCATTACTTCCAGATGACACCGGGCGAGTTTCCCATGAAGGCGAGCTGCCGGTGGATTCCAGAACTCCGCTTATGCTGTTGTCGAGCTTAAGATTGGGACTTGCATCTGGTATTCCCTGAATGACCGCTCCCGGCTGGGGTGAGCGAGATAGGGAGGCAGAGCCTTTATGAGTCAGCTGTGATATCAGGGCCTTAACCTCTCCTTTAAAGGTAACTCGCTTATGCAAATGTCTATCCTTGGGCCCCCCTTTGGAGCGTGTTGTGGCCAAGCTGTTAGGGTCACTGATATAGTTAGCTTGTTTAAAGCCACCGCGGCTCTTTGCGATTTTGGTTTTTACTTGCTTTTTTCCCAGAAGGGGGTCTTCTGTCCTGGCGTCTTTGTCCCCTAAACAAGCAGAAACCTGGTATAGCAGGTTATTAGGGCCTCATTCTACTCTTGAACCTGCTAGACCCGCTGTCCCAGAGCAATCCATTATCCCCTCCAGTTCTCTGGACTGGCTCTGCTTTCTAACAAAGCCTTCAGGAAGCCATCTATCACCGCTGAGATTAGGAGTGGTAGTCACACTGCCCCCGATCTATTAGTACTTGCTACAGCCTGTTGTACTGTATTTGTTCTTTGTGAGCTATCTACTGCACTAGCACCTTGTGCCCCTCCCTGCTTGGTGTGATACCCTTGGTAATCCGGGCCTGATCCTGGGCTAGCTCCTATAGCGATGGTAGCAGTGGCCTGACCGTCCCTCAGTGTTAGCATGAGGTATTGTCAATATTGGCTGAGGCATTGTCATTATTAGCACTGATAGTATAGTTAGGATCTGTACCTTCAAGTTTGGCCTGGTCGGCTGTAGTTGTAGTTTGCGGCATAGAGGACAGTTCTTCCCCTGATGCGCCATTAATGTTCTTCACTACGCTCACCAGCACATCTACCATCGATGCTGCAGTGTTCTCCACGTTTTCCTCGTTGCAGGCATGCAGCAGGCCATTTGCGTTGCCTGACTGCAGGAGCCTGAGGATTGACCTCCCTGCCCAGGAGCCACAAGCTCTCTGGAGCACGCAGGCGAGCGCCAGTTTCACCTGCCGTCACTGCCGACCCAGAAGAGTCAATTCCTGCTGCTGCTGCTGTCCCTGCTGCAGCAGCCTTGTCGCGGCCGTGATGTCAGTGGCTCTGCCACCGCGCAGCCCGTACCTGCAGCAGGAAGTCTCGTATGAGCCTGAAAAGCTGTGTGTGCATCCGAAGCTCCGACTGGAGAGATGCTTGTGGTTTGGAAGATTCCACCGCCGGTAAGTGCAGGACCAAATGGTTACTGTGAGGAGAGTTACGGGTTATGCTGGCACCATGCAGTGTGAACAGAGACGGAGGTGTGGGAGCGGTCTCAGAGCCCTCACCAAGGCAGGATCAGCCCGCCATCTTCCCTTCCCCATGACTATGATATGTCTAGTGTATCAGTGCAAGACTTTCTCACCTTGCTACCGGGCTTAACAGTATCAGATCGTCCTAGGCTGTATCAGAGTTGGAAATTGGGTTTCCGGTTGGCTAGGGTACACCCTGGCCAGGCAGAACCCACCACCCTAGTCAGGATAAGCTAGATACACAACTGAGATAACCTGTGCTCACCCTCTGGTAGCTTGGCACAGAGTAGGCAGGTTTATCAAAAGAGGCAATGTGTAAAGTATTTGTGCAGCACGCCCCCACAGTAACACAATGAATACACCACAAAAAGACTCCACACAGGTTCAGAGATATAGCTTATCCTATTCTGAACAAAACAAGATGAAAATAACCAAGATCCAATAAGCAGCTCTCAAGTTATGAGCAATTCCAAATCAAATCATTTGTATTGTGCTTTGTTCTAGGCAGATTACTTATGGTTGCGTCAATCTAATTGAATTGTATTGGATCCCCACAGAGGATCGTCAAGTATGTGATAGACAATTACTATTTGTAAGTGTACCCAAATGATGAGTACGGGAGACCCGTAATGTGTCCCCTGAGACCTACACACTGAGTACAATTCAGCGGTCTTCCAAGAGGGCAGCACAGCTGACGGGGACCGCTCGGGCCCGTTCACATTAAGTACCTTCTCGAATGAGGCAGCAGGGTTGGGAAAAGCCACCAACTATCTCTTTCCCCAGGTCAAGTGCAGGGGGGGCTGCGCCTAATCACGCTTGTCTATAGTGCGACGAAGCACGCTTATAGAAGTTGCAACAGTCTCTCTCCAGCTAAGTCCTAAGCGGGGCAGCACGTTGCTATGGTGACGCTTTCGTCCAGAGATGTGATGAAGTTGAAACACTGCCAACATGGACTCCGCAGCGTTCACGAGTGAAGCATGGGTCCTTAAATGAAATCAACATGGAGCGCTGAGCCCAGCTGGAGATCGGGCCACCGCTGAATTCCTTAAACACTGAGTTCTTGATCCTTGCAGAGCGGAGCACCAGTTTTGTAGTAGCAAATCTCTGTGTATATTCATAATCTGTGAATAGTCCCGCCCATGTGCGTGGACCCCGGAGCAATAGAAATAGTCTCTTAAGTTGTCCTCTTCTGCAGTCCTGCATAGACACTTAAGAGAAAATCAAAGACAAATAATGCAGCCTGACATTAACAAGGCTACACTAGCCAGCACTTCATCCTGAAGTGACACAAAAGATAGCCAAATAATATTTAAATTTGCACATTTTGCTAATTTTCACACCAAGAGAAACTCCCCTTCACAAAAATCCTTTGTCATGATAGAGAGGAAGGGTTGGACAGACAAGCCCCATAGGCTGCCATTATGTGTCTGGAAAAGGGATACCGTGACTTTAAAGGACCATCTAGAGACCCTCGGTATCCCATGATGTACAGCCAAAGGCAAGTTACTTTCAGTTCTTTTTTCCGGCTCCTGCTACCAGGACCCTGGAGCATTGAGCTCTTCCTTTATTGGTATTTCTTCAAGCTTTTGAGCTTTTTTGATAGTTTTAGTGGTTCAATCGACGTCTGGGGCCTTTATCTTCCATTCGCTGTCCTTTCTGGCCAGCTAAGCCACTTCCTTTTTGTCAAAATGCCAGCTCTCTTTGACAAGTGCCCTGAGTGTGGCAGGAAGAAGGCCAAGTCAGACTCCCACAGGTTTTGAATACTCTGTCTTCCATCTTCTCATGTTCCTGACTCCTGTGTCATCTGCAAGCCATTCTCCAGGAGGACCCTGCGTGACAGGGAGAAGATTTGTCTTCAAGGCCTGGAGCAGAGAAGACCTCAGGATGCAGGTGGGGCCTCAGGGCATGGATGGAACCTTTCATCTTCCACTTCCCGTGCTTCGGCCTCTGTGGGGCTTCCCCAGACGCGAGAAGGCCCAGAAACGGCACCGGTCCCGGTCAACATCGATGGCTACGACATCGAAAGTTATGATGACGATATACTCCCCGTCGACCCAGGGCTCTGGGTCTAAACGGCATCGGGGGGAAGGACGTTGAGACCTCGGACGAGGTCGACGTCGAGGACATCACAGACAACGTCGACACATCATCGTCGTCGATCTGAGTCCCGAAGACATCGGTGCTCGCTGTCGAGGCGACACCGCCAATCGCCGTCAACGTCGACGCGCAGGTCGCCGTCGAGAAGGAGCTCTTCGCCGTCGTGGAGCAAGTCGACGTCGAAAGGGAAGTCGACGTCACGAAGGAAGTCGGCGTCGAGAAGAAAGTCGACGTCGGGAAGGAGGTCGTCTTCGAGAAGCCTGTCACACTCTGTGGTCAGCATTTCCTAGATCGAGGCGGCACCAGCGTTCTCCATCAGGGGATACTGCCTCCAGAGCACCCTCTTCAAGGCCTGCCCGCAAGAGGAGGAGAGTGATTCATAACTCGGACTCTGAATACTCCAGGACCTATTCACCATCTAGGTCTCCGGAGACAGCCCAGCCTGTCGGGGCATTGCTCTCGTAGCCGGCACAGATCTTCTACCAGGTCTCGACATCGTCACCGCCGCGAGAGGTCATGCTCCAGGTACACTAGGGACACGGATTCCTCTAGTGGTGGAAGATACTCGCCGACCTTGTCAGACTCTCCTCCTACGAGGGTTTCACCGGTCGATGACATCGCCACGTTTAAAGACGTGCTGTTGAGAGGAGCGGCTAAACTGGGGATCGCACTGGTTGTGCCTGCCCCGTCCACCTCTGTCATCTTTGAGACGCTGCAACGTAAGCAACTCTCTCGTCCTCTGCTTCCTCTAGTGCCCGGTTTGGAGGAACCGGCTATGGAACTGTTCCTGACGCCTGCCTCTGTGAAGTCTGCTCCATCACGGCTTCAAAAGAAGTACAGGCCTCCGGACTCTGACCCCGCATTCCTGCGAACAGATCCACCTCTGGATTCGGTTATAGTGGTGGCGGCTAAGAAACAGCACTCTACGGCTCCATCGTCCACTGTACCACCGGACAAAGAAAGCCACAGACTGGATTCGGCGGGGAGGAAGGTCTGCAGTACAGCAGCCACTTCCATGAAGGCAGCAAGCTCGACTGCCCTCTTGGGCCGCTATGACCGCTCCTTATTGGAGTCTCTACAGCAATTTCTTGAACTCCTCCCTAGGGACAAGCGTGAGGACTTTCAGGAGATTCTTAATGAGGGCATGATGGTGTCAAATCAGATAATCAGTGCGGCAGCAGACACCTTTCTCCTGGCAGCCCATGAATACTGTCACGGTGTGACTCTGAGGCGGCACTCCTGGTTGCGGCTTACCTCCCTGAAACCAGAGGCACAGCAGCGAATTGCTAATCTGCCCGTTTCGGGTTCCACGCTCTTCGGTGCCCATGCAAACGAGGAAATGGCTCGCATGAAGGCGGAAGTTGAGACACTCAAGGCTGTTGGCTTGGAGAAGCCCAAAGAACAGCGTAAAACTTTCCGCCCATACCAACGAAGCTATTCTTTCCAGCGGTTCCAACGCGGGCAGGGTCGGCAGGGTCGTCAGGCTGGACAGCAGCAGTTTCAGCGGCAGCCTTTTCAGAGACATGAAAGGGGCAGAGGCAACCAACAGTCCACATCAGGGAACAAGGGCCCAGCTGGGTCTTAGTCCTGAGGGATTACTTCCCCCTCTTCTGTTACCCACTCCGGTGGGGGGAAGCATACAGAACTACCTGGCAGAGTGGAGAATAATTACTCAGGACAAGTGGGTGCTGAATATTGTTTGCAATGGATACAGTCTACGCTTTATCAGCCCTCCTCTAGCTATTCCACCAGTTCGCTCACAATACCTGCTACGCAAACTTCAAGCGGAGGCTGATACCCTGTTAAGATAAAGGGCGATAGAGCTTGTTCCTCCATCTCTGAGAGGAAAGGGTCTATACTCAAGGTTCTTTCTGGTGCGGAAAAAGGACAAAAACGAGTTCAGGCCCATTCTGGATTTGCGGGAAGCAAACAAATGGATTTGCAGAGAAAAGTTCTGTATGCTGTCCCTGCACCAGATTTATCCTCAGCTGCATCAAGGAGACTGGCTCTGCGCCATAGATCTGCAGGACACGTACTTCCATGTCCCCATTGCCCAGAAGCATTGGAAGTTCCTGCGTTTCCTGGTCGGCACCAACCACTATCAGTATACAGTACTTCCGTTTGGCCTGAAGTCTGCTCCCAGGACTTTTTCAAAGTGCATGGTGGTGGTGGCAGCGCACCTGAGAAAGAACAAGGTGCTTGTTTACCCGTACCTGGACGACTGGCTGATCAAAGCATCCACGTTCCAGGAGGCGCAGCTACATTTCAACAGGACCGCTGCTCTGTTGAACCAATTGGGTCTGCACATCAACATATCCAAATCTGTCCCGACTCCTGTTCAGTGTCTGCAGTACTTGGGAGCCTCCATCGATACTCTCAAGGCAAGCGTGTGTTCTTCGGAGGAGCGACGCTTATCGATCCTTCAGAAAGCTCAGACTCATGTCCGTTCCATCACCGACGGTGAGGACGGTGTCCTCTCTCCTGGGGTCGATGGCCTCTTGTATCCTTCTCACTCCACATGCACGCCTCCACATGAGGCCGTTCCAGAAATGTCTGGAGGATCGGTGGGACCAGAGACGAGGGAGCTGGGAGGACAGGATCCAACTGTCTCAACACGCTCTACAATCCCTGAAGTGGTGGTGTTTACCGGAGAATCTCCTCAAAGGGATTCCATTCCACAAGGAGATACCGACCATTGTGACAGATGCGTCTCTCCAGGGCTGGGGAGTGCATTCGGACCACCTTCAGATCCAAGGCACGTGGTCTCAGACAGAATCTATGTATCACAACAATTTTCTGGAACTCAGAACTGTTGATCTGGCGCTGAAAGCCTTCCACCCGTCCTTTCGGACCAATTCTCTGCTTGTATAGACGGACAACACAACAACGATGTATTACCTCAACAAGGAGGGGGGCTCAAGATCGCGCACACTGTCTCTAGAAGCGCAAGCGATCTGGAAATGGCTGTTGGCCAGGGGACTGACGATAACGGCGACCCATCTGCCAGGTGTGCAGAATGCTCAGGCAGACGCTCTCAGCAGGCTCGTTCAAGAAAGCCACGAGTGGGTCTTAAACGACGAGGTGTTAAGAGACATCTTCGCAAGATGGGGCACTCCAGACATCGATCTGTTCGCCACCGCAGAAAACAGCAAATGCCGAGACTTCGCCTCCAGGTTTTACCAACCGGGGACGCTGGGGAATGCACTGTGGATCAACTGGTCGAACAGCTTTCTCTACGCTTTTCCACCCATTCCCCTGATCCTGACAGTGTTGATCAAGCTGTCCCAGTCACGGGCCAGAATGATCCTCATTGCCTCGGAATGGCCTCGGCAGGAGTGGTTCACCGACCTACTACATCGGTCTCTCCTGCCGCAAATTCGGCGTCCATGTCGGCCGGACCTTCTCACGAAGTTCGGAGCGCATACAAATGGAAGAGAATCTGCATTTGGTGCGCCTCTAAAGATGCTGATCCAACATCCTGCAAGGAGGATGTCATCCTTCCGTACTTACTGCATTTGGCTCAATCTGACCTTAATTTTCATTCGATTAAGGTTCACCTCGCAACTTTAACTCCGTATTGGAAATGCCCTTCACAAACTTCCTTTTTCCAAATCCCTGTCATCAAAGTTTTTCTGGAAGGTCTGGAGAAGGTGTTTCCTCCCATTAGGCGTCCTTCGCCTCCGTGGGAGCTTAATATGGTGCTGTCTAGATTGATGAAGGAGCCTTTTGAGCCTATTCATAAGGCTTCTTTACAGCATTTATCCTGGAAGGCAGCTTTCCTTGTAGCTATAACATCGGCTCGCAGGGTGAGTGAGAGCCAGGCCCTGTGTTGCCAAGAGCCCTATACTGTATTTCATGCATCTAAGGTTGTCATGAGGACTCACCCGAAGTTTCTCCCTAAGGTGATATCTGATTTCCATTTCAATCAAACGATCACTTTACCAACGTTTTTTCCAAATCCTTCCTCTCCGGCAGAGAGATCCCTTCATTCACTTAATGTGAGACGGGAATTAAAATTCTACTTAGATAAGACCAAGGAGATTCGTAGATCGGATCAGTTATTTGTTAATTAGGGTTCGAACAGGACTGGTCTTGCTACCTCTAAACAGTCCATTTCTAGGTGGATTGTGTCCTGTATCCAATTGTTTACCAGAAAGCTAACAAGACTCTAGGGGGCAAGCCTAAGGCTCACTCTACCAGGGGCAAAGCGGCTACTGCGGCTTAGCTGCGTAATGTTCCCATTGCAGACATCTGTAGGGCTGCCACTTGGAAGTCAGTCCATACCTTTGCTAAGCATTACTGCTTGGACTCTGATGCCAGGGCAGATGCGCAGGTTGGGCAGGCTTCGCTGAGGAGTTTATTTGCACAGTAGTGATTCTATATGTTTCTTCCACCGCTGGGTTTGGATTGTGTGGGATGGGCTTGCCATTTTATTCACAGATTATGACTATACACAGAGATCCCCTACTACAGAAGGAGTAGTTTCTTACCTGTAACTCCAGTTCTGTAGTAGGGGTATCTCTGTTATAGTCATAAGCGACCCGCCCTCCTCCCCGGTGGATGAAACAACGACATCATGGATGCTACAGGCCTGGCTTTATACACCTTCAAAAAGAACTGAAAGTAACTTGCCTTTGGCTATGAATCATGGGATACCGAGGGTCTCTAGAGGGTTCCTTAAAGGCACGGTATCCCTTTTCCAGACAAATAATGGCAGCCTATGGGGCTTGTCTGTCCAACCCTTCCTCTCTATCATGACAAAGGATTTTTGTGAAGGGGAGTTTCTCTTGGTGTGAAACTTAGCAAAATGTGCAAATTTAAATATTATTTGGCTATCTTTTGTGTCACTTAAGGATGAAGTGCTGGCCAGTGTAGCCTTGTTAATGTCAGGCTGCATTATTTGTCTTTGATTTTCTCTTAAGTGTGTATGCAGGACTGCAGAAGAGGACAATTTAAGAGACTATTTCTATTGCTCCGGGGTCCACTCACATGGGCGGGACTATTCACAGATTAGGACTATAACAGAGATACCCCTACTACAGAACTGGAGTTACAGGTAAGAAACTACTCCTTCTCACATAACAGGCCTCTGCAGTAGTGCAGGCAAAGCGCCTCTAACACTTTGATGGCCCTGAGACTTCAGGAACGGGGGAAAGCCAGCAAGCCCTTCAAGATCACTTGGAGGGAAGGCACAGTCATGGAGCAGCAGACAAGAAGCAGAAAAGCAATCCTTCCAGAAACACTGTCCAGTTGAGTCCTTTAAGCAGCACAGCAACCCGCAGCAAAACAGTGATCTACATTTTAATAGTTTTATATGAATAACTTATTTGTGTGCCTATATTCTAAAATGCTCTTTTCATATGAACTAATATAGTTAAGTTTCAATCTTGAGTTCTCTCAATAACAAAATTTATGTATTTCTCAGTGTAGGCTTTCACAGCCTTTATATGACCTGAAATGTAAATGAAAGTTGTAAATGGTTTCATTGAAAATTGAATTTTCATTTAAACTGTAAATATAAATAATGTTTCCATTTGGATAAATGAACACCTTCTTTCAAACACAATTTCTTCATTTTTGTGCACGCAAGAAAAAATTTACTTCACATTCTATACTTACCTAAATCAACATATGAGCAAACTTAAAATGACATTGAGCATGCTGGTTTAAAAGCAAAATAATTATTTAATGTACAAACATTACGATAATTTTAAGAACATACTTGCCTTTTACCTGTGTTTTAAGAGTTCATAAGAAGTAGCCTGGCTTTCTGTACAGCTTATGCTGACAGCTCTATACGTTTTTTGAACTCTGGGCACTGGAGAAACATGATTTCAAGGACAATTATCTTTGTGTGAAGTGTGGAGCACTGTTCTTCTTCTGGCAGCTAAAACTTTTCTTATTGATTAAAACTAAATCAAGTCCGTATGTCAATATTATTTTCTGGCTATGTGTCCTCTTTAATGTTTATATGAACCGATGTTTGTTTCAATAAAAAGAATTCTAAAGAAAAAAAACTAAATCAGGTCATTGAAGTACCTTTATCTGTAAGTCTCCATTGGTTCCTTGTAGCATATCTGTATTTATCACTCTGACATTGGGTCTGTAACTATTGTGCTAGGGCGAACAATGCAAGCATAAGTCAATTTGAGCAATCTTGCGTTTGATCTCTGAAACATACTTGTCGGGTCTATAAAGCTTAGGCTAAATTGAAGGTGCTGCAACCCAGTGAAGTGAATCACCAAAGCCTTGGTCTGCAGAAATGAATGCAGATCAAAATGTCTAATTCATATCATTTAGCAATGGCTAAACTGCTTACAGTAAGCTTGTATTAAGCATGACATAAGCATTTTTAAATGTATAAGAAAACATTATGAAAATACAATGGTTAAACCACAATTTTAAATATCCACAATTCCTATGCTAGCTCAGTAGCAAACACTATGAATCCTGAAATGTAAATGCAGTTATAAATAATTTCTTTACTCTTGAAATAAATGAGTAGTTTTATTGATGCTATGCTACAACAGCTTTTGATATGTTACTATAACAATTGAAGTACAGACGTCCTTATAAAATGGAAAACGAACAAGCAACATTTGGATAACATGGACATTGGACCACTTTTGAGTCCTTAGAGAATCTGTGAGAATCACAAACTATCAAAGTGATTAGGAAAACCAAGAACATCAATGTCAGCGTTACATATTTTTTAACTCTCACTGGGTTACACTCAGGTTCTTGTGGTATCACAATGTTCCTGTTATGCATTTATAAAGTTTATTTGACTATACATACCTTTGTAATAACTAACTTTTTGTAAGCCTTATATGTCCATGACCATAGTAGAGTTTACACATCAAAGTGGTGCTTGTTATCTTGTACTGATTTTTCTGTATCTGATCTTCATTCTCTCCAGGTACAGTAGCCGATCTGCGTACTGTCGATCCACAGCAGTTATGTCAATGGTTGGATATATTCTAGGACTCGGAGACCGGCATGGAGAAAATATCCTTTTTGACTCTTTATCTGGGGAGTGTGTTCATGTGGATTTCAACTGTCTCTTCAATAAGGTATGTTTGTGGAAGTGTATGTTTAGTTGACTTTATTAAAGCTCTCTTCATTTACTCGTATTGTAAATTGTACTTTAGAAATGCACCTTTTTTCAATGAACATGCTCACTCAATCGCTCCTTTTCATTCCACCACCATTAGCAATATAGTTTAACTGCTTGAGAGCCGAGCAAACAATAGTGAATATTTTGAGCCAAATTTTCACTGGCAAACACCGTATTTTAACTTCCAATTGTGCAAAGAGAATTAGTTGTTGGCAGATCACAAGGAAAGTGGCAAAGAGTTTGTCTGGCGGCCTCTATTGAGAAGAAGCAGAGGTGATTGGACAGGTCGAGGGCAACAGGAAATGCATAACAATTTGGAGGTAGAATCTAGATTATAAGTAGCACATCTTACCAACAGGCTAGCAATGAGCGATTGTTGGGGGTGCACTTATGTATTAAAGGGGATCCAAAGAGAAAGGATAATCAGATGGAAAGGGGACCAATGAAGAGAAACTAGAGAGGGAAAAATATAAGATGTTGGGGAAGTCATGTCCATTAGCAGAAGGTACCTTATAGTGAAGGAAAGTGTTAACATGGCAATAGGTAGCAGGTTCCATTTGTTGGTTTATTTTGCATTCTTTTGCTTTTTTCTTCATTTTCTTGTTGAAGATTTCCAGTCGATTTTTCACACTATTGTTATGATGCACAATGAGTTTTCAAGAAACTCATTGGAATGTGTTTGATGTAGCAGATATCTTGAAGCATGCAATGTTCTCAAATAAGTTAACACCACACTACATCGTCTTCTGTTATTCCTTTCCAGAAAGACAATTTTATATTCTGAAAGCAGTTTGTTTTTGACAAACACTAGATAAATCTGTTCTGTTACTGCACCATTTGCCAGTGCTAGGCGCTCAAATGATGCAAACCGCTCCCAATGTGCACTGAAATGTTAAATAGAGGTTAGGGACTACAAAATGGATGTTTGGCAACATGGAAGTTTCCATGAGATCCAGAATTTGTAATGTATTCTTAGTGCCTGCTGAATGAATTTATAGTTTGTGTTTGGGGATGGACCTGAGGTAGTCCATTTATAATATGGATAAAGATTTAGGATTGTTTTGTATACTCCTGGTTGAGTCTTGGAGTAGGATTGTGTGATTGGTGGGTGGCTTCTTGGTGCAGGATTTTGTCACATAGTTCTTTAGAGAATAGCCACTTCTATTTGTTGCTGATATGCAGTGTTTCTTATTGGATTTTGATGCACATTACCTTGCTGTTTGGTATTGGGTGTAGCATGTTTTTGTTTTGGTTAAGAGGTGCTTTTTGGCTGTGCTGTAGTCTTTTGAAGGATGTTGGGGCAATCCACTTTTTGGTATGCAACATGTTACTTCACTGCTGCTTTAGGTCTACTTCATTCATCAGAGTTAAGATGAGGGTTACCATCTGCCCTCATATTTATTCTGTAGTTGGGTGCTTATTTATAATGTTCTACCTTTTTGTCCAGGTGGTGGCGAGTATGCTCTCTCATTTGTGTGTATCTTTATTTGGGAGCTTGACATTAGAAGGAAGATACATTGATTTAGATATGAGCAGATGGTTTGCAATGGACTGTACTGCGAGTGTGGTTAGGCGAGCAAATGGTGGTGCTAACTTCCTTCCCTGTGTTATCCCTCATCCTTCTAAAGTAATGTGTTGATCAATGGTTCTATTTATATCTGCTGAACAGAGCTTAAAGCTATGTTCAGGTATAGACCTAGCCACGCTGAGGAGTTTGTCTCTCTACAAAGCTATGGCATGTGTTCCTGTTTTGTGGATATTTAATTGCAATACTGGAGGTTACGTTGTGTCTGTTTTGCTTGGCATATCCTATGCTGAGGGGATATTTCTAATATAACCATTTGTTGCTGCATTTGTGGTATGTACTCCTGTATCAACTATTTATTTTGATTTGGATGTTGTTTCCCACGTTTGTAGTGGGATTCCTATGATTCTGCGATTCTGCATTCCTTTACTTAATAAGCAACAAAGCTATGATTGAAGACAACTGGTTTTCATCAGTTGTCTGCATCAGCGCAGTCCCATGGAGAGCACAGGGGATTATTTCTTGGACATGAATTATTGATCTAATTTTGAAAAAGATGAGAAGCCAAAGGATTTGCTTCATCCTCGTGACTTTGAGATGTTTTGATGATCAACTTTTTTTATTGAAATACCAATAAAAAAAAAAAAAAAAAAAAGAACTTTAAAAATGCAAGCGAGGTCAGTACCTCAAAGGAGGGGGTACCGCAGGGAGGCATATGTCTCTCTGGGTGAGGTATCTTTAGAGGATTTGTATGTAAGAATACTGATACCCTGAAAAAATATCTAGTTTTCTTACAGAAATAGTAGCTTCTTCCTACTCAAGCAACAGAACTTTTAGAGCTTCAAACAAGACTATTATAGATATCCATTATGTCAACATGGGAAGTACCCAGCTCTGCTCTTAGGATTCAGCAGTGGGCTATGAGGAAGCACAAACCAGCACCTTTAGGCATTAAGTTTATCAGTGCCCATTCTTCACCGTAGAGCTGAGGAGTACAGCACTTCAAAGCCGCAAATAATCTGAACACATTTTCTTCAGGTCCACCTAACATGTAACCCAAAGCCATACAGATCATGGTTCACATCAAGCAGCTTTGGAGAACACAGATTGTAACAAGCAAAGTCTGGCCACAGCGGAATTGCGCCTACTTCTTACTAGGTCAGCTAATAAAAATTAAATATTAGCAATTTAGGAAACATGTTTTTCAGATTTGCTACCCCTATATCACCAATGTCATCCTTTGAGCATTTTGTAGCGAGACTTATAATTTACCACACTGACTATTTTAAAATTGTTGTAATTTATTGAGCATCCACGCATGCTGCAGCCTTTTAAACTCACTGTAATGTATTCAAACTAAAGTAATACGTTTATCATCCAGGATTGTTTTGTCATGAAACATTTTAATATGAATCGGAGGGGCACACCAGGATATGAGTTGATTTCAGTCATTCAAAATATCAGTGTCCCTGTCACATACACGAGTGCAACTCAAATACATGTTGATACACCATTTCGGAACATCCTTTAAGGTTTTATTGTTGAATTATGCAATATTATGTTGATAGCTTTATGTAAGTTCTTACTTTAAAGATCACAGTAATTGGTAATTGAAATCTATGGACAACGCAATAGCAAGATTCAATAGTAGTGTTGTAGAATTGATACTGAAGAAAAAGAGGGGGGGAAAATTGAGTCTAGAGGCTGCACTCTGGGAAAATGACTGAACACTTGCAAACACGTGTGATTCTATTTATTCTAAAGCTCATATGAAGACATGTACACTTGTATAATCCCACTAGGAGCTGTGATAATATTCAGCTCAGGCACTAGTTTAGACTGATGTTCTAGGTGCCAATCATAGAACTCATTTATGTAGAACACTCTACATCATACGCTTATACGACACAAACATGGAAACGTAAACTAAGATGAGGGGCCACA
Source organism: Triturus cristatus (assembly GCF_964204655.1). Taxonomy (NCBI): domain Eukaryota; kingdom Metazoa; phylum Chordata; class Amphibia; order Caudata; family Salamandridae; genus Triturus; species Triturus cristatus. The sequence continues at coordinate 564,791,714 of NC_140594.1, forward strand.
CACAGCAAGGTGCCACAACATTGTTTTGTTTATTTTATGCCGACTCTTCTGTAAACTATTTATTTTGCCCATCTCGTTAACGTACCCAACACAAATTGTTCACAAGTATGTTGTAGAACATATTTTCGTGTCCAAGTTCAAACTGGCAGTACAATAATATGACTGGAAGAATTGAGGTATCAAACAATCAGCCAGCACAACCCTCAAACTGCTACGTACAAATGGCAGAAGTAAAAATAGGGGTTGGTAGAAACACCTGCACAAAAAGCCTTAAACCAAGGCATATACCTGAATGCTCACCTGCATCTAGAGTGAGTGGTCTAGAAAGTTTCTAGAAATAGCTGACAAAATGTAACTACATTTTGCCCAATTTCAAAACAACGTTGAAAACAATAACTAAGGATAACCTTGGAATGTTTCTTGCTACCCGTGTAGTTGTGACCCAGTGTGATCACAGTTGATGAGGCTAGAGGCCCTAGGTATCTAAGGCCCACCTTCTGCCCAAGCTGTTGAAAAACGTTCAGATGCATGTCTGTACTAACCTAATCCTATAAACTTGTGAGTTTACAACAGTAACCCAGGGGTTTAGTTCTACTACATGAACCTAAATAGTAAGATAAATAAAGGACAGCGATATTGAATCCTTACTGTCTGTATTTATTGCTTTGTTAGGGAGAAACTTTTGAAGTTCCTGAGATAGTACCATTCCGTCTTACTCATAACATGGTGAATGGAATGGGTCCCATGGGAACAGAGGGTCTCTTTCGAAGAGCATGTGAAGTGACAATGAGGTTAATGCGTGACCAAAGAGAACCCCTCATGAGGTAAGGAATGAAAGATTTACAAATATCTTATTTTTAATTACTAAGTGAAAATTCCTGATTTCCTGCATTGACTTATATGCTTTCAATTTGAGTCTCTAAGTTACTTTATGTAAACAACAGTCTTTCATCACTGCGCAGGTTTTAAAATTGTTACTAGTCAATCTTTCCCATTTAATCTTACCTAGCGTCTTGAAGCCTTTCCTTCATGACCCCCTGGTGGAATGGAGTAAGCCAGCTCGGGGAAGCTCCAAAGTACAAGTGAATGAAACTGGTGAAGTGGTAAACGAGAAGGTAGGTTGTGTATAGCTAACATTTTTTCTCCAGTACCAAGTCATTTTTGTGTGCACAATTTAGTGGCATTTTCATTGCAATCGTTGCTGTCCAAACGTAGTAAACCTAAAACATTCAAACAAAGCAGCATTGTTAAAGAAAACATAGTACATCGCTTGGATGATAAAAGGTTTTTTTCTTAATAGCTTTACTAATAGTTTTAAAATTTCTAAATTTAGTATTCTTAATCCTAGCATCATATGAGACCTCCCCAACTTCCAAATCCTTGGCTCAAAGTTTACCACTGGGTCTCACTGCCGTTTATTTTCATGTCTTACTAATCACGCCTTCTCCGGATTACCGTTATTTCTCTTAGAACGATTTTATTGGCACACCCTTCCTCCAAGTTAATGAGAGTTTCTGGCTGCTGACCAAAGTACCATTCCAGCTAGTGGTTACGAGCAGTTGACTTTTAGTGGGAATTATGGTTCATTTGTTGCTGACCTTTAAGTTTCTGCCACCACCCCACCCTTCATTTTTCAGTAGTCTTCCTTAGTTCCAGCTGGACAGATTTTTTTACCACAGCACACGTGTTATTCAGGCTTTGTCTGAACTACTGCATATCTACCTACACCTTCAACATGTACCTCAAGAAAAGCTTTTTGTGCCAGTCCCAGTTCTCTGAAGGTAACCAGCATATTGTTGGGGGGGCTCCACGACTGACTGAACTGCACCTTCTGAAACTGTTGCAGCCCTAGTTGACGCCAGAAGTAACTGGGTGGACAGCACCCCAAGGTGGCAGGAACAACATTAGTGAATCAGCTCCCCTACCTCCATTCACTCTATAGACAGTTCCACCAGAGAACCCTGAACATATATTTCCTGGAGTATTTTTATCAATGTATATGTAATTGAAGTTATAATGGTGATAATATATGTTAGTGTTAATATTGTTGTTAATTGTATTGCTTGTTTTTGTTTACTTCTTAAAGCTTGGCTAATTCCTGACAGCTATGTGTGCATTACAAATGGAAATAAACGTATCTGTTTTTCGCAGACAATATTTAGCATGTGAAAATAGGCCCTATGTTGGTTAGTCCAGCTTCTTTTGCTAGAGGCAACTTGCCATATCAGAGACTGCTCGAACATGTCTAGGAAACCTAATTGTATTGGGCTCTACACAGAGGTATATTTTAGATCTTCCTGAAATTTCCCAATGCAAGCGGTCCTGTAGGCCCACTTCAGTAGCTTAGATCCTGTGTTAGAGGACATAATCAGAAGGAACATGCATATATCAAACAAACATGCCAAACTTCGTTCTTTCACCAGTATTGTAGTGTTATTCCAGGCATCTTTGTTTAATCCCTACATGTTGCCTTTGGGACATGTGGGCCCATCACCTCCCATTTTGTGGACTGGCACTTATTTTTCCTCAACTGTCTTGGCTCCAGAGTAAAAGAGAGAAAATGCAAACTGAGTAAAGGAGGAGGAAGAGAATTCTGGCAAAACTGTCAAAGGCAGGAAGCAGGGATGAAAACCACCAGCAAGAGTGAAATATAATGGTAGGGATTGTCTGTTGGTGGATTAAAGAGGCACGAGGTGGACTCAAGGGTATGCAGCCTTGGTATTTGGCACAAGAGTTTCTGAGCAAAACTTTGGGCACAGGCACTTAATCGTTTCTAAGTAATGTATTTGACAGGTGGTGGAGGACTATGCTCTTTTATATTTTTTGTCAGTGCATCAAAGATGCTAAACTTTCTGGAGTTAAGCCAAAGACCTCCAAGTGCCCTTAGGCCTAATTCAAGAAACTCTTACTTTTACATACCCAACTCAAGTTAACTTCACCAGAACCATCTATTTTGTGGTCTGGGGTCTTGGGAGGGAACCATCTCCCAAAAGATCTTCCCAAAACAAGCTACATTTGAAAAAGTCCTCTTCTTCCTCGAGAAAAAGATTCCGTTCCCTGGACTAATCTAATATTCTCAACGTTGTTCCCCAAAGCCAAACTGTTCCTCATCGTTGGGGAACATCACAACATTGAAAAAGATATGTCTGGTGCTTCTGGATCCATCAGCCATTTAGGCCAAGACCTTCCTGCTTCCTGCACCCTCTAGGCCGACGCCCACCCCCAGGTTGGGAACATGTACCTTCAGACTTGGCGCCTTTGCAGGCTCCAGTGCTTAAAAAGATGTTAAGACCTGCCAAAGCACTATCCCGCACCACCCCCTGCCTCCCCCCTGTCAGTCAGAGCCTCCCTCAATGCAGGCGCTACCCACAGAGCTGCAGACGATGATGCTCTCATAGCTGTTGCCGAAAAGCAGACATTAATGTTGCGAGGGAAAAAGTTAAGGCAAACTCTAATGATATTCCCTATGGTACAATTTCGATTCAGACTTTGATACCCAGACCCTAATGCCCTTGAAATACCTGCTAAGGATTAAGCCACTAAAGAAAATGATAATTTAGAGGCTGATAACCTCCTCCCCAGTTTTAATACAGATACTGGCTTATATCTGGATTTACAGATTGCAATTGACCAAGACACTTCAATGAAGGGAGACCTCTCTTAACCCTTTGACCTTCCTTCAGAGGATGTCTTGTCATTTACAACGATAGTGCATAAAGCAACTAATGTCTTGGAATTGACTTTGCCGATTACATTGACAAAATCTAACATTCTGAATGAGATTTTTGTAATGGTTATGTTACTGCAATTTGCGATGCTTATGCACATCGCACGCTGGTGGCGTCTTCCGCGCGATCAGCGTGCGATACTTGTTTTACATTGATGTGTTCTTTTAATTGTGGTTCCGAGCTCTAGCATGGAGCGTCTGTCGGTGTAGCGTTCGGGTAGCATCTCTCAGTTGCTATCCAGACGGCTGGCTGACAGGACGCTCCGTGTGTCGGGTGGAAGAACATTGAAAATATACTCCTGAACTTTATAAGACGTCTATTCTTGATCATTTCATCTGGCGAAGAGTAGGGAAACCTTCCACGCCCACGCCTTTGGACAGCTGTACCTTATGCCCACCTCCAACAATTTTTCTTCATAATCGTAAGACTGTTTCTTCAAATTCAGCACGTAGGTTCATGCCTTTCTTCAAGAAGGAAAGAGGTACGTGATTTCAATATATTTCAACGGATCGCCGGATCGAAGCCCTTGATCGGCAGTTCCATGCTCGCGCTGCGCTGTGACTAGGACTTTCGCTCGAGCCGCCGGATAATTCATGCACCCACTGCTGACGTCATCACGTTGCAATACGCGGCGCCATCTTGGATTGGGCCTTCTACATGCAACCTCAATGATAACGCATATTTAACTGTGCATCCCTGGTATTTCATACGCGTGTTGTCAGTTTCATTTTACGTCGACACGCACGTCAATTACAATTTCATACGCGTGTTGCCAGTTTCATTTTACAACTACACGCACATCAAATACGATTTCATATGCGTGTTGCCAATTTCATTTTGCGACAACACGCATGTCATTACAATTTCATCCAAATGATAGATGAATAATTATAAATAACTTCATTTTAGATTGCTACCTGACTACAAGTGTGTTGCAATCAAATTGGTTTTTTTAGCAGTTGTTGTTTTAATCTTTGGTGCTGAAGCAACAGTGAATCTCTCCATACATCAGCGCGTTAAAACAATATTTCAACGACGCGCACGCTTGAGATCATTTGCAATACAGCTACAGTGTCTACAGTCAACAATTAATTTTAATCATACAATTTACTATGGCTACAAATATTAATCAAATTACTCAACCACCTCCTTTCTTAAGCAAACCAGGCAGTCCACCTATTTTCTGGACTGAGTGGTTCAGACTTTTTGAAAATCATTTAGTCGCTATAGATGCAGTAGACTATTCAGCTGCTCGCAAGTTTGCTTTATAATTTGGTTGTTTGGGTCAAGCTGCTCAAAGAATTTTCGACAGTGTGGTTCCAATTCTGCCTCTAGCTTCTCATTCAGGCGATAGTCAATGGAATGTGTACCTCGAAGCTGTAGCATGCCTTAAGAAACAGTTTTCTGACGAACCAAATATCATGTTGGAACGCCACAACTTCTACAAAAGGAAACAAAAAGAAGATGAAAAAGTGGAAGAATATATTTCAGCTCTCAGAGTGTTGGCGACTACATGCGGATTTGGGCCACTAACAGATAATTATATTAGAGACTAGTTCGTATTTAACTGTGCATCTAGAAAGATCAAAGAGAGAATTTTGAGCTGCAAAAGTCCACCTTTATCCGAGGTGATTGATTTAGCCTGGAGTATTGAACGCTCCACAATTTCAAGTAAAACTATGCAGGAGGACAGTAAACCTGGAGTTAATTCTGTTGTTTCAACTGACTGTGAGCATGAGAACTCACTAGCAGCTGTAAATGTTAAGAGTAAACCTCATAAATTTCCTCAAAGGAAGCAACCCCTTTTCTGCTACAGGTGTGGTTCGAAGAACCATATTGGTAATTATCCTGGTTGCCCCGCAATCAACAAGCATTGTGTTATATGTAAAAAGATAGGCCATTTTCAAGGGGTGTGCAGGAATGCTAGGAAACCAGTCAATCTTCGCTATATTGATACTGAGGTAGAGTCATGTACTGATTCTCTTAATAATATCATTGTGACTTTGGACTGTGAAGGAGATGTTATTGCGATAAAAGGTCCGTTGTGCCAAGCATCTATAGATAACATCAGCCTACAGGTCATGGCAGACTCTGGTTCACCAATTACTATCCTGCAAGATACTACATTCTACGAACTTTGGAAGAATAAACAACTACTTCATTCGGATGTATACCCCAAAGCCTTTGGGGAGAAGGATATTAACATGATTGGGTATTTTCTAGGTGTAGTACAGTGCCTTGGGAGAGAAACTACAACAAAAGTTTATGTAGCTAAAAAAGGGAAAAATATTATTGGGTGGAAAGACTTAGCTCGCATGGGCCTATACTTAGTCCCTGGTGATGAAAACCCGATCAAAGTGGGAGAGTTACCTGTATGTAATGTTAATTGTTCTGATACTGACATGTATGTAGAGATAGTAAACAAAATAATTTCAGAATTTAAACCTGTATTTAGCGATCAGGTAGGTAGAGTCAAAGGTGTGGAACACCGCATCAGATTGGTCCCTGGTGCACAACCTGTTTCACATAAAGTACGTTCGGTTCCTATGAGCGTCCGAGAGGAACTCAAGCTCACTTTAAAAAATGTAAGCAATCAAGGCATCATCGAAGCCACGGATTCTTCCCAGTGGGTGGCACCCATCGTAGTCGCATGAAAAAATTAGGTGAGGTCAGGCTTTGTGCGGACTTGCGCTCACTACATAACAATATTTTGGTGGATTGCCACCCACTGCCAAGGATCCATGAGCTATTAGCAAACTTAGGTGGTGCTAAGTGGTTCTCTTTGACCGATCTGAGATCAGCCTATCACCAAGTGTCACTGTCTAAAGAGTCCCAAGATTTAACTACATTTGTTACTCTTTTCGTAGCGTACAAATTTCTTCTCCTTCCCTTCGGATTGGCATCAGCCGGTAGTGTGTTTCAGAAGTTGATGGACACACTATTTCATGACATCAAGGGTGTTCAGGCATATTTGGATGATATCCTAATTTATGCTAGGTCATTTAAGGAACACAATTACATCCTTAAACGTGTTCTAACGATTTTAAAATCTAAAGAAATGAGAGTGAGATCTGATAAATGCAAATTTGCAGTACAGGAATTAGAATACCTAGGCCATACTGTGTCATGTCAAGGGATTAAACCTAAATTTTCAGTGATTAGAGCTATCGAGGACGCAAAAGCACCTAAGGATAAAGACGCTTTACGCTCGTTCCTCTGCCTAGCAGAATATTATGCAAGGTTTGTACCATGTTACGCACAAGCTGTCGAACCTTTACGAGTATTACTTAGGAAAGGTCAAAGTTTTAAATGGTCTGACGATTTAGAAACAGCATTTAAGAATGTTAAAAAGTTAATTGTTTCTGCTCAAGCTCTTCATGCTTTTAGAGACGACTGTATGTCCATGATAACTGTAGATGCAAGTGTTTTTGGTCTCGGTGCAGTGCTTAGCTAAAAAGTGAAGGGACGTGAGCACACTGTGGCATTCGCATCCAGAGCCCTTAAACATTTTGAGCAGCAATACAGCACGATTGAGCCTGAAGCTTTAGCGTGGGCTGTTTATAAGTTTAAGATGTACATCTGGGGGCGCAAATTTGAGTTAATAACAGACCATAAGCCTTTGATTGTACATTTTTAACAAAGTCAACACTTCCAGTATGTCTGCCAGACTAATGAGACTTGTATCAAAGCTGCAGGAATATAACTTTGTGGTTAAACACATACAAGGTGGGAGAAATTTCCGAGCGGACTGTTTGTCCAGGTTACTTATGGACAAAGATGATGAGGAGGGGTTTTCTCTTGGAGGATATGGAGTGTGTAGCAGTAGTGGACGCAGTTCAAGAATATGATTCTGTGTTATCTGATGGTGATTGGAAAAAAGCATGTGAGAATGATGAAATTTAAAAAAAAAGTGGTTGATTATTCAACTCATGTTTGGCCTGAATCTAGATGTCTGAATGGCGATTTGCGTGTTTTCACTCAGTTGTCGGACGAACTATCCGTGATAAGTTTGTTCCTCCTGCGGGGGTTCGGCCTTCGATCATTAATAAAGCACACATGGGACACCTAGGATCCACTAAGACCATAATGAAAATTAAACTTCATTATTGTTGGCCTTCTTTGGACTCATAAGTTAAGAGTATTATCAATAGTTGTCCTGAATGTCTCCTGTCTGATAAACATTGGCGGACTTTAAAGACGCCTTTGCACCCTACTGACTTTCCTAAAGCCCCATGGGAAAAGATTGGTCTAGATTTTTCAGGCCCTTATTCAACACTAAGCCACGATAAGAAATATGTCATACTGGTAGTCGATTCTTTTTCAAAATGGATGTACTACAGTTTTGTTGAGTCCCCTGATACTGAATCTACAATTTCATTTTTAAACAAAATATTTTCGCTAGAGGGTACTCCTAAAACCATCGTGACAGATAATGGCACACATTTAGTTTCTGATTGGATGTGCACATTTTTGAACAAATTAGACATAAAACACCTTAAAGTAGCTTTATATTCTCCAACATCTAACGCATTAGTTGAGCAGAGTAACAAAGTAGTGAAAGAAGTGATTCAGACCACGATAGCTTCCGGGTTGGATGTGGGCGAATTTATTGTTCAAAAGATTTGGAGTTATAACACATCCCTTCACTGTACAACTGGAATACCCCCTTTACATTGTTGAGGGGTAGAGAGGCTCATACCATTTTGTTTCCATCTTGGTTAAGGGACATGTCTACTGGTTCAATGGTTGATTTTGAGGATATATGCCATTGAGTTCACACAAAGCTGTTATGAAAGAGAATTTGGACAAGAAATGTCGCTTGAATAGTGAAGATGTCCATTTCGGCGACTGGGTTCTAATTAAGAAACCTGCCAAAGTTAGAAAGGGGGAGTCGAAGTTTTTGACTCCTGAACAAGTTTTCAAGGTCAGTAAGGGAGCTGCTTTTGTCGCAAATAAAGGGTGGTGGAACAAGAGACAACTTGTTAAAGTTTCTCCCGAACAAGCTAGAATATTACAAGGGAGACAAAGAAATTTTGAGGATGAGCTTGATTGGGGACACTGGTTAGCCTCGGAGGGATCGACTAGTTCTTGCGATCAGATTTCTTCACCTCAGGCCGCAGGTACTAGTCAGGTAGGTGTTAACATTTCCACTCAGCCTGTCAATAGTAAGGGAAACATTAGTTCTTCCAGGGGTCGCACTATAAATGTTCCATAAAGGTTTGAGGATTTTATTAGATATTGATTCTGTGCATAATAACTTGTGTTACTTAAATTGTTTATTTTGTTTTCTTTTAAGGGGGAAGGTGATGTAATGGTTATGTTACTGCAATTTGCGATGCTTATGTACATCGCGCGCTAGTGGCGTCTTCCGCGCGATCAGCGCGTGATACTTGTTTTACATTGATGTGTTCTTTTAATTGTGGTTCCGAGCTCTAGCATGGAGCGTCTGTCGGTGTAGGGTTCGGGTAGCATCTGTCAGTTGCTCTCCGAACGGCTGGCTGACAGGACGCTCCGTGTGTCGGGTGGAAGAACATTGAAAATAAACTCCTGAACTTTACAAGAAGTCTATTCTTGATCATTTCATTGATTTTGCAGTCCTCTTTCTCTGAAATGTTATTTATGTTTAACAATGCCCTCTTCTGTGCTGTCATGGCTGCATGTGAAAAAGCTTTTTTGAGCCCTACACAGAGAGATTGCCAGGTGTCACGGGCATGCTCCTGGTGATCCTCAATTTTTGTTCTCTCATCGGTCACTGTGACAGTGTGGTTGTCTAAATGTCCTCCTCGAAGCAGAACTCGTATGCCTTGCCTACAGCAACTCCTGATTGGCTGAAAAGCCTTTCCTTCTGGAAGCCGGACTGTTTGCACTGCTATTGCCTTCTAGCTTTCTAGGTCAATATATTCATGCCCTGGTGAAAATACATTGATCAACTTGCTAGACCACATGACGAAGTCATTAACGGAATTAGTCAATGACGTCTTAAATGTATCCAAACATCTTGAAATATGGCCTGGCCTTTGTTGATATTGTTGCTCAGTCTTAGGCACTAGCTTTTACAGTGCTAGACATGCTTGAATGCCTTTTACTGGATTCTCTGGTGATTTCCTAGTCTGACTCATGTACATGCCCTTTGAAGGTGAGTAACTGTTTGGGGAGAAATTCAACTCCTCCATGGAGTGCTTCAAATCTAGTAGAACATCAGTTTGAGTCCGTTTCACTAACCGTATAGAAAGTTCCATGACTGTTTCAGGGTGGTGCAAAATCAGCAAAGAGAAACTTCTCAGCCTGTTCATACATCCACACACCTAGTAACTCTCCTTAAGAGGCAGGTGTTACAAGATTCTATTCCCTCTTGGTCCCCATGATGGGCGAGGTCTGTAACCCATTCTGTGTCTTCACTTTCTGAACTTGTTCATTTGACGGGTCTTGTTCAAGGTGCTTTAAATTATCCAAATACTACTAGCTCTGAATGCAGGATACTAGTTGGCATCTCTGGATCTTTAGACCGCTTATTTCCATTTTCATCCATAGACTTTATCTGAGGTTTCCGGTGGAATCCTAGCAATAGCTGTTCTTATTTCTACTATTCAGGCAGACAACTGATCCACACATCTTTATGAAAGTGCTGGTGGTTGCAGCAGCTTCACCTCAACGATCAGAGTCCATGTGTGCATGTACTTGGTTGACTGGCAGGTGTAAGCGGAGTCCCAGGTGCTGGTCAGGAAACACCTCCAGCAGACAATCACTTTGCACCACGACATGCACTTTTACATCAGTGCCCAGAATTCCAATGTCTCTCCTAATGTAGACGCTGACCTTCATAGTGGTTGGTACGAGAGACAACCCACATAAAGGTTGTTTCTCCTCCTCAAATGGCTTTTGATATTTGAGAGATGATTCCAAGGTTTCTGACTCAGAATTTGGCTTTGTAGGTTTTGCATCTACCTGGCCTCCAGGCCTTGTGCATCCTGTTGCTGGCAAATGGCTAATGTGGGCCCTTCTGTAGTATCTGAGATCACTGTGGGTCTAGTATCAGGGGAGTCTAGTGGCTATGGGGCAGATTTCCCCCTCTGATTATCAAGAGCTATGCTGGCTTCCTCAACCTTTTGGTTAGTCGTCCCTTCAACCCTCCACATGCCTAGGCTACACTTATCAAGGACACGTAATCACAGTGCTGGAGTGTGCTGGCGAAACTATTTGGGTGACAGGAAGATATGGATCTTAGGTCAGTTTTGGAGCAGCACCTGCACAAATGTGCTCGAGCTGTGGATGGTCTGTCTTGCAATAAAGGTGATTCTCCCTCACTCATCAGTGAGCACCATCCAGATTTTGTTGGACAATTTCACCATTGTATCACAATTTAGCTTCTGTCAAAACTACTGCGAAGGTGCAGGAGGGCTGAGCACAGCTGATTGCCATCGCCCCAGACCGGGCTTGGAGTATCTTGTACTGATCTGATCTCTTGGTACTCAGTTATCAGAGCAGACGTCCTGTTGCAGGAAGGTAATCGAGACCTCCACCCCTAACATTGTGGCTGCAAATGTGGAGGTACACGGGACAGCAAAAGTCAGTATGCATTTCTGATGAAGACACAGGGATCATCTTGACAGCCAAGAAGCCTACTACTGCATCGATCTGCGCAAGTCACTGGGTTAAGTTTTTAGGTAGTGTTAGAGAATTATCCTCTGACAGACATCTCTCAGTTTGCAGTACACATTACACAGCTGGTTCAGGTGGCGGCTATTGTTAAAGTTGATCTGTTTGTCTTGTCTGCCTTGATGTATTTTCCAGAAGAACCTTAATTTTTTTCTATATCACCGCTAGCAGCATGTTTTCTTTAAGGTTTGCTTTACTTGTTTCCTCCCGCTCCGTTTATTGCTCCTCAGTGGAATTTGAATCTTGTTTTTAATTCTTGATGACATCTCCGTTTGAGGCGATGCACAGTTGGACTTTTTAACCTGGAGGCAGTTTTGTTGGTGGCAATGACTTAAGTGTATTAGGTTGGAGAACTTCACTCTCTATCCGGTCAGCCACCTTTTTACAGTTTTATACCTGGATAATTTGGTTTTTGCTTAATCCCACGAGAGTCAGTGTTCCAAAGTAGAGAGAAAGACTAGAGTCGTCCTACAACTGTGATACTGGGGGATAGTGTGTCCTGATCTTGGTGCCCTCACACACCCCAAAGGATGTCATGCTTCATCATTGGGCAAGTGTTTCAATTAGCGTTTTATTTATCGTTTTGAGCTTACCTAGATATTAAGAGGAAATTGCCCTATGAGATGCAGATGTGGCTATCCTCGAGACCTGTTATGAGGAGTTACAGCATTAATCTGATAGATACTACTAGCCGCAGATTCCTTCACGTAGAATTATCCCCAGACGCGAGACTGGATCCGGAAACTTTTTTGCCACAGCATCCCTGTGCGCCGGGTGCGGGGCAACATCACGCGACTCCGCCCAGACGTCATCCGCGTACGTGACGTCAGCAAGGTCACATAAGACCCGCCCCGGCACGCCTACGTCAGTTTTTTCCTTTTCTGCGTGCAACGCGGATCCGGTCCTTGCTACGGGCCTGTTTAGGCCCCTTTTTAGGTCTCGCCTGACCCAGCGCTTGCGCTGGTCTGGCGAGACTTAAAGTAAGGGCTTCAAACAATGCTACCGCCGGCCACAGCTTGCAGTGCATGAGGGCGAGCGCACGCTTGAGCAGAGGCGCCATATGGCGTGATTACTGCTGCGCGCGCACCACTCGCGCACATGCACTGCAAGCTGTGGCCGGCGGTAGCATTTTTTCCCCACCACTCAAGGTTGCAGTGGAACTCTCTGTTACTCCCGAGTCTCGCGCGCCTCCTTCTGCCGAAAGACTCCTTCTGTAATATCCTCCTTGCCCCAGGGTACCTAGGGAGCAACACCCTCTTGAAAGAATAAATGCGCCTTGGCTTAGAAGTGTCTCGTTGTCCCCTTACTCCACTCCAAGTTTTTGTACTCCAAGGACCGATCGTCCCCCCTCTGTTCATGGTCCGGACCTGCGACCTCCATTACACAGCCTCCGCAGAGAGGAACTCTCGAGTTCTGTTGGTGCCTCCGAGCCGCTTGCGCAGTCCTGGTTACGGTGTGAGCTGTAATGTAACGTCGCCATGTTTGTCCCCATTAATGCCGGCCAGGGATTATAGGTGAGCAGTATGGAACTGGCAACTATTTGTTTCCGCACACCGCCCTCCTCACGTCTGAATGGCATGATTTAATAGAGCGAAAACGTAAAAAATAAAAACTTCCTGTACAGAGGGAGTCCACATGTTCTGTTTTGTTTCCTGACCTCAAACGCAATATGTATCATTGTACTAGTCCATATTGAGTTCTTTGAAAAATGTATGTGCCTCTTTCCCAGCTTTCCCTGTCGCCTGCCAGGTTTGGCTTCTGTCTTGCTGTGTTTGCATGAGCATTCATTGGGAGCGGTTTTCAGGTCTCGCCTACAGACCGCTTCGGTCGAGCAACAGCTGTCCTCACACAACATACACTTAGAGATACAACAGGGGCTTTTTGAAAGCTCCTACCAGCCTTTGGCTACTGTTGTTCATTCAGCTTGCTTCTCCACTGCCCGTCTCGCCCTTGCTCTCCCTTGTCAACTTGTTTTATTAGCTCTGCTTTCACTTCCACAATCCCTAGCGTCCTCAAATTTGCACACTCATCGGCAAGTTAAGCTCTCCCTCTGCCCTCGGAAGCGCATAAAATGGCTTTATTTTGGTTACGCCTGACACAGCCTCCCCTTCAATAGAAGTCAATGGCAGGAAAACATTCACACGATTATTATCTTAAAATCTCCCACTTTCCTCTTCTAAAATGTTGGCATGTATGCGAGTGTGAAGGTATCTAATGTTTTCGAAAATTATCGGATGCGTTGAATAATAACTCAACCTTTATTTAAAATTTCGTCAGGTCCAGCCCGCCGAATAACAGGGGAAAGTATACGATATTGACAGTATCATGCTGATTTTTGTGCCTTAAACACCAAAACCCCTGTTATTCCCCAGAAACTCGTACAAGGAGCTATTTATCGCACTGATATCTGATATCTTTGGTATCCTTATATAACAGGTGCGATACATATCACAAATACTTGTAATCAAGCACTCAGAATGCAACATGTTATTGGATAAAAAACTAGGACTGGCTGAAGGAATTACACATGACCTGGGTCAAGCTGTCACCTATGCTTCTGAATAGACAGGAATATGCAATATTATTACCTTACCAGTAACAGTTGTAAACAAGCATTGGCATAGCCAATAGGTCTCGCCTTTGGAACCTTATAAGTGTTTAGTTATCCAGCACAATATCCTTGGTGCAACAACATCAAGTGTTGCATGGCTAAACACTTATAAGGTGCCAAAGGCGAGACCTATTGGCTATGCCAATGCTTGTTCTTCCATTTCTTTTTGGTGGAATAGTGTGCGAATGCCTTCGGGCTTTAAAACTTGCACGTGTTGTGGGCGTCTTATGTCGGTGAGGGACCCTCACCTCTTTTGTATGTGGTGTTTGGGGGAGGATCACGGCACCACAGATTGTGCGGCGTGCCAACAGTTGAAGCCGAAGTCGCAGCGGGAGCGCCGGATGAAACTTCTCTCGGCGCGTCTCTCCAGGTCGACGTCCTCCCCACGGTCTGCTTCGGCGGACGGCTTCAGATACGGCCGTGGTTATCGTCCTCGCCCTTCCCCGATGTCACGTGAGCACCGCTGCCCGGTGGGTAAGTGTCGCAGCTTGTCCCCAGGGGCTGGTTTCCGACCTACTGGGGACATGGACTCTCCGCGGGTGATGCGGCCCCGTGTGTCGTCCTATCCACCGTTTCCCGGTGTTGGGGCGTCGAGAGTCCAAATGGAGACATACGCAGGCCTCACTGGCTCCTCATCCTCCTTCCCCTCCTGGGGCGTCGTCGGATCCCTCGCCCTGCGCAGGGCCCTCCGTGGCGCCGCCGGTGGCTCCGGCCACGTTAGAGAAAAGGGTATACCCAAAATCACTGGGACCCGGGTGTAAGGCAGTATAGAACAAAGTGGTCCCAGTAAAATTACATCAACCAAAACAATATAGTTAGATAATAACAAATGAATCAAAAGGAAATTAAATAATGTTCAAGTGTTATTTAATCACACTGAACATATGCTGCACATTTTTTAAAAAACAATGTACAAAAGACATTCAAAACCGTCATCGGTGTGCCCACATGGGTGGAGAGGGGAAGGGGCAGTGAATTGAGTGAGGTTGTGAGGCAAGTGAAAGATATTACTAGCGGTTATCACAATCAAATTGTTGGGCATGTTATTCAATGCCACACATTTCAAACATAGTCCATATCACAGTACACTACAATACAATATATACAGCCATGTAAAACAGAAGTCACAGTGCGGCATGCGAGGTTGACGTTACTGGCATCAGTGGTGTGTCGACGTTTCGACCCCTGGATTTGTGTAGGTATTCATCAGAACCTTACTAATGGGTTCTTCCTCAGGACAGATGTGCAAGTGGAAGGGAAAGGGCACCATGTCTGATTATGTGGGAAGTTTTCAAAGGCGCAACATGTTGTCTAAGACGATGGGGCACGATGCCTCCAGGAAGTAAGAAGGAGAGAGTGGTGAATACTCAGCCAGTGGGATGAATTCCCTGTTATTGGTAATCGATAGCAGTCCAAATCCTGCTGGGAAAACCCGTGGACAAGAGACCAATGGTCAAAGCATGATAGCTAAGCCAGAATTATTTCAACCGGTAGAGTGAATCCTAGTCGCTCAGCCTCCTGTCAATGATATGGTGGCTCGGGCCCCAGCGCCAACTGGTACGGATCCAGGTTTGGAGGATGTGGTGCTGCTGGGGTGTGGCTCCTCTGGGGCACCTCCTTCAGGCCACAGGGTCTCTGCCTCGCCGCAAAGTCCTGCAGGGGTCCCTGTGGTGTCCCGGGAGGTCGCCGGGGCTCGGGTCGCATTCCTGGGCCTCTCTCGGTCCTTTGACACGGTGGTCCTGTCTAAGGCCGAGGTGTCGCCGCTACGGTGCCGGCAGCAGCTGGACCGTGCGGAGCCACAGGGGTCGGTGGACCCTCCACGTCCCGCTCCGGGTCGAGGCCAAGGGAGGACCCCTCGTCCCTCTCTGGGCCCCTCTCCTCCCTCCCCGCAGGCAGCTGCCGAGTCGGAGGGCGAGTCGGAGGTTGTATCGTCCCTGGCGCCGCCACATGGGTTGCCGAGCGATCTTCGCCTCCTTCTGGGCTGCGGCTGGCGGAGGGCTTCGTGCTACTCCCTGGGCCCACCCTGTTCCCCCATGCAGGTGGCTGCCTCGGCGGGGGTTGGGTCGGCGTCATCCCGACTCCGTGCCGGGGCCGGTGCGGCTCCAGCTCTACTCCGGTCTCCGCTCCGGTCTCCGGTGCGGGGTGACTTGGATGTACCTTGTCCAGTGACGCCGGATGGTACCGGTGTCCTGCCTCAGGCAGCGGACTCTACGGCTCCGCGCAGGGGTCGTACTGCGGATTCGTCTTCGGACGCTCCTTCTTCTCCGGAGGCAGGCTGTATATTGGTGTCGTCCTCCCCGGAGACTGGTCGCCGTGTGGTGTCCTTTTCACCAGCATCGAAGGGCGGCTCCCCACCCTTCCTGAGGCAGAGGTGTTCGTCGGAAGAGCGGCAGGTCCCTCATTCTTCGGCTCCTTCTGACTTCCAGGTCTGGCCCTTGCCCGTTCCGCTTGGCCTCGGGGACGGCCGCCCTAGTTTGCAGCCGTCGCCCACGGAGGAGCTGCTTTCTCCACCGCTGGGCCCTACAGAGGCGGGTGTGGCCTTAGTTCACGCGGTGTCCACGGCTGTGGGCATCCTGCGCATGGGTGACCCGGTGGCTCACTTTCCGGCGGACCACCTCTTGGAGGTCCTCCACCAGGGCTCTGGTGGGAGGGAAATCTTACTTCCCTTTGAAGGTTCACCCCTTTCTTCCTTGACGAGGGCTTGGAGGCGTCCTGCCTCAGGGGACCCGGTGCCTCAGCATCTTCTACACCGGCACCTCCCGGCGCCGCGTGACCCGGCGTGTCTTTCCCTTCACCCCTCAGCCGACAGCTCCCTTTTGCGTACTGCATTCCCTCCCTGCCACCCCTGTTGACTCCGCCGTCCAGAGAGGTCCGCTGGCTGGACTCTTGGGGGCGCAACATGTTTGCCTCGACCAGCGCGGCCCTGCGGGCCCTTAACACCTTGTGTTTGTTGGCTAGGGCCTCCTCCTGTTGTGGGACTCGGCTGAGTCTCTGGGATCTGCAGCGTCCCAGGAGTCTGGTCAGGTGGACTTGCGGCATCATGCATTGGATGGCCGGGAGCTTGCGGTGTTTATTCTCCGCTCCGCTCTGGACGTCTCAGAGGTGCTGGGCCGGGCCACGGCTTCCTCAGTCGCTCTCCGTCGCCATGCTTGGCTTCGGGACGGGGTATTCACTGAGAATATTAGGGAGCGACTCGTCGACCTTCCGTTTGATGGCAGCCTGTTGTTCCATGCTCCGGCCGACTCCGCCATCCAAAAGCTCTTGGCGGGGCTCCGTCCTCCTCCTCCTCCACCGCCTTCTCCTCCTCCTCCTCCGTCCCCTCCTCAGTGACTTCTGAGTTGGGTTGATTCTGGGCCTTCTTAGGCTGGTTGGACTGGTTGTAGAGTGTGTTTTCTGGCCGTTTACCTCTTTCCTTGGGACTTTGGCATTGTTGGCTGCTGGACGGCCCTTGTGTTTATTGTGTGTGGGTTCTGCAGGAGTTGTTGCGCAGACTTGGCCCTGAGATTGGGCCTTCTGCTTTGCTTGGGCTGCTTGTCAAGCCTTCAGCGGGGGTGTTTTTCTCCCCGTGGCTCTTTTGTTTTTTCCTCTGCTGCGGAAGTTCTTCCAAAGAGGGTTCCCTTATCTTGGGACTTAACGTACCCTATGTGGGGTAGTGGTAGCTGTCGTATAGCTTGCGCTCTGCTAGAAAGTTCTGGTCGCCTTCGGGTGCCTATTCTCCATGGCGTTTAGGTAGGTTGCTTAGCTTCCTGAGGGCATGCGCGGCCACTCGTAGTGGTGTGCCCGGGCGTCTCCTCCTCTTCCTGCTCCTGTCCTGAGGTCTGGGATGATCCTGTGTTCTCCCTTGCCAGGTGTCGCCTACTCGGCCTTCCTGGGGCCTCGGGCTGTTCTTCTTGCTTCTGGTGGCTTGACTGCCGGCGCTGTTGTGGCTGGCAGGCTGTTCTCCATCTGGAGTGGGTTTGCCTTCTTTTCCCTCGTTTCCTTGGGCCCTCTAGGCTTCTTCTTCTTTTTCTTCCGTATTCCTGTCTTGGAATGGGGCGGAAGCTATGTTGCCTTGTGGAGGAGTCGGGTGCTTCGGCCTCTCCGTCCTTGCCCTTGGTTCCTCTGTTGTGAGTGTACGGGCCTCTTCAGCCTTCCTTCCCACCTACATCCCCTTGGGGTCGATGGGGTTCTGCTTATGGGGGTTCCCTCGGCCTGGCAGGGGCGAGGTTCTACCTGGTCCACAGATCTGGTCCCCTGTGGGACCTTCTGTTCTGCATTGGCTGGTGGGGTCCTTTCGCAGGCCCTCCTTCCCAGGGGCTATTGCTAGGGTATCTATTCTACGTGAAGGATTCTGCGGCTAGTTGTCTCTATCAGATGTACGAGTTACTTACCTTCGGTAACAATGTATCTGATAGAGACGATTCTAGCCGCAGATTCCTTAATGGCCTGCCCTTCCTCCCCTATTCTGCGAGGACCCTTGGGTTGGTCTTCGGTACTCGCCTCCCGGTGGGGGCCTGTGTTTCCTGTGAGTGCCCTCCTTGTTCTTGACGGGTGACTCAGTCTGGGGGCGGTTCATTCCTCCTTGGTTCTTTGGAGGATGGGGATCTGGTGCTCCGGTGCCCTGCTGCTCTGGCTACTCCAGGTTTGGGGGGGATTGCTTACTATCCCTGTCCTCCCTCCCCTCCCTTCCTTCCATTGCTATCCTCTGAGAAGGGTCATCTGGCCATGTCTTGCCCTTGCCCCTTGTGGGTGGTTGCCCTCTAGGTTGGGGTGCCTTGGAAGTTTGTTGTCTCTGTCTTGGGACTGGTCTCATTCCTTGCTCAGGATGGGGGGAGTGGGTTTACTACGTGTGCCATGATTTTTACGCATGTTCTTTTCCTCAGGGGCTCAGGGATGGGAAGTTGTCTGTGCTGGCAGGGTGACTGCGCAGGTTTCTGCTTGTTCTTCTTTCTTCTTTCCCTGCCCTTGGGATCTGCGGTGTTGGCACTACTCTGGTGGTGCTGTTAGTCACTGTTCTTTCCAATTTTTCTGCTTTTCGCACACTGTTCCCATGCTTCCACAGTTTTTTATCTGGTGGTTCCGCGTTATGGTGCGGAAAAGTTATCCGAAGAAAACTGACGTAGGCGCGCCGGGGCAGGTCTTATGTGACCTCGCTGATGTCACGTACGCAGACGACGCCTGGGCAGAGTTGCCACGCCCCCGGCGCGCAGGGATGCTGTGGCAAAAAAGTTTCTGGATCCAGTCTCACGCCTGGGGATAATTCTACGTGAAGGAATCTGCGGCTAGAATCGTCTCTACCAGATACATCATTACCGAAGGTAAGTAACTCGTACGGTAAGGCAAACAGAGGTAGCGGAGCGCATGCAGCCGTACTAAAACGATAATTGAAACGCTTTAGTGTACACAGTGACCTGAGGTTTGCCATCAATTGTGCTGCCTAGTTTAGATGATGTGATAACACTTACCTACTTTGACAGCGATCATGTGCTTGACTTACAACTATGTCTTTTTGTGTCTTTTTCACAAAATTGGCATTATGCCCTGAGCACGATTATATGTCAGTTCGTCTTGTATTGTCACTACTTGTCCTTAGCCCGCATTTTGATCCACTATCTGGACATTCACCATAGACAATAATATACTATGTGCACCTGGCACACCAATGGAAACCCAGGTTTACGCTTGTTTTTAAGGACTACGCTTAATGGAGGGTATGGATGCATTAACTACGCTCACCTTCTCTTGCTTTCTTCTTTTTTGTCGTTCCAGAATACTGTATCAACCTTTAGTGGTACTACATTAATGCATATAGGCCACTCACTTTTATCCTTTTTTACACAGCACTCTTTTCGGTCTTTAAGAATCGCTTGGGATCTCTTCCTGAGACCAACATGTAGCGTGAAACATGTTGACCACCAAACATGTCCATTAGGAGCATGCCAGTTTTCTCTTGCTACTGAGGGCCGTTATCTCCCTCTGAGCAGCACAACCTTTTTGGTTTTTAATGTTGGCAGACCGATATTTTTTCTAATAAATCGTTGAGCCACCACTCCAGCCATCTTTTAGACCTCACTTTAGAACTTCACTGCCACTCACCCCGCACGCACCTACACAGCTTTATCCTGAAAAGATCTCCGACAAAGCGACCCTTCAGGGACCCGTAGGGCATTGCAACGCTGGCCCGACGAGGAGCATTACCCAATGATGAAGCATGACATCCTTTGGATTGTGTGAGGGCACCAAGATCAGGACACACTGTCCCCCAGTACCACAGTATTAGGACGACTCTAGTCTTTCTCTCTACATAGAAACAGTGACTGTAGTGGGATTAAGTCATTACGCTCAGGAGGACGAGTCACCGGACCTTCATTTAGCTCCTTGTTTCCCCCTCCCCATTTTCTAGTGAGTTGGTTTTTGCACCTGAACATCTTTCTTCCCCCTTCCACATCCAAGGAGGAGGAGCGACTTCAACTGGACTTGACACAAGGAGTGCATTACTACATCAACTGAATTTGAGGTCAGTTGATGATCAGCTCTTTGTAATCTTCCCTAGAGCTAGGAAGGGCAAATTGCTCACCCGATGTACAGTTTATCACTAGGTTATCCTCTGAATCAAGATCTGCTATGCCTTGCCCAATGTGCCCACTAAACGGCATTCGTGCCTACACCAAGGCCTGGATTGCTCGATTCACCCTGACCACAAACTGGCTCTTCACCAAACTAACAGAAAGGTTCTGGGGAGGAACAGCACAGACAAAAAATACACTGGGTGTTGGGTAGAACAAGTATGCAATTAATAAAAAAGACCTCTCTTATGCTGGAATTTTACAGCGGAAAAGTCAATGGCATAATGTGTGTGATTGTGAACATCATACAGTGAAAAGTCCTAGAACCAGGTCCCGAACATGGACATCGTTGCAACCAAGCAGAACTGCAAATGTAATTTTGTTGCATGCTACATAAGCAGGGGTCACTGTCTTTGTGAAATGCCTTCACGGCAGATTAGAAGAGCCTGTATTCCGATGTATTCAAAACTCAGCATCTGCTCCCCAGGGTCCTCTTAAAACTGAGATGCCCTCCAGATACTGTCATCTTGGTGGCTTCTCTGTGTCTACAAGAAATTTAGTTCCCAAAATCTAAGCCAACTAGCTGCAGAAGCCCATTTAAAACTTTGAAATTAATTACACCGCATAGGATCTGGTAGTAGGGCCTATTTCTTTATCCTCGCCCTCAAACCTGCAAGATACCTTGTCTTGAGAATTTAACTCAAGGTAGTTAGAGCCTTTCGTACGTCAGCTGTGAGATCTTACAAGTAGGCATCTTCTTGAACCTTTGCTAGTTCCATTTGGCAGGAGTGGCAAATGTCTTTCTTTCTCTCCTGACAATGGCGTTTCAATACTTTATTCGATAGATATTTATCATAAAAGTACAAACATGCAAAATACATAAAAACAATCCATCCATAGTACTACAATTACATCCAGAACAGCAAATAGCGAATTAAAAAGGGACAAAAGATAAAAACAGAGTTTAAAACAATGCTTTCTTCAGTCATGAGAATTTATATATTACCCAGCAGCCTAGAGCGGATTAACCAGGCACCCGCGAGGTATTTAGCAACCCCACAGATGGTATACATAGAAACAGTTTGGTTAAAATAATACGCATGGCTGATCTGTGATCCCTTACTCCCAGCTCCCTGCATACAGGTTTCAACCATTTAGCCCTAACGAACTTGTAGGCTGAACAAGCAAATAAAAAATGGCCAAGGGTTTCCTCTGGACATTGGCAACCTGGGCAATTTAGATCAAGCCCCCCCCCCCCTTGGCCTTCCACCTTTCCAAAAAAATTTTAAGGGGAAGAGTGCCATATCTTAGTTTCAAGAACAAAGTTCTATCTCTAGGTAGTTGGATAAAATCTAAAAAGGGTTCCAACTTCATAGATGGTTTATGGTCAAGAAAGTTCATCGTTAAAGTTCCCAGGTTTGAGTTATTGTTAACCTTGGCCTCAACCCAGTCCCAGTATAATTTCTTTACAATTTGTTTTACAGGGGGGACTTGTGTGGCCCAGGACTCCCCCAGGCCTATTGATACTACCAGTTTCTTAAGGTTGTTGAGCCACTTTATTTGGTGAGAAACATTTAAGGATATTAACTCGTCCAACACTCGAGCATATCCGGCTAATTCCTGGGTTCTTCTAAGGCGCACCCAAAATAACAGCGGCCTTAGTTGAACTTTGTCCGAGATTGATTTTTTACCCATATCAAAAAATAATGGTAACAGAGGGGTTGAAACTGGAAGTGAGACTAGATCTCTGATAAACTTATTTTCTGCAGTTGCCAGGACCTTCGTGTTTTCAGCACCCCATAATTCGGAGCCATAGACTGCCGAGGCTAAAGCCTTCCCTTCATAGACTACCAAGGCTGGGGCAACCGGTCTACTAATAGAGAGGCGCTGATTCTTTAGTATGGCACCGGAAACCCTTTTGAGGTTTAGTACCATTTTTGACATATGGGAATCCCAGCTCATGTTGTTGGACAACCTAACCCCTAGATAATCAAATTCATTCACCACCTCTAAAGGGGACCCATACCAAGTAAGACGAACCTTCCTAACCTTTCTATTTGGAGATAAAACCATTAACTTTGTCTTCGAAGTGTTGACCGTTAACCCACGGTCGTTACAGAAGAGGGAGAAGCGGTCAAGCAATTTTTGGAGACCCTTGGGGGTCTTGGACATCAGGAGGGTATCGTCCGCAAAAAGAAGTGTGGGGGTTTTCTCCCCGGCAAGGACGGGGGCATCCGCAGGGTCCTCCCTCAAATGGTCCACCACCCCATTTATAAAGAGGGAAAACAGTGTCGGAGCCATCACACATCCCTGCCGCACCCCCCTGTTGACTGATACCCTCCCTGTCAATTGGCCCTGGCGCCCCCATCGTATCCTTGCATAGTTATCCTCATGGAGTTTGATAACAAATTGCAGCAGGGAACTAGGAAACCCCATGGCTAATAAAACCTCCCATAGCTTGGCGCGTGGGATAACATCAAACGCGGTTTTCAGGTCTATGAAAGCCAAGTAAAGACAACCCTTAATAATTGATACTGACTTCCAATAGACCGCGCAAAACCGGAAGACTTGATCCATTGCACCAACATTCCGCCTAAACCCAGCCTGGAAATGGGTTAGAATATCATTATCCATTAGCCATGTCTCAACTCGATTTATAATGACCCTGCCAACTACCTTTTGAATGGTGTCAATTAAACTAATTGGTCTGTAGTTGGCAGGGTCCTCTCTATCACCTTTCTTATAAATCGTGATCACCTCCGCCCCTTTCCATGATTCTGGGACGGGATGGCCTCGCTGGATGAGATTCATTAGATTTGCTATATAGTCTGCCCAAATTTGGGGGTCATGGAGTAGAAGATCCCCGGGCAGGCCATCTGGACCAGCCGCTTTGCCTGGAAGGATATTTAAAATAGCGACCTTGACTTCTCGCGGGGAGAATAAGTTTTCATTACTGGGCAACTCCAAACTAAGGTTGCGCTTATTGCACACTGCTAATGGCAATGGAGGGACTTGATCGCCTTCCTCACAATACAATTTTAAAAAATGGGCGTGCCATTGCTGTTCATTAATATGATTTAAAATGGGGTCAACTCCCCTACGGTCTAAAGCATTGATCAGTTTCCAGAAAATAATAGAATTCTTCCCGCTGGCAGCGATCTTAAGCTGCTGCCAATGCTCCTCCTCCCAATTTTTCTTGGCTGAGGCTATTGAACTACGGTACTCCTTTCTAGCCAGTTTCACTGCTGTTGGGTCCTTCAATTTTATCGCCAAACCAATGGCTTTCCTCTTTTTCCTACATTCCACTGTATACCACGCGTTTGCTTTCAGGGGTCTAAGATCCACTGGGGGGTTCCCTTGGGTGTTTTTGAGGAAATACTTTCCTATTTTATCTATGAAATTTTGGTACTGGCCCAATAATTTGGGCCCCAGAGAGTGAACCTCTCCCAGATCCACCGCTGCGAGGCTGGAGGTTTCTGCTTTAACTAAGTCCCCAATACTATTAATTTTCCCCTCTTCACATTTTACCACGTCCCATCTAAGTTTCCGATTACAATTAGAGGGGAGGACGTCCTTGGTAATCAGCTCCAGCCCCCCTTATTACTAATCCCATTAGCCCAGTTGATTTCCATACATAATGGGTTATGATCGCTATCTGAAGACTGCCTGACCTCCATATCAACTAAACTAGCCCATGAATGAACATCTAAAAAGATGTAATCGATACGTGATGGGCAGCCTATCCTATTATAGGTCATTGCCCCGTTGCGATCAGAAGTGGTCCGGCCATTTAATGCCCGTAGATTGTTCCAAAGCCAGTGCGTTCAACTGTATAGCTATGGCAGACCACTTCTTAATAGGGGCCAGTACTAAAGGGGGTATAGTCTGTCTCCAGTCCTCTGAGTTCAAACCCAATACATCCTCGTCATCCAGGGGTGAAAAATGTACAGTTAAAATCACCCCCCAACAGGATTTTGGACCTAGGTGGAAGCTCAGACAATTTTACATCAAGCAACTCAATTGTTTGCGTATCCCTCTTGCATAAACACAAAACAAATGAACAATACCCCCGTGTGGGCTTTTCAGGGAAATGTGCAAGATATCATTGGATTGGACCTTGTGTGTAATAACAGTACAATTCAAATTCACCTTTACCCAGATGAGCAGACCACCTGAGGGGCGGCCTTTTCCTATGGAAACTGCTGGGACAAAGTATGTAGAGTACCCATTTTTATATTGCGGGGACAAACTCCAAGCTTCCTGAAACATACAAATATGGAAGGAGTCAATGAAGTCATTCCATTCCGGATTTTCAAGATTTTTCCTGAGCCCTGCTATGTTCCAAGAAAGGATGTTAATCGAAGAGAGTACTACAGTTGGTGCAATGGGTGTGGCTGTTGGACTACAATCCAATTCGCCCCTGCTAGGGCAAACATTATCCACAAACACTTGAACCCCCTTTCCAATTGGAGTTACAGCCCGTGGTAACCCTACCTCCTCCCTCATAACCTCTTGGCCAGAGTGCTGGATCGAATGTCAATCAACTGCTTCCAGGCCACTGAAGCGATTGAAACAGGGTAATGGAGGGGGGTTATGCCGATGACCATGCCATTCCCCTTGAAACTGAGTAGAACCAATAGGGGGCCTGCCTACTCTCCTGTGTACTGTGCTCCACCCTCCATCTTCACCCGCATCCCACTGGTTAGAATTATAATCCATAAAAGGCTCCTCTCTCATCCCCCTTCTTGTATAATTGTGAGCTCTTAACCAGCTCCACCTATTACTGCGGTGATCTGCAAGCATATAGAAATAGGAGAGGGGTTTAACTAAGATTGAAGAGTTGTTATAACATGGGGGCCCAGCACGGATATATTCCACCGTACGTGGGTCCTCAAATGTTACAACAACAGTCGCCCTGGAGATTTTTTTTATTCTCACCCACCCATGGTGCTCTCGCCACCATAAGCAAATTACTGCAAATGTTAGGTGGAAGTGGGTAGTTTCTATCTAACCAGTGGCAAACTTTGTTTTTGAGAGCCCAAAAGGATTCTGTTGATGAGGGGGCAAGCTCGGGGACACCTGTTAGAACTATTACAAAGGAGTGGGCGTCAGGAGGTAAATTAATATTCTGGCGTATCTTAGGATTCGCTGGATGGGATAAAGGGGGTTTGGGAGCAGGAATAATGGGACCATTAACTTTCTGAGATTTACTGGGTGCCTTGGAAGGCAACTTAGTAGTACTAATTGTATTACCCTTAGGTGTAGGTATTTTGGGTAGACACTTTGGAGGGGTAGGGTTCTTCCCTGCTGGTTGTTTAATACACAGAGGCAGTTTGATGCCAGCCAGTGCTGCCCCACCAGTTGCCTTTTGGGCAGAAACTTTGGGTCTGGCTTTTAACTCCAGATTTAGAGCCTGTAGTTGATGTTCAATACCCTGTAGTCTGGTCTCCAGGGGAGACAGTAAGGATTTAATGAGCTCAGATATGGAGCTCATAAATATACCATTCCTGTCTTCGGCCCCCTCAGAAGATTCATCCAGGCTACTCTCTTCAAGGGGACTTGCTAGACTAGAAATTGAGGCTGTATCGTCGGGAATACCCAATAGTAGCGGGTGTGAAGCACGATGCGCCTCAGCTCTTCCTCCACTATCATCTATGGTATCCACATTAGCCCTACCCACCTCTGGCCCACAAAAAGTGCTAACAGAGTCATTGGGGCCTCCTGCCCCATCAACTATAACTACTAAATCAGCACTGTCCTTACTAGATATTTGGGAGCATTTGGGAATGGCACCATCCCTTAAACCCCTTTGTGCAAGTGTTTT
This sequence comes from Triturus cristatus, assembly GCF_964204655.1. Taxonomy (NCBI): domain Eukaryota; kingdom Metazoa; phylum Chordata; class Amphibia; order Caudata; family Salamandridae; genus Triturus; species Triturus cristatus. The sequence continues at coordinate 564,818,078 of NC_140594.1, forward strand.
ATCATGGTCGTCAATAGCTAACGAGGAAGCCATGGGAGAGGTAAGAGGGGCTACTGGTGGGGGCATCAAAAGAGCAGAGTCCAGGGGTACAGATTGACTGGTAGTGATGGAATGGGTTGCAGGTATAGACTGAATGGGGTTTGGTTGGAGAGTGCATTGGGCTTTACTTGGTGTGCGCGCAGAGGCTATAAAGCCTAGAGATGATCTTCTCGCTTGTGCGAGATCCTGTGGCACTCTTCTTTCCATGAGGGCAATCCCCTCATCAATTAGAGTGTTTGTACGCACAATAAAGTTATCTAATGTGCCTGTCAGCTTCGAAGCGCCAGCCGCAGCCTTGCTTCGAGTTTCACGTGTGCACATCACTATGACCGGGGGTTACTGACTAGCTAAAACAATATACAACCACAATTACAACGTCAGAATACCAGCAAATAATATAAGGGTAGGCAGAGTTACTCACAACAAATATACCCAAGGCAGCTAAACAAGAATCAAAATACAGTGGGGTGAGCAAAACCAAGAGCTATGGCCCAGACCAGACCCTACAGGCCTCGGAGGGCCACAGAGGGCCCGCCCTTGTCCCGGGCTTCTCCCCGGATGCTCCCGCGCGCTCCCGCGCTGCGGCCGTGCGGCCTTCTAAAATAACAAAAAAGGAGTGATGGGCGGGGGGGGCGGGGCCAGCAGGGAGAGCAGCCCAGGTGAAGCAGATTGGGCTCGCAGGGACTCCTGGGTGATGGAGTCCCTGCTAACGTGCTCGCAGCCCTGCCAGCAACAACACGCCCCAAGTCTTTACACAGGAGACAGCCCCTCTCCCAGCAGCAGCTCTCGCTGATGGTATATGCGCTGCGGGACCCGCGAAGCGGGTCCGGCGTGTTGCTGGTGGTTTCTGGTGGTTGCTGGTGGTTTCTAAGGCCAGAGGGCGAAGAGGCAGCAACAGCAGTCCGGTGGCAGGTCCAAACAAACAGCCGATAAGGGTCCCACAAACAAAGTCCTGAAGCCCGCTTTTACTCCGTGGGCGGGGGGGCGGGGCCAGCATGGAGAGCAGCCCAGGTGAAGCAGATTGGGCTCGCAGGGACTCCTGGGTGATGGGGTCCCTGCTAACGTGCTCGCAGGCCTGCCAGCAACAACACGCCCCAAGTCTTTACACAGGAGACAGCCCCTCTCCCAGCAGCAGCTCTCGCTGATGGTATATGCGCTGCGGGACCCGCGAAGCGGGTCCGGCGAGTTGCTGGTGGTTTCTGGTGGTTGCTGGTGGTTGCTGGTGGTTTCCAAGGCCAGAGGGCGAAGAAGGCAGCAACAGCAGTCCGGTGGCAGGTCCAAACAAACAGCCGGTAAGGGTCCTGACAATGGGCTTTTATGAGTTTCCCATTTAGCTAGGTTGGGACTTCAAGTGTAAAGCCCTAACTGGCAGTGATAGGGGTGTACAGACACTCGGTCAACCTTTTGATAATTCCTATTAAGAACTCTGTTGCGAAGTATTTTATTTAAGTCATGTCATGTTGCCTCACCAGAGAATTGAACTGTGGACATAAGCAATGGAGAGGAGGTTGACAGTAGAAAGAGAGAGGCAGGTCCGGATTTTGGGCTGTGCTCATGGAGGGGAGGGGGACACTGTGTTTAAAAATTACTTATGGGTTTTAAAGCATTGCTGCAGAGTTCCTTGTGTGTCCAGCAGTTTTCAAACAACAATAGAGAGATCAGATATTTGTCTAGTGGAAATTTAGACTCATCCTAAAACAGCACAGAGGGTTATTTTGCCTGCTTCAAAGAACGTGTACCATGCAGATCACATAACTGATTGAACTATGAGTAGCGCTATAAAAAAATTAAATGTATGTCAGAGAGGGGTTTTAGAGAGATGAGGGGCACTACAGGGGGGTGGTAGTGAGGGAACTTGTGGAGAAGGATGTCATTTGCGGTGAAGGAGGGGGTGCCAAAAAGGCTGTTGCACTGGGCACCACCAGTGCTAAAATCAGCCCACAGTAGAGGTTTTTAGTAAAATAGAAGGGCTTGCATTTGGTTGCAGTAAAGGGAACCCTTTTTTTTTTTATAGAAGGCTCAGTGGGTGATTCTAAGTGGCTTAAACTGTAGGTTCAGGCTCCTGACAGAGGGCAGTTGATGCTGGAGTAAAGTATCTGCTCCTTCTGAGGTGCAGTGCACCTCAGAAAGGGTACCAAGCACACAGCATGACCACACACATACCATAGAATAGGCACAAGGTGCTCACAATCGCTCCTCCTCTCTTATAGACACACAGACACATAATTTTGAATGTAGAATAACAAACATGGCTGTGAAGTAGTGTGTGCATATTTGGTAAATTAATCACTAAATGAAATGAATGCAGCAGCAGCAGCAGCAGCTTGAGTGTAAAATCGTGATAGGAGCCCCTGGGTAGGAACCTTAGTACTTATTTTTCATCTACAATAAAAGTAAAAGCTGTGAGTGATTGATGCACAGCATTAGAATCTAAAATAGGTTTACACTGCAAAAGAAACAATTAAGTTAAGTATAATAATTTTATTTCCATAAACATATCCAACACTGAATCATTATACACCAAGACAGAAAAGAACATGTAGAAGGTAGTCGTGCACCTTCGGCGTGTTATCATTGCAATCTACTTGCTCTGCCCATGGTCGATGCCTAAAAGAAAAACTTTTCTTCTTTGCAAAATAATTCTGGACCCAACCACTAAATGTCAGAATAATGCAAAATATGTGAATCAAGAAGAACCTGCACAATTATTGTCACATGTAAATAACTAATTTCTTATCCCATAGTCTTCTGAATATCTGGACTCTCCTGCAGAACAGCATCACATATATGTTCACTTACTGCCCTGCTTGCAATATGTGTACCTTGCTGGCTACATATTTCACTGACACCAGAAGGCAGCACAGGGCTAGGGGAAACTACACCCTGAAAGCAGCACAATGTTACTTGTTACCGGAGTATTGAAGCAAGTAACCTAAGAATGTAGAATGAATCCTGTCAGTTATTTGAAGTGCAGTGTATTCCATTTACACAATAAACACACTGTAGATATCTACCCATGACCCATCAGGAGTTGAGATGTTTATTTTCTTAGATCCTTGGTTGAATTGACCACATTATCTGACACTCTTGAGGCACCCGTTCTAAAATCCTTCTTGCATGAAATCTCAGGAAACTGGACATGGGAAATATACTGACTCAGATGCAGGCCCTAAAGTGACAAACGAAAACATATTTCCAGTTCTGGTTCTGCAGTGAGCTCACCTGCAATAGAGTAGTCCTTTTTGAGATTTTTCATGGTGTTCCGGTTATCCGCTTGGCTCCCGGGTGTAGATTCAAAAGTCTTTTCGTCACTAGCTGGCAGGCAGTGATACTTTTTAGTTAGTGTTGTTCCTCTGCACTTTGCCTGTAAATGCTTTGTTGGTACTTCATCTCTGATTAATTAGTTTGACTAATTACTTGGCCCCTTGTTTGAATGTATAATACCCAATGTCCACAGCGCCCAAGGTGCCTAATGTTTCACAACATATTGAAATCGATTTATGTTTTGACTTTTTTTCATTTATGTATTTATTGTTAATATTTAAGTAAAACACTACATTCTCATAAATGCGGCCTCTAGTAGGGAGCAAAACAGGAAGAAGATGCATGAATGACATATGGGAGGGTTGACATTTTCTGCTGATCCGCAAGCAGTCAGTGCTGATAGTACTTAGACAAGATAGGTATGAGGGATCATTCATTTTTAAGTCATTAGCATGAAATGCTAGCTTGAAAATGTGGGTTAGATGGAGTTGCCTTAATTTGGAAATAAGTTAGCAAAAAGCTGCTTTAGCATCTGACCAGCTTAGGACAAGATGTGGTGGGAGAAGGATGCAGAATAGAGGCATTAACGTGATTAGATCAGTGTTGTTAGATCATAAGCTGAGCAGAAGAGGTGGTTTCTCAATTTCTTTTCTAAATTTTAACATGGTCTCTGAGTCTCCAGAAAAGGTAAGAGTTTCAGAGGGTTAAGTCTTGTACATAGAAGCCTCTTTTACAGAATATTTAAACTCATATGAACACACCAACAAAAGGTTTAAAGAGACTGATCTCAAGAATTTGGAAAACTGGAAAGAAGGTTTTGGGAATGCTGCAGTGCATTGTTGGACTAAGCCACAGAGTTTTGTCATCTATTCATAGAGACTTTGACTGTGATCTCTCAGTGATTGGAACTCAGTGGAGTACCTTGAGTGCTGGTATGATATGGTTTTTGTTTTAGCCTAAATATGAGAAGAGCAACATGATCTAGCTAGTCCAGAGACTTCTAGGGGAGAACTGTGTTGAGGCCACTAGCTTACAGATGGCAGGGGGCTAACACAGCTAGGGCTATGTGTCAGATAGGGAATATGCATTGGAAAAGCTATGGTGATGGTAGACATTCTTGACAACACCATACAGAGATCTTTGGTTATCAAGACACCTACATTTGTAGCCTTGGCAGATGGTGCTGGTGGGAATCCCATTGACTGGTCAGATGCAGTGAAGGTACAATGGATTTGAAGAAACCAGAAGTATGGTTTCAAATTTTTGGCTATTGAGACAAGCGCTTTTGATGCATGCTACTAGGCTTCCTTCAAAGAGCTGGCTACTAGCAGTGCTTTAAATGGGCTGGTACTGCGGAGTACCAGCACTTTTTTATTTTGGGAGGGTGAGTACCCGTATTTCTCAGGAGAGATGTAATACTTTTATTTGGAGAGTATCGGCACTTCTCAGAAACAAGCAGGTACTCTGGTACAGAGTACCAGCACTTCTATCTTTCCATTTCAAGCACTGGCTACTACACATTTGAGGCTGCATACCTAGCATTATGAGCATCAAGGGTATAGAGTAGGGGGTCCATATGCAGATTAAACTGGCATGGTGAGCGGGCAGAACCCTAAGTTGTCTCTGTAAGGAAGGATGACCGTACTGGAGATGATAGCATGCAATTTGACCTGGTGAGAGTGGTTGTCAAGGAAAGATCTGAACCAGGAACATGCAGCTCTGATTACTCCAGTATGATCAATAAATAGGTCAAGTAATATTTTTTGATCTGTGATTGTAGGAAGGTGGAATCTAACTGCATGGTTGCCCCCACTTTTTTCCTGGTGTTTTGCTGGTTTTCGACTTAATTTGGCAGGGATCCTGCTATTAAGGACCCCAGCCTATCTGCTTTCCCCTTTAAATTGATTACAAGTACTTTAGATACACTCCAGATTGGATTCTGGGGTACCCTTATAAATCCCTAGTATATGGTATACTATGTACCCAGGGCATAGGTACCCCAGAGGCCTACCAGGGGCTGCAGCATGTATTATGCCACCCCTGGGAAGCCTTCCAAAATGACACCACAGGACTGCTACTGCAGCCTGGGTAAGGTGGTGCATGCACCCCTTACTGAGATATAGGTTCACTATATCTCTCCATATCACTGCACATATAAACCTACCAGTCACCCCTATGGCAGGCCTTACCAATCCTGAAGGCAGGGTGCTGGGTTGTATGTGAGAGGGTGCCCATGCATGAGCAGAGCCCCTCTGCAGCCTTCGGAACCTTTATTCCAAGGTTGTTTGTGATGCAGCCAAACCATATACTCTTTAGTACATTATAACCAAAGGGTAATGCTAACTTTGGGATGGCTGCACGGAAACATGTTGTGTTTGGTGTCAAACACCTTGGAATCATACCCCCACACCAGTAACTGGTGTGGGAGTATGATCCCACCCTTCTAGAGGGAGAGACATGACTGCACCAGTATACCTGGTACCAGCTAACAGAGCCCTGGCATCACAAAATGGACGCTGCCAGCCACAGACACGAGTCTGCACTCCTGCTGCTGGACGAAACTCCGGCAGGGGAGGCCTGAACAATAGGTTTCCTGTCACAGGGAGGTGTCACCACCTCCCAGACAGGCTTTAGTGTATTGGGGCTGGGTGGGTGCACTCCAAGAGTGCTCTGAAGTCTGCACTGGGGGCACATTTGGTGTCCTTGTGCATAGTCCAGCTCAAACCGGTTGCAGGGGCTACCAGCCCCTGCTCTGGCACGAAACTGGACAAAGGAAATGGGTGTAGCCACCCCTCTTTCCTGACCCTCCCATAGGTGGGTCCCTAGAGTTTGTCCAACCCCTTCCTTGGATATAAGAAAGGAACCCCTGGCTACAGGACTTTAGATTACACCTGGACGAAACTCTGATACTGAATCCTGGAACTTCGACGATCTACATTGAACTAGATGACTGAAAAATCTCCCTTGGAGTAAAGGAGTTACTCCCCTGCAAGGCAGGCACCAAAGACACATCTGAATGGTTTGCATCTCCGAAGCTCCCGCCAGACTCCGAAGAATTTTGCAACACAGGAGGTGGGTTTCCGCGGTCTTAGAGGTCGATCAGTGCCCACAGCAAGTCTGAGGCTCGTATCCCTCGTGGCGACCGTGCAACCCGAACCCCTGGACACCGCGTCACTTTGCAGAAGCATCAGCTTTCCAACGACTCCTGCAGCTGAGCTTTGGGTTATTTGTAGCCCTGACCCTGAGCAGCATTTGCACCGAAGATTGCCCGCCTACACTCCACGAGTGTGCTAGCCCTTTGTGTTTTCTCTCAAGGTCCCTTCGCAATCCCTGGTCCGTCGACTGGTGGGTCCCTGTGAAGGCAACTTTAACTCTAATCGGGCTTACCTGGTTGCTCCAGACGTGCCCTGACACTCCATCGCTTGGGGAGTCCCCAGAACCTTGCTGGTCCGCACCAAAGCATCTTTTCTCTTCCTGCGTGGGTTGCTGTTGCCAAGGCTTGTTGGGTCCAATCCAGGCACCGACACCGCAGCACTCGACATCCTTCATGGGACAGCTCGAATGCAGCTCCTGGTCGTCGTCAACGCCTCCTGGTCCTCATGGCTGCAGAGTCAAGCTTCACCTCTTCGCACCTGAATCCCCTAACATCAGTGGGCATTTGTCTATCGTGTCCCCGGTCACTGGCAAGTGACCCAGACTCTGTCCCATCTGCTTTCAGGTTCTTCTGATCTTCAATCCAAGCCTGGATCAGACCGGCCACTTTTCTCCTTCCAGGCAGCAGCACTTTGCAGCAGATCGCCATTGAAATCAACGACGATTCCCTACATCATCCGACACCTATGCACCCGAATTTCCTGGGTGAGGTAACTTGAGTACTCCGGTGGTCCCGTGGGTGCTGGCCCTAGAACCCCCTAAGTCTAAAGGGGTTTGCTCAAAGTCCTCTCCTAAGTGTCCTTAACTTCTAAAATTCCAACCGCGACTTTCCCATAGAATAGTATGGGGCTCCCGCCTGAGTTCTCACACTGCACGCGTCCCCCTTGGGTCTCCTTTGTCACTACCTTGGGTGGTTCCTTGGGGTCCCAGCGATTCTACGTGCTCTAGGCACTGTGTCTAGTCAAGTCGTGGTTCTTATACCACTTTCTTAATATATGGTTTGGTCCGCCCCTTGGGACCATTGTATATTGTGCTATTTACTGTCGTTTTAGAACTGTATTATTGTGTATCTTGGACTCTAATCTCATAAAGAGATTAGTAGCGAGTGTTTAGAAATAAATACATATATTTTATATATACCTTGTGTGGTTCTCCTTTCATTTAGTAATTCAAGAGGTTATAATCTGGTAAACCAGGCTGCTTTGCACTCCTTCAAGACTTAGCCTGAAGGCTGCTCTCCATAGCCACCACTAGGATAGCTTTCAATAAAGGTTGTCTTTAAACCTATCATCAATAAGGGTTGTTTGGACTGGTGCAAGGTGCCCACTATAACTAATGGACAGCATATGCCAGGCCAACTTCTCACAGTGATATCAAATGTAATGAACAGTATTACTGCACAGGCACAGCCTTTGTCTCTGGCACTAAGGAAATCTTTCCTCATGTGAAGGAGAACGATTTCAGTGTCATGGAAATGGTGGAAGCAGATAGGAAGTGGCATAATATAATCTTTGGAGGGTTAGTGGATTTGGGATTAACTGTCTCTAAACTTTTAGCAATGCCGGATAGGCCATCGTGGGGTCTGTGATTAGAGATCAACTGAGAAAATGCGCCCGATTAGGTGTCGCCTGCAGGCAGTACATGTGTGCTGTTGCTTCGCGACAATAAATCTGTCTAATAAAAAAATCTCTAAAAATGGGCCAATAGCCCTCCCATTACTTACCGTTGGTTGGATTCATGGTCATTCTTCTTTCCTGCCTTCTAATTGGGCAGTGCTTGCCAGGTGTCCCTTCTTTTTCTTTCTGTGTGGCATGGACCAACACGGATTGATTCATGGTAATAAGTGTTTGTCTGGTGATCCTGCTGTGATTCAGGTACTGTTTCTTTCATTGCCGCTACCTGGCTCCATCTGCTTTATCCCTAACTGGCAAGATACTGTTGCTCTCCTCCCGTCTGTTTATAGACCCTCCCTCCCACGTTCCCGGTAAAATATATGTTGCTTGCCTCCTGTCATGTTTTTTTTGCCCTGCCACATTTAGTTTTGCATATTTATAGAGACAAACTCAGCCCGAAGGTATTGGATCACTCGACTTGAGCGCCGCTTACATTACATAAGGCCACATTCATGTTTAGGTCTCGCCCAGCATTGTAGCGCATGCGCTGCACGCTTGCGAGATCTATTGTCGTTGGGTTTCTGTCGGGTTTCCTTCAGAAGTGGGGTGGAAGCTCCACCCATGCTTTTGATTGGCGCGCGTCATAAACGCTCGTTTTTCATTGCAAGTCAGGCTTGTTTGTTACCTCCCTTTTGCCTCGCCCACCCGGACTGGAGATTTTGCTCTGCATTACATGCTTTCATGTATATATTGCTTCATTTCATTTTGGTATACAGAGGCTAGAAAAGGATGAACATGTCCAATGAGCCTCAAAGGACACGTAGCTGCAACTTCCAACAGAAGCAGTCAACAAAGCCGATTTCCTTTTAGGCGGCCACTAGCATGAAGTGGATGCACCGGCCATCTTAGAATAACCAGTGTTCGTACGGCGCCTATTGAAGGGCAGAGGACGATCTCTCGTTTTGGTCGTTTTTGTAATTGTTTATTGTTATTACGTTCAACACATTCTAGACTGCGTTGTAGAATTTTGAATACTGATTTGCTGGCAGACAATATGGTAGATGTTTTAACCAAGAAACTCGTAATAGAGATACGTAATATTCGTGTTTTTCTTCTATTACAAAAAAAAAAGCTGCGTTTTATGTTATATTGGTGGAAAACGTGTGTCCATGAAGGAGAAATCTTTTGGTTTTAAGAGGGCCGAGTTGTTCGCATAGCGAAATGTAGTCTCTTTTCTCTCTCTATCAGAGGCAGGGGTGTGTGTTTGCTGGTAGGTGGCACCGACGCCTCTCTCATGTTCCCAGTTCAGAGAGTGTCTGGAATTGAGCGGTATGGAGTCACTTTACCGAATCCCGTTTGCGGTGCTGGAATGCTCCAACATCAAGCTCAAAAAGCCCTCTGCCATGACAGTATACGCTCTGGTGGTCGTGTCCTACTTCCTCATCACTGGGGGTGAGTGCTGCACGAAACACTGTTCTGTTTACCCAAGACATAAAACACCTAGTCCACTTGTCAGGCGAGTACTAAACAGGTAAATAATAGACTCTCTCTTTGCTTGAATCTCACAGGGCATATATGAACGAGCTGTAAGCCACAGCACAGAGGGCTACATCTCTGTACATTGAGTAACTTTTTTGCATGTTTTGTGTAGTGCGAACTGGCGTAGACTACGTGATTTGTCCGGAAGCCCAGGCGTTTGAGCCGAAGCTGGGACTCGAACTTTTAGTTCTAAAGTACGTATTTATCGAGTTTCAGCATTCTCGAGTAGGAGTGAGGGATTCATGCCTGAGCCAGCCTCAGTTAGTTTTTACCTGCAAGAAATAAAATTTACAGATGTTTGTTTTTATAGATCCAAAATGGGCTCGCTGTGACAAAGCTCCTTCAGCCCACAAGACAGCTGCGCTCCGTTACATTTATGAAATGTTTAATAATAGCATTTTCATCAAGTTAGCTGCAGGAGGTAATGATCCTTTATATTTTGGAAATGACGACTGTGTACATCGAAGCGGGTTCAAATAGGTGGCATTGTTCCATGTTTTTATTAGTTCCAAATAGGAGGCGTCATTCTGTGTTTTTATTACTTTAAGATAGGAGGCATTGGGGGGTGTGGCCTGCAGCCACGGAAGATGGCCGCTTGCTGAGTGAGCTGCGCTAGCGGTCAGCGATCAAACCCGAAATCCGTCATCATCCGTGGGCACCTGGGGCGCTGGACAGTGTCAGCCCATGCTGGAGTGAAGCGACGGGTCGATCGGACTCGAGGCGCTCTCCAAACAGCACCGCGGCCCGTGATAACAGAACAGTGTGACGCTTCACCCGACGCAGCTAAGATGGCGCCTGCCTGAGACGGGAGTTGCGGCACCCAGAGCCGTTCTTCTGTGGCGGCGCATTGTGGTGCTGAGGCGGCCCCTTACCTTGCAGATCGGCAGCGCAAGGCTGCGGTGGCGCTATCAGCTGAAAGGAGCCGAGACCTGATCTGTAAGGCGGTGGATGGAGGGCGCCACGGGGCGGGGGCCCATATCGCGCAGCGTGCCTCTTATTCAGACAGCCGGTGAGTGCGGGAGTGGAGCGCCGCGCCCAGAGGCAAGACGCTGTGTGGCGCATGCAGCGAAGGCCTGCAGTACGGCGCCGACCCCCCGAGGCACCAGCCCAGATTATTGACGGGGCCTAGCGCCCATACAGCGCTACTTCAGCATCAGGTGCGGCGGGGAGTGGCCGCCTGGGATCGGAGCGGGCCCCCCGGGTCGAACAGCGAGTGCCTGGTCTGGCGGTGTGGAGCGCCACGTCTGGAGTAGGGGAGGAAGCGGCACAAAGAGACATATCGGCCAGGGGACCGCTTGGCATGCCAGCCGCACTGTTTCCTTAAGCGTGGGCCTACAGAGGTGATTAGGCCTGCATCGTTGGGTTTTAAGGCTACTGGATACAACCTACTCTTGGCCCTCTGAGCCCGGCCGCGTGCCGTGAACACAGAGTGGTTGCGGGGGCCTCCCCCCACCGTGCCTGCACGGGACTTTGCTGCGGGTGGCACGTCCCGAGCCATGGGCCGAGACAGACCAGTAGGCCCGGGTCATTCCAACCAGATAGACAATTACACGGTGGCCATGGGGAGAGAGGATGGAGCCATGGGCGGGAGCCAGCATGAGGATCCTACCGACGGCGGCCCTGACCCCTCCCTGAGAGACATCATGGCAGCTATTTGAGAGCTCCGCGGAACCCTGGAACCCAAGCTGGATTCCGTGACCGAGGAAGTCAATCTATTGTGTGCAGACTTCAGGAAGATGTCGGAGAAAGTGGCAGTGGCCGAAACAGGCATTAGGAGTCTTCAATCCAAAACAAAAAGACTTGAAGAACAGGTCGCCACACTAACCAAAAATCAAACTGACATCTACACCCGGCTCGAGGACCAGGAGGGCCGAGCCAGACGCAACAATATCCGCGTGGTGGGGGTCCCGGAGGGAATGGAGGGGCCCTCCACGGACTGGTATATTGAAGATCTGATATTGAAACACCTGAAACCCAAGCGCTTGTCCAACTTCTTCTCAGTCGAACGGGCCCACCGAGCGCTCGGGGCATGCCTAAGCCCGGGGCCTCCCGTGTACTATCATCGCCCGCATCCTGAACTTCAGAGACTGCGATGCCATCCAGCAGGCGGCGCGGATGTCTGGCGACATGCCACAATCCGCTTCTTCCCGGACTTCACTCTTCATGTACAGCGTCAGAGACGGTCCTTTGACGGTGTAAAGAGGGCTCTCCGGGAGCAAGGGGTGAAATACATGATGCTTTTCCCTGCCCGACTCAAGATCCTAGACAGCGGCAAGGCGTACTTCTTCAAGACACCGGAAGAGGCCAGTGACTGGCTGGAGTGTTGGCGGACAGTGGGCAGGAAAGGTGGTCCACACGGAGCCAAACAGCGCTGAAACGAGTGGGACCCTGTGAGCGAGGAGAGACCTATTCCTGGCAGCCAGGGACATGAACGGAAAGCGATTAAGTGATCTGGGGATGAGTTTGACATTGCGCTGTTTTCTCTCCCGAATGTTTTGGGGACCGCCCGAGTTCTGATTTTTGGGTGGGGGACACTGTCCAGAGGAGCTTCTTAAGTCTTGGAACCGAACTCGCTCGCACCGATTTGCAATACTGTAATGTTTACATTGTAGTCTGCACTAGCCAGAATTATTTTTGGGGGGATGAGACCTGGGGGCTTGCATTGGGTTGCCCTAGCACAGTTATCGAAAGTGGGTGGGACATTCGTTGGTTATGTATAATTCTTCTGGTTGGGTGCAGGTTCATGTTTCCTCGCTCAGTTTGACTGTGGGGTCGATATGGCGGCAGGCACTCTGCAAGTTTGGAAGGTGGGAGGTTGGGGACCCGCCGAGCAGGGAGGGGGGAGTTGGGAGGGGGGGGGTTGTTTCAGGGGTTAGTATGTTTTGCTCTAGACAAACTTAGACCTTTGGCATGTGGAAATTTGCCTAGTGATTCAGTGGGACCGTGTGATTATCCGAGAAAGGGGGGCCTCCCAGACAGGTATGGGCGTATCGGCTAACATAACAATATGAACGTGGTAGGTGAATGGGCTTGGCAACTAAATCAAACGTACATTGGTACTACAGCACCTTAAAAGGCATTCGCCCCATGTGGTCTTAATTCAGGAGTCGCACCTGCGTGGCAATAGGTGTAAGGCCCTGGATCGTTTTGGGTATCACATGGTGGCCCATTCGGGGTTCACATCTGGTTCACGGGGGGTGGGCATCTTAGTCTGCAACTCCCTTCCCATGGTAATTTCGGGCAAATGGACTGACGACGCTGGTTGCTAGGCCACGATAGCGGGTAAATGGGAGGGGCGTACTGTTGTTTTCTGCTCCTGCTATATCCCGCCGGGCCTACACTCCTCGACTCTCCCACGGCTGGGATCCATCCTGGCTGATCTTCCCCCGGGGGTCCTCCTGAAAGGTGGTGACACTAACGCAGTTATGGATGCAGCCCTGGACTGTTCTAGTGCTGGGTTGGGCTGTAGGGGGGAAGAGGGGCCTGGACGGCTTTGTCACGGCCATGGGGCTCAGCGACCTGCCGCGCAACCACAACCCTTCACACAGATAATACACGTTCTATTCAGCCCGACACGGGTCCTTCTCACGACTCGACCGCTTCTACACCCGCACTGACCAGGTGGGCGACTTTGCTGCACCCCAGATTATGGCCCATGGGATCTCTGACGACTCCCCAGTCAGCGTCATATTGAGGGGACCGGTGGCTAACAGGGCGTCTTTTCCACGGATAGATCCGTGGTGCCTGCGGGACCAGACCCTTGGGGATAAGCTCCGGGAGGGTTCCCGTCTCTACTTTGAGGAAAGCAGGGACTCTGTTGACTCCCATATAACGTTGTGGGAAGCTTACAAGACGGTGCTGAGAGGACAGGCTCCGGCACTGATCGGGGCCCAGAAAAAGGAGGAATCCATACAGATTAGTCAACTAGAAAACGAAATCGAGCAGTTGGAACGCGAGGTTAGCATCGCCTCACCTGTTGACCTCCGCCATAGATTGACACTCAAACAGAAGGAACTTCGAGCCCTGGCTGAGGGGGAGGCAAGAGACTACGCTCTCGCCACACAACATGGGATATATGACGTGGGCGATAAGGCCTTGAAACTCCTGGCGTGGCTTGAGCGGCGGGATAGGGAGCGTTCCTGGGTAGCCGAAGTGCGAGATGTGTCAGGGTCCCTAGTGTCCACCAGCACGGGCATAGCGGACGCCTTTGCTACCCACTTCGAAAGGGTATATTCCCCGGTCTGCACCAGGACGGAAAACGACTGCGCAGAGTTCCTACGAGACTTTGCGCTGCCCACGCTATCCCAAGACCAAAAAGACCACCTGGACGCAGACTTCACGGGGGAAGAAATGGGGAAGGCCCTCAACTCCCTCCAATCGGAGAAAGCGCCTGGACCCAACGGGCTTCCAGTGGAAATATATAAACAGGCAAACGTCATTATCAACCCCCTTCTTCAGATGTACTCAGAGGTGCGCGAGTTAGGTAGGCTCCCAGCCGATCAACATGAAGCCACGATTGTGGTCATTCATAAAGCAGGGAAGCCGGCGGACCAATGCTCCTCGTATCGTCCTATCTCACTCATCAATGCTTAGGCCAAAATTCTGGCCAAGGCTCTAGCGGACAGATTGGTGTCTGTTCGTCCGGATTTGGTGCATTCTGACCAATCAGGATTCATGCCCTGTAGCACTCAACACAACCTGAGACGCCTGTATGGCGTACTTTACATGACCGAAGACGTGGGGTGCACACAGACAGCATTGATGGCATTGGATGCCTCTATTGCATTGAATGACACTATCTGTTCATGGTGCTCCAGAAACTGGGCTTTGGCCCAATCTTCTGTATTTGGGTGTGCCTGCTCTATGAGCAACCTACGGCACGGGTGAGGGTCAATGGCACTGTGTCCAGGGTTTTCCCTCTTAGGTGGGGTACCAGACGGGGCTGCCGCCTGTCCCCCCTCCTTTTCGCCCTGGAGCCGTTGGCTCACTGGATCAGGAGGGACAGATCGTTTTGGGGTTTGGCGTGTAGGAGGAGCGTATTTCCTTATACGCTGATGATATTGTGCTCTACATGGCCAGACCGTACCACTCGATAGCGCAGGCAGTACACCTCTTCGAGTTATTCGGCAGTTAGTCTGGCTACACAATCAATTGGACGAAGTCAGTGATTTTCCCACTGTCAGGCCCTCCCCCTCGGATCCCCACTAGGTGTCCCGCTTCCGTGGCGACAGTAGGTCCCAAGTACTTGGGGATCTACGTCACAAGGGACAAGGAGGAATTCTTGACCAGAAACCTAGAGCCCCAACTGGCTCACCCCGGGGCCGACGTGAGCCACTGGAGATCTCTGCCTCTCTCCCTCATGGGCCGGACGGCACTTTTGAAGATGCTCACGCTGCCGTGGCTCTTATACATCCTACAGAATACTCCGTATCCTATCCCTCCAGGTGTATTTACACGAATATCGCAGGCGGTACGGATGTTGCTGTGGGATGGGGGCAACACGAGGATAGCGCTGCGCAAGCTTACTAGAGGGGTATATGATGGTGGACTGGCGCTTCCAGACATCAAACTGTATTATTGGACCTCACAGCCCCAAGTAGTCAATAATTGGGTATACACGGACGGTTCTGAACCTGCTTACAGGGTTGAAAGGCTGAGCATGCCCCGGGGAAACTGCGAGCCCCTTCTCTATGCCCGGAAAACACGAAAGGAGTGGCCTGTGCACATGAGGGTGGTTGTTCAATGTTGGAGAGAGGCAAACAAGTTCCTGGGATGGACAGATACGCTGACTGGCAGAACCTCTCTGTGACTCGGAGATCAACTGAGAGAAGTGACACACTTGACAGGCTTCAGGGGGTGGAAGCTAATAGGTATTGAATATCTAGGTGACGTTTGGAAAGGGACGGCCCCTCGATCCTTCGCATACCTTAAGAAGGAATACGACCTCCACGACTCACAGCACTACCACTACATACGTCTCATGCACGCCCTACGTTCACACATACGCAGCGACACATCACTCCCGGAATACTCCCCCATGGAAGATAGACTGCTATTAGACCCCATTTTAGAAAAACTCCCACATCCACCATTTACCGCAAGATAGGAGGCATCGTTCCGTGTTATTAGTTTGCCCATCACGTAGTAAGGAAGGTCACATGATCACGGCTTGAACCCCTCCTATTAGCTGAGTGATCTACAATGCGACTGAGAGTGCCTGCCGTGTAGTTGAAGGATGGTCTCCCCTCTCCCTCGGGTATCCTCTTAATCTGGGCCTTCAACAGTTTTCTCAAAAGCAGCCTGATTCCCAGACCCGCCTATGGTTGCAGTAGAGGGTCACTACTTCAACACACTCAAACATTTTCCCTTGGGTGGGCCAAGAGGTATGGTCTGTGGTTTGACCCAGGGCCACATTGATGCCAGAAGGGTGGAGGTGAAGGGGTGTTAGTTATCGATCAAGTTGTGACCTTTATGGGTTATGTAAATATTCTACTTCCTTCACAACTCTGTTTGTACTGAATGTTGGCCTACTAAAGAAATTATTTTGGCTCAGGATCGGCTGAAATTTTAGGTGTTTGGCTTCACTCAATGCTCTTTTACTTACCTATCAGAAGATGAATAATTAAAACTAATGTTCACCGGGTGTTGATTTATATTAAAGAAAAATACCCTCAATTATTCAATTCAGACGTTTGAGTTTAACAAATTGAAAGCAAGTGGTTACTAGTTGAACATTTATTGGAATTCGTTATTATGTAACGAAGACACTTGTTGACAGTAAAAAAGACAAACATTGCAGCACATTTATTATTTGTTTAATCGTGATTTGCTTTTATCGCATTTTATTTTTTTAAGTTGTACAACTCCTTTGTCCGCAGCGCCTACTGAATACATAAGAGTGACTATTAACAAAATAATTATTTTTTAAAAAAGCAAAGTCATTTACAACGCCAATAGCTCTAACTCTTGCAAATGCAAGACCTATTGCATTGCAAATGCTTTTGGTTTTTTTGGCACGTTGTGATTTACTGATTTGCCCAGAATCACAGGCTGTTGAGCCGATGCCGAGACTCGAACCTTGTACCCAGCATTTTCTTTTTCTATTGCTTCCTGCACCGATCCTTACACAAACATCACGTGTTGCACTTTCTGTGTGTCATTTTCCATCCTGGGTCTGCCCAGACTGTGAGACCGCTGGTGTGGGCTCCTCGCAGATGCAACACGAAGGCTTTGCAGCCGCCTCGGGAGCTGCAGTTCATTTATTCAATAAATAAGTCTACTCCTCGAGGGCCGCTGTGGTAGGATCACAGCTGCGGATCTTCACCAATAGTTGGATTCCACGCCTCTGGCTGTCAACATCTGTCCAGCGTTCACTGGAAGCAAAACAGGCTGTGCTTCTCCAACGGAAATGAAGGGTTTCCAAAAGGTGGACAGATGTTAAGACATGGGGATGAAAACCTCTGGCAAATAAGTATTACTTTCAAGAGGCTCTAAACGAGTGCAGCTGAATTCGTAGCTGTTACAGTAACCCTAATCGGAATTTGGGTGTTTTTTTTATATATACAAATATTATTTTCAAGGCCCGTTCCATTCATTTATAATTTTTGTGCTCTATCAGACAGTGCACACAATTGTTAAAATAGATGCTGCTACCCCGCTATTGGCTTTTGTGGTGCTAATAAGAATACATCTCATTATCACCCATTAACAACGTCAGAACAGTGAAAGGTCAATTCATCCTTACTTAAATTAACTTCATATTTCCCTATATAAATTCTCCATTAATCCTGTTTGGGTTCTTGAGTTGCGTGCTACCTGCCGAAAGGCGCATGGACACCTCTTCAGGGGTAGCAAGCGCTATATAGATGCAAACCCTTCCCTTTTCTATCCCTGCACTATCCTTCTTCAATCC
This sequence comes from Triturus cristatus, assembly GCF_964204655.1. NCBI lineage: Eukaryota > Metazoa > Chordata > Amphibia > Caudata > Salamandridae > Triturus > Triturus cristatus. The sequence continues at coordinate 564,835,598 of NC_140594.1, forward strand.
AAATAACAAACTCACATGTCCGCCGCTCAAATTAATTTGATATATCTCTATACTAAATCACCACGAATCCTTTTTGGGTTCCGGAGTAGCGTGCTACTCGCCGAAAAAGCGCTTCGACGCCTCGTCAGAGGTAGTAAGCGCTATATAAATGCATTTACTATTAACAACTTCAGAACAATGAAAGACCAGCTTATGCTTACATACTCCCACTCAAATCAAGTCAAATTAGCTTTATTCGATTACTTCAGAGGAAACTATACAATTTGTATTTTGTAATCGGCGATCTGTACTGAAACCGTGAGTTTGGTTTATGGGCTAGACACAGTAAGTGCCGCAACGGTTTTTCGAGTTTGTGCTATATAAATATGCAAAAAAAAAAAAGTAGCATTGAGCCAGTATGGGGTAATGTTGGAGAAACAGAGTTGCTGCCTGTTCTTGACTAAATCAAACTAGCAGTGTAAAAACTGCCTTAGCCTTCATTTATTACCTCACGGTGAGCTTTCAGCAAGCACTTTCATTCTGCTTCCAAGGGGAATCCTTGAGTGTGAAAAGCACAGACACTGCCCAGCAACCCGAAGCAGCAAGAACAGATTGAAAGCAATCTACTACGATACTGAAGTGTGTAGGTCAAACATTGTGTTTCAAGGAGGTTTCGTTATCTCTGTATGTTCTTCTGTCATTTTTGCAAAATGAAGATTCGTATGGAAACTCAACACTCCGCTGGGATTCTCTTATGCACAATGTTGTGCAGTTTACGCCTTTCCTTCAACAGGTAACCATATCTACAAAGCGAAAGCAGTGCACGATTACGCAGTTTAAAATCGAGTCCCCGTTTCGGAGGGCTGGGGTAAAACGTGAAGCATCTATCCATCACGGGATTCAAGCAGAGACCGGAACAATGCTTCTTTCTGGAACAGTTTGTAATGTTACAACTCGGTTATTATTGTCTTTCTTATGCCCTTTCCCGTGATTACGCCAGTGCACCATGTGACGTCAGCGAGCATCCCCGCCTCTCTTTTTCTGACAGTGGAATTAGATCGGGTTCCTGTGGGACTTGGAAAAACAGTTATAGAACATTCCAGATTTTTGTGCCAAAATGTGGCCCTAGTATCTGTCAGATGTTGACACTGCAATCATCGTACTGTAGGGTGTCAAGAGTTTTTAGGTCTCGCCTGAGAGAGCGCATGCCCCGTCGCTTGCGGGTTCTTTTGTTACCTCAAAACAAGCATTGACCAGGCCAATAGGACTCGTCTGTGTGAGAGCTATCATCTTTGTCAGTGTCTTTTTTTAGACATATTGTACAGCAGCATGGCTGCTGTTCAGCATGCCTGAAAGTAAAATAAACAAAAAAAACAGTATGATGACGATAGCGCGCTTGCGCTGTTGCTTGGCAACAATAGTGTGTCTAAAAAAAAATAATCTAAAACAGGAAGCCCAATAATAACCATCAGTTGGCTTCATCATCGCTCTTCTTAGCTGCCTTCTAATTGGGCGGCACTTGCCAGATGTCACTTCCTTTTCTTTCTGTGGTGCATGGACCAAGCACAGATTGATTCTTAATTAGTCTCCATCCGCTGATCCTGCTGTGATTTAGGCACTATTTCTTTCACTGGCTCCATCTCTTTTATCCCCAACTTGTAAGATATGTTTCTCCCTTCTCCACTAGCCCTTCCTGATCTAAAACACATTTATTTGTAAACAGAGAAGCGTTGCACATACTAACAAGCCCAACTGTTTTAAAGAGGGAGTCTCTCTCATTGTATCAATTTGATGTTTCTTAGGGAGATTTATGGTTTTGTAGTTTTTATAGGCGCTAATATGCCAATAAGCGTTGGAATTTCATTTCCAAAATGAATAAGGATCCCTTTTGGAAGTATTTGTGTAACTAAGATTCAGGATTTAGAGACTTACATTTCTTTTTGGTGGAGGTAGTATCACGCCGATGAGCTGACTGACTTTGCTGTCAAACTCTCGACTAACAGAGTGATTGTGGTAAGGTCATACTAAGAGAGGTGCAGACAATCTATGATCTGAAAATATGGAATTACAGAGAACAGCAAATCGACCATGTGACCAGTGAATGGGTTGGTTGTTTTTTTAAGTCCAAATTGTCCGTTTCTTCTTTACTGCGTTAAGCAAATGCTCTGGTTTGATCTACCGCCTAAATGCTCTAGTCTCATAGGACGAGGACACACTTGTTGAGATGGTTGAGTTGAAAGAAATCTGCCAGGAAGGTGCTGATACATATTTTGGGGTGGGGGCTGTAATTAAGGGTGCTCGAGAAGGTAGAGCTGTATATATATTTCATTAAATAGGTGTTCAAAGGATTCACAAAAGGAAGTCATTAACATGGCTTACATTTTATTGAGTTGAAAAAAAGAGCTAAATTCCCCAGATTTTCACTCTGTTCAGAGGTCTGTAATGTAAGGTCCTGAGGTTTTGTATTACTATATTTCAGCTGTAACCAGGAACTGGAGTTATACTTACATGGTCAGTATGGTTGTTGGAAGCACTATGGCACTTCTGAAACACGCCTCCATTTGTTCTCAATTTGCCTTAATTTTTCTAAGCACAACACCTTAATTTTAACTCCATTCTGATTGTGGAAAATGTTACTGCCTTGTCCAGTTTGAGATCGTTGTATCTCATAAGTGCAACCTACTATTGTATGCTAACTTATCAAAGAAAGATTCATTATGCTTTTTAAACAAATACATTAAATACACTTAGTCTAGACCAGGAGATTATTTCAGTATAAATGCAACCTAGCCTGTTCGTTTGTACTAACTCTGAAGAAGTATGTATAACTGTGACTATTACCAAAAGACAACACAAGTGAAAGGAAATAAATCAGCGCTCTTGCAATATATACCAACTATAAGGAATACTACTGATATGGCAAGATACACGTTTGCTACCCAGAAAACTGCTCAGGGAATGAGTAAGGTAGATGTTTGGATTGGTGAGGGTGCGGGGGGGGGGGGGGGGGGGGTCAAGCCGTATGGCGCATACATTCTGTATCATCCTGTTGTTGGGTGGGAGCAGATTTATTCTCAGTGGGCCACAGCTACTATACAGATAAACAGGAACAAAAACAGATAATCCACACTAAACATTTTAAAAAGTATTAATGACATGACGTCTGGAAATATTTTCAATTTGCTAATTTTATTACTTTTCTAGGAAACAATGTGCTGCGAAGATTATATGTTGACCTATGAAGTGTGTTTGACTATATAGTTTGAACGTTTTTTCTTTCATTTGAAGGCCAAGACCCATGTCCAGGACATAGAACAGCGTCTTCAAGGGGTGATCAAGACCAGAAATCGTGTTAAAGGATTACCATTGTCTATTGAAGGTCATGTCCATTATCTCATACAAGAAGCCACTGATGAGAATTTGCTCTGCCAGATGTACCTTGGATGGGCCCCATACATGTGATCATGTATACCTTGAACAGACATTCTGCTTTCTATTGGTCAGATTTTGCAGTGCCTCGACAGGTTTGCAATAGTCTTGTCGGTTTAGGCACACGTTTTGTGTATTTTTTCCTCTAAGTGCTGACTGAGCAATGGATGAGAAAACGGACTGCAAAAATTGTTCCAAATGAGTTTAGGCATTTTCTACTCCGGATTGCGGTGGTAGTAGTTGCAGTTTAAGGGTTTGTTTTGTAAAAGGAAGCTACCCTATGCCTGAACTTTTTTGTTAATGGGGAACGTGCAGTCATAGCACGCCACGTAGCCAGTCCTTTTTCATGAAAATCTAAATTATATATTCATAGTGTTTACATTTGTAACTTTGTTCTTTTTGGACAAATATGTATAGTTGGTCGTAAGGCCAATGAGCATGTTATACACTTAATTTCATTTAAGCTATTGTAAGAATGTAAATACTAGAATCTAGAAGTGACCTCTCCCAACTTTGCAAATATCAAAGGAAGGATATCAAATGCTGCTATTTTCCATTGGATCAAGTAATTTTGGGTTATCATGCAGTAGATACTGAGCATGAAGAGTGTGAATAAGTGGTAATCGAATCAAGCTCCCACGCTTTAAGGAAGACACAACTGTAGAAGAACGAGGGTCGTGTCCCTCAAAATATTGATGCACTTTTACATAACCAACTATTACTAGATAGCATTCTCTGAGAAGATATTGTCCTATTGTAAGAGCATATAAATATATTTTTGTAATTGTTTTCTACACCATGATAATTTAAGCACAACATAGTCATTTCCCAAGGAGATAATGTTATCCACTAAAAAGCACTTCAAACAGTTTTTCAAGATTTCTGTTTTTGTTAAATATTAATTATATGTATTTCTTAATAAATCGTCAGTCTGATGTGTTGTGTGGTTAGGGTTTCATGTCGTGCTTCCTTAAGTATGCATTCTTAATAAATCGTCAGTCTGATGTGTTGTGTGGTTAGGGTTTCATGTCGTGCTTCCTTAAGTATGCAGAAGTCTCTGGGTATCTCAAAATTAGTAAACAATTATTGAATTATGTTAGCAATGTACAAATTCATGTTTTAGCTTGAGTCCAAGTATTTTGTGAAGGAAGGCAAGATTGTGTCCTTTGCTCGTCACAGAACAAATACGGCCCACATTTACTATTGTGGGCTTTAGTTTAGGAATTGACCCCTCTACTGTGCATGATTCATGCATCCTACTTTCTCATGGCTTCTTCCTCTATGGATACTCCTCTGCTGTTGACACTTTCACTGGCACAAGAGAGATACTTCAAATGTTTCCATTGCAGGGATGCAGAGGGGAGTCCCAAATAGACATAGAAAGCAGTATTCCATGTTTGACCATCACCACCCATGCTTGACCTTCCTTTATTGTGCCATTAGAAGGAGGGGCCTTTATTTTCTACATGGGGGTTGGGTACAGGGATGTTCCAGTTACGATAACATACTTTTAGAGCTAGGAAGAGTCCTTATAAGATGTCATTCAAAACTGATTTTTTAAATTGATGTAACATCAAGATGATGGAACCACAACTGCCTTAACCACGCATGCCTGTACAATGACTGCTTTACAACGAAAGTGACTTGACCACGCATGTCTTTACAAAGACTTTTTTTTTTTTTACCATGCATATGCCTTTACCACAAAAATGTAAGTATTTTACAGGTAAATATAAACCATATATGTATGTTATAGATAAATGGAAAACCTGTGTGTGTGTATATATATATATATATTATCTACTGGCGGTCGCCAGTAGATAGTTATAGTTAGGACCGTGTTTCCATAGGAAATCTCAAAATTCTATTTTGAATAACTTTGGCGCCGGTTGACGAATCTTCGCGAAATTTTCAAAACTAATGAGGCGCTCCGCTCAACTCCTACCCTGAAAGTCTCGGGGGGGGGGGGGATTCGTCAAGCGGGGGCTGAGAAAAAAGGGGGGTCCCAAAATGCGTTTTCCCCATGCATTTTCCCATAGGACCTTTAGTCGAAGGTACAGAACGAACGGCTGAACAGAATTACTTGAAATTTGGCAGAGAGGTAGTCCTCAGGTCAGGGATGTGCCTTTTGCATATATGGAGTCAATCTGTTCAGTAGTTCCTGAGAAAATTGCAGTTAAAAGCACATACATATCTATAGCCGCGCACCGTGCGCGCACCCTAACGTGCGCAAGCGTAATTCTGATTGGTTGTTACATGTCAGTCAACGTTCGAATCGGTCGAAATCAGGAAGTGTCGGCCGCCATTTTGTTTGTTTTCAGTGCGAGAGTGGAAAAGGAAGGTGGCGAATGTGAAAAGGGGGCAGGGTAGAGAGTTCCTGACCCCCTAGCCTTTGTCAGGGGGTCTCTAAATGACCCCGCAGGCAGAAAAAAACATTTACATTTTTTTTTTTAAATCGCGGGGGTGCGCGCACCGTGCGCGCACGGTGAAAAACCATTAAAAAAAATTTAATACGTAGTTTATTGAAAAATAAATATATAAAAATAATAATAATACATGCATAACTTAGCATTTAAAAAAACGTACAAATGCACTGAAAAAAACCATAGGTTTCACACACGTTATAGTTAGGAATTGCATTTAAAAAACCTTGCAAATTCACTTAAAAAACCATAGGTTTCACACATGTTATCTGAACTAACTATAACATATGTGAAACCTATGGCTTTTTAAGTGAATATGAATATATATATATATATATATATATATATATATATATATATATATATATATATATATATATATATATATATATATATATATATATATATATATATATATATATATATATATATATATATATATATATATATATATATATATATATATATATATATATATATATATATATATATATATATATATATATATTCACTGAAAAAACCATAAGTTGGCTTGCGCCTAAGCCAGGCAGAAACTACCACTCTAGTCAGGGCAGGGGAGTTGCACGCTGAAGAGAACACCTGCTCACCCCCTTGGTAGCTTGGCACGAGCAGTCAGGCTTATCCTAGAGGCAATGTGTAAAGCGTTTGCGCAATACACACACAGCAGCAACGCACAAGGCACTCCACAAAAGAAACTCCACACAAGGTTATATATGAAAATAGCCTTTGTATGATCCAAAACACATTAGAATAGTAATCCCACAATATACACTTTGCCAACTGGCACTAGGCAATATTTACAGGGGATTATATACACATGACCGGGCCAATTGGGCCACTGTCAGAACCATCACAAAGCACAAATGGTAAATGTAGAACACAACCAGTAATTACTGGCAAAACACTGTACTCAGCATTATATCCTGTACCATAAATCACATTATGCAATAAGCATCACATTAGGCGTAAAGCACCATATGCGCCAACCTCCTAAGCATAACCACATTAGGCAATAATATCCTCACCAGCATAAACACATTATGCAATAACCTCATATGCAGAAATCACATTAGAGGCATAAATAAGGGTGCATAGATCACATTACCATAGGCACCACATAGATCACATTAGGGCCTGGTGCCCTACCAGCCTAACACTGACCCCCTGGCAAACTGGCCTTCTCAGAGGGCTCAAATGCCCTATGTCCCAAATGTCAGGGCTGGCTGCCACTGCAGCAGAATCAAAAGTGCGCAATTGCGCTGGCACCACCGTGCCTCCTGGGTCCCCACTGGGACTCCTCAAAATGCTCTGGCCTAAAAGTTGCAGCTGCCGCTAATTGCGGTGCAGCTGTGCAGGTAACTGTGGGCACTGGCACTCACTGTGTCCAGGGACCGTTCCCGGGGATGCTCGCGGGGCCGCAGTAGTCGCTTCTCTGGCTCCAAGTCTTCACCCTCGGATTTGGGTAAGAGACGACACAAAAAGAAGGCGAAGATGCAAGTTCTCTCTCCGACATCCACCGGTCGGTCCTCGGATGCGGATGAGGGGGACAGGGGTTCTGCCACTGCGGATCCTTTGGAGTCTGGGAGTCCCACGGCCTACCCGCCTTACCCGGGTCTGTCGGCGACTCCCGAACAGGTGCAAGAATTTCTTGCTACCATGGACCGCCTCTTTAGGCCTCGGGCTCCCGCCGGCGCGCCTTCGGGCTCCGCGGTCCCTTGTGCGGATCCTGTTGGGCCGCCGGCAGATCCAGCTTCGGCGATACAGGATCCTGCGCCGTTGGCTCCGGCACCACAAGGTCCAGCGCTGCCGGCTTCGGTCCCAGTGCCACCCTCGGCTCCGCAGTGGGTGCCATTAGTCCCGCCCTTGCCCCGGTTCCAGGACCATTTTGTTCCTACCTGGGATCCGCATTGGGATGCGGCACCGGCTCGCCCCGGCCGGCGCCGTTTCTGACGCCGTATGTTCCTTCTCCGGCTCCAGCTCTGCCGCCCCAGTCTGTTCCCCATGCGACAGAGGTGGAGGACGACTGGGAGGGGTCCGAGGACCCTCTTGCCCATCAGTGTGACTCCGAGCAGGACTGGGCGTACGACTTGGAGGATGCCGGCGACCTCGATGTCTCCTCTGACCCGGGGTCTGCCTCCCCCCGCCTACCATGGAGGAGGGCGCCTCCTACACGATGGTGCTCTGTCGGGTGGCTGAGGTCCTCAACCTTGACCTCCCTACGGTGTCCCTCAAAACTAATCGCCTCACTGAGGTGCTCCAGACGGCGTCCACTTCGTCGGAGCCCCTGCTCCCGTTTAACGACGCCCTCACTGACGTCTTGTTGGGCACTTGGTCGTGGCCAGCCACAGGGGCCCCTGTGGATAAGAATGTCGCCAGGCGTCACCGCTCGGCGCCTGGTGACCCCGCTTTTCTGACCACTCATCCTACACCCGAGAGCCTGGTTATCCAAGCCTCGACGTCACAGAGTGCCTTTCCCACGGCTCCGCTGGATAAGGACTTTAAGAAGCTGGAACAGTTCGGCAAGCGGTTGTTTTCTTCGGCCAGCTTGGGGCTGCGGTCAGTGAACACCGCCTGCTTATTGGGCCGCTACTCCCACGCGGTGTGGGATACCGTTGCACAGGTGTTGCCTCAGTGTCCTGAAGAGACCCATGCTGTGCTGTCCCAAGCTGTTGCCGAGGGTAAGGATGTGGCTAAGTTCGCCATTCGGTGTGGTTTGGACACCGCGGACTCACTGGGTAGGGCGATTTCTATGACTGGCGCTTCGTCGCCACGCCTGGTTGAGATCTACCAGGTTCTCGCCAGATGTCCAAAGCTCGCTCATGGACATGCGCTTTGATGGCACTCACCTGTTTGGTGATAAGGCCGACAGTGCTTTGTAGCGTTTTAAGGACTCGCGGGCCATGGCCAAGTCCTTGAGTCTTTCCGCAAAAAGCCTGGCCACTCCTGGTTTTTGTTCCTTTCGTGGCCACGGCAGAGACACCCAGGCACGTTCCTTCAGCAAGCCTGTACAGAACCAACCTCAGCGCGGTCACGGCTTCCGCAGGGGTGGGTCTGGGAATCAGCGTAGGGGTCAGTCCACCTCCGTCCCCACTGCTTCTACCTCCAAACCTTCCTAATCCTAGCTTTGTGGAGCACCCCACGCCGGTGGGTTGCAGGATCCGCCACCACCTCCCCCACTGGCACGATATCACATCGGACAAGTGGGTGTTGCAGATCATCCACCAGGGTTACTCCCTTCCCTTTCAGTCCTCCCCTCCAGCCATGCCACCTCGGTGCCACCGCATGTCAGGGGAACACTTGGTACTTCCCCAGCAGGAAGTCACCGCCCTCTTGGCCAAGGGGGCCATCGAGTGCCTTCCTGGGCCAGAAGTAGGAAGTGGTTGTTATTCCCACTACTTTCTGGTCCCCAAGAAGGACAAGGGGGGGCCTGTGCCCCATCTTGGACCTCCGGAACGTCAGTCGCTTCCTCCGGACGGAGAAGCTCAAAATGCTGACTCTGGCTCAGGTCTTGGCTGCCCTCGACCCTGGAGACTGGATGGTAGCGTCGGACTTGCAGGATGCATATTTTCATATCCCCATCCTGCCGGCCCACCGGCGTTACCTGCGGTTCACGATAGGCCCGGAGCATTTTCAGTTTGCCGTGCTCCCCTTCGGCCTTACCAGAGCCCCTCGGGTGTTCACGGAATTGATGGCGGTGGTCGCAGCTCATCTGCGCAGGTCAGGGGTGTCAGTCTTCCCCTACCTCGACGACTGGTTGTTGAAAACGGGCTTGCCTCAGGCAGTCGTCTCCCACCTACAGACTCTGGCCGACCTCCTGCATTTGCTGGGGTTCTCCATCAACGTGCCGAAGTCGCACCTGAGTCCCTCTCAGAAGCTCCCCTTAATCGGAGCGGTTCTGGATTTGACGCGGTTTCGCCGAGCAGCGAGTCCGGGATATTCAGGCTATGATTCCGATCTTTCGGCCTCTATCCCGGGTTTCAGTCAGGATGACCCTCCGGCTCCTGGGCCTGATGGCCTCCTGCATAACTGCTTGTGCAACATGCCAGATGGCATATGCGAGCTCTGCAGTGGGACCTGAAGTTTCAGTGGGCACAACATCAGGGCAACCTGTCCGATCATGTCCAGATCTCGGAGGGCACTACATGACAATTGCAGTGGTGGCTCACGAATCGCAATTGGGTCCATAGCAGATCCCTCTCCCTTCCCCAACCGGAGCACACAGTGGTGACTGATGCATCCCTCCTGGGATGGGGTGGCCACTTGGGAGAGGCGGAGATCAGAGGCCTCTGGTCTCCGGCGGAGTCCCGGCTCCATATCAATCTTTTGGCGCTTCGGGCGATCCGACTTGCACTGAAGGCATTCCTTCCCTCTGTCCGGGGAAGTGTGGTGCAGGTGTTCATGGACAACACCACCACCATGTGGTATTGCAACAAACAGGGCGGGGTGGGGTCCTGGACCCTATATCAGGAGGCTCTGTGCCTCTGGACATGGCTGGAACATCAAGGCATCACCTTGGTGGTAACACCTGGCAGGTTCTCTGAACGCCAGGGCGGATGAACTCAGCTGCCGGTGCTTGATGGATCACGAATGGCGTCTGCACTCTGACTTGGTGCAAGGTCTCTTTGTGCAGTGGGGAAAGCCTTGGTTAGATCTATTCGCCACCGAAGGGAACGCGCAATGTCATCAGTTCTGCGCGTTGGAATTTCCAAGGCGGCAATCGCTCGGTGCCGCTTTTTGTCGCTAGTGGAGTTGGGGTCTGTTGTATGCCTTTCCACCTATACCACTTCTGCCCAGAGTGTTGAAGAAGGTTCGGTGCGACTGGACCCAAGTCATCCATGTGGCCCCGGATTGGGCACGAAGATACTGGTATCCCGAGCTTCTCAGCATGGCGATCAACCCCCCGATCCGGCTGCCTCTTCGGGAGGATCTTCTGTTGTAGCAGCAGGGGACGGTCCTCCACCCGAACCTGTCCAGTCTCCACCTCCATGCGTGGGGATTGAGCGGCGACAGTTGACAACTTTCGATCTTCCTCCCGAAGTCTTTGATGTCATTCTGGCAGCCAGGCGTCCCTCCACTAAGACGGTATACGCCTGCTGGGGGAACAAGTTTGTGGCATGGTGCACAGCAAAGTCTGTGGCTCCTCTTTCTGCCCCTCTTTCTGAGGTCCTTCTGTTCCTACTGTCCTTGGCCCTGCATGGCTCTTCTCTGGGCACTATCAAAGGTTATCTTTCAGTCATCTCCGCCTTTTTGAGGCTTCCAGATCAGCCTTCTCTCTTTAAGTCCCCGGTTGTTAACCGTTTCCTGAAAAGCATTACGCACACGTTTCCTCCCGTGCCGTTCATAATGCCTCAATGGGACTGAATCTTGTCTTGACATATCTGATGTGCGCTCCCTTTGAGCCCCTTCATACCTGTCCTTTGCGTCTTCTCACTCTCAAGACGGCTTTCCTGGTAGCAATCACCTCTGCCAGAAGAGTGAGTGAGCTCCAGGCTCTTTCTTCCAAACCTCCTTTCCTTTCTGTTCATCCGGACAAGGTGGTTTTAAGGACCCGTCCTTTTTTGCCAAAGGTTGTCACGCCCTTCCACATCGGGCAGACCATCACTTTGCCCACCTTCTTTCCGCCTCCGCATCCTTCGAAAGAGGAAGAGAGACTCCACCGTCTGTACCCAAAACGTGCGCTCTTGTTCTACCTGCAGCGCACACGACAGTTCCGGGTGGATGGCCATCTCTTTGTTGGCTACGTGGGCGCCAAGAGAGGTCGGGCTGTGCACAAGCAGACCATCTCTCGGTGGGTCATTCTCTGCATCAAGGCCTGTTACTCGTTGGTTAAGAAGGAGCCTCCTGTGGGGCTGCGTGCCCATTCTACCAGGGCGACGGCAGCCACTACTGCCTTAGGACGCGGCGTCCCCTTGCAGGACATTTGTCAGGCAGCTACGTGGGCCTCGCTGCAAACGTTTACCAAGCAGTACTGCCTTGACAGTCGGGTCCGGAGAGACGGCTTCTTTGGCCGTTCTGTTCTCTGTGGCTTTCTGGTGTAATCTTGTTCGCAGACCCACCACCGGGGTTGGTATTGCTGGGGTATCTATTCTAAGGTAAGGAGGCTATCACTAACGTGTCTCTTTCAGATTCACAAGTTACTACTTGTGTAACAATATATCTGTAAGAGACATTAGTTAGTGATAGTTTCCTTACCGCCCCATCCATCCTCCCCGTGCTGCGAACTGATTTCTAGGGTTAAGGTCATCCCTTTCAGGACCCTAGTTTCTTGGCACCAGTGGTCAGTTTCTTGCATGGCTCTGCGTTCCTGGCACGGAAAGTCGTGTGCAGAACTGACGTCAGCACGCATGGGTGGCGCCTAAGTAGTCTCTGTGTCGTCATCTCGGCGTATACGACGCCAACGACGGATGCGGAGCAGCACGACGCCACCTACTGACGCGCAGGGGTACTGCTAGCAAAACTTTCCGGATCCAATCTAACGCCTGGGGATTATTCTAAGGTAAGGAATCTATCACTAACTAATGTCTCTTACAGATATATCGTTACACAAGTAGTAACTTGTGCATCAGGCAAGCAGACACATAGCACACAGAAATGCCAACTTCTAAAAGTGGCATTTCTTAAAATAGTTATAATAAATCTGCTCACACCATTGTGCAGCATTTATTATTACCATTCCAAATATACCAAACTTGACCACGCTGCTCCTCTCATATCAGGAATTACCACTGAAACACTTATCAGGGAATCCCCAATGCATTCCTATGGGAGGGCAGCCTCACAGTAGTGAGAAACCAAAATGGCTGTGTGTCACTACCAGGACATGTCACACACTTAAGGTACATGTCCTACCTTTTACCTACAATGCACACTGCCCATCGGGCTAGCTAGGGCCTACTTTAGGGGTGACTCACATGCAGTAAAAGGATGGTCACAGACATGGCACACGCTTTAGGTGCCATGTCACAGCGGCAGTAACACTGCGCGCACAGGCCCTGCAATGGCAGAGGCCTGAGATAGGTTTGAAAGGCTACTTTGGTGTGTGGAGCAATCAGCGCTTCAAGCCCACCAGTAGCATATAATTTACCAGCCCTGGGTATATGAGATACCACTTTACAAGGGACTGACAGGTAAATTAAATCTGCCAATCAGGTGTAGACTAATCTTACCATGTTTGTAGTGCTTAAGTGCCCAGAGTCCTAAAACCACCAACACCATGTCAGAAACTAGCATTTGCATAGCCACTAGGTCTCGCCTTTGGGACCTTATAAGTGTTTAGCCAGAGCTATTGCCAATGTTTTCAAGGTATGTTGTAGAGCAATGTAGCTGCTGTGTTCAATACTGTAAAGTTTGTGCGCTTTACATGAGCACTAGTTAAGTTACACAAGGACACTTTAATGAGCCTGTGCGCGTCAAAAGGATTCTGGGAAAGGTTGCTTGCGGTGACCAGTGTTTACATAACCTTTTTTTGTTTTTGCAGATTTATATAGCACAAACTCAACCCGAAGGTTTTGGAGTGCTTTACATGACCACTAGTTACGTTACACAAGGACACTTTAATGAGCCTGTGCACGTCAAAACGATTCTGGGAATGGTTGCGTGCGGTGGTCACATACCCGCTGTCAGCTGCTTGGGAAGAGATAACCAAGCTTTCATAGCATAAGCATGTAAATGTGGGGCACTGCAGGAGACGAACATGTGGCTGGAAAAGGCGTAAAGCGGTTTGTTATGAGCGTAGCTTCAGGGCGCTGTAGCAGTTTCAGTCTGAGGGCCCCGCTCCGTGCGGTTCTAGGATTGTTACTGGCGCAGTCAGGTTGTCTGATGTAAGCTTGATTTGTTTACTATTTTCTAGTGGTTAATGTGTAAAATAAAGGTCTCTTCCTGGCATCCTATCGTTGGACAGAGCTGTATCGTGTTTGTCAGAAGCAACTTAAAGTTGCTAACAGGTAATCTAATGGATGCAACAGAGTCACTTGAAATGTAACTCCGAAAAAGACAGAGATGCTAGTTCTGAGTAAAGTGAATAATTTTACTTCCAATGAATACTGGCAATTGGTTTTCAGACTTCCCTCTACGCGCCCCCCCCCCCCCCCCCACACACACACACTAACTGTGGTAATAAATAAATAACTAGGGGGCTAAATCTGAAAATAAGTTGTCTTTTCACCAGCATACTCTTAGCACTACTGGCACGTGTTTTGTTCTTTTACAGACTGACATTTTTTTTTATCTCCTACCTCTGGAGCACATGAAATAGTTATGCATGCTTTAATTACCTTGTGTATTGATTATGCCAACAGTCTCTCATTCTCCCTAAAAATCCTTCTTAATAAACTGCAGGGAGTGCAGAACGCTGCAGCACCTATGATTTTAAAGCTGCCAATGTGTTCACCAATATCAAGTCATCTTAAAGAGATACACTGGCTGCCTGTACAAAAACGTATTAATTTTAAATCTTTGAACATGGTACACCGCATACTCCAAGCTATTGGTCCAAAATACGAGAGACAAATTTCAGCATTCTATTCCGGCTAGAAACCTGAAATCCAGTAGAGCAAGGCTGCTACAGCTGCTCATCTTCAGACTGAGGAGAATGGATGGCAAAGCCTTTTCATATTTAGCAGCAAAGCTATGGAATAATATTCCCTTATCATTGCGGGAGGTGGATGATGAATCTCAATTCAGGAGAAGGCAAAAAACGTGGTTGTTTTCCTCTCATTAGTTTTGGTGTTGAATGGTTCTCGCTCTGTTGGCTTAACGCCAGGACGCCTGTTTGGGCATCTGTACAGGTTCTATATGAATCCTATCATTCATGTCATGTGGCAAATAAATTAAGCTTTGGCAAGCGATTTACTTTAAATGGTGACATTTCCTGATTTACAGCCTTAAACAAATAATAGGTTGTTTTATAGCTAGCTTTCCTGATTTTTGCATATCCATGAAGTGTGGTGCTATGTTACAAAGAAAAAGACAGGTAATTAGATACCAGAGTACAATCATCAGAACTGGGCCTTAAATTCTTTGTGTGTTTGATTGGGCATCCCCTTGCCTGTTAGATTATCTCTTCTGTTCAATCACAGTAGTCCATACCCCTCAACCACTGTGTAAGGAGAGCGGAGAGTCATTGCGATGTTGAGTTTGGAATTCCATGCCCAATCGAGACTCGTGATGGATCCCATCACTCCAAGATGCCTAGAAGACCCACTCTAGACATAAGTTCCACAGGACATTTCAGAACCTTGGAGCCTGCTTTATTAATCTGTTGATAATAGGCTGGGGTTACAGGGTAGGTCCAGATCAGGTGAAAGAATCCCCCTAGCTTTTGGTGACATCTGACAGGTTGGGGAGGTTCATTCGTGTATTTTCCAGAGCTTCCCTTGGGTGTCTTAAGTTTGATGCAGGATACCAAATTGGATTTAGCACAATCAGGCTGAAACTGCCAATGCCCCGGGTCTCATCTTGGTTATCCTTCAAGCCTCCTCCTCTAGCTTCCCAAATGGTCTTCCAAGCAAGCCCGCAAGTGCGCAAGATGGTCCAGTGCACTGACTATCAGGTAGCATTAGACACAAGATATACCTTGTGAGCCTAGAGGGCCAATCACTACTTTTGCTCCATGTGACTGAATTCCTTCGAGGACGGTCCGTTCTGTTTGACATCGTTTTAGATCATACCAGAACTGTACATACCGCAAACATTGGGAAGTGTGGAGCCAGATGTCAGCACATCAAAAGAGTTAATTTGGCAACTTCCCCAAACAAACCCCAGAACAGCGATTCTGATAAGGTCCCAGGCTTGAAAACCTCGCAGTCCAGCTGCAAAAGAGATGAGGTGTTCACTGTCGGACTGAATACTCTGCAATATTAAAATCTTCTGAGTGTTTACATTCATGCTCCACAGCTGGACAAACTGATCTGAGAGGTCTATGAGGTGTAATAGGATCCTTATTTAAGAAACTAAGAACAGAGCCTTCTGACAAGAAAGGAGGCGGCCAAGGAAGAAACTGCTCCAGGCTACTGGGTCTTAACCCATTGGTTTCCGGGTACTTCCCAATTTTCAGCAGTGAAAACCCTGAAAACCAAAGCTGGAGTTCTTCAATATACTCGATGCCGTAGCCTGCTCCCTCGTTCAACAAGCAATACGGACCCCCACTGCGAAGCATACATCGCGTGACACTTTAATCCCCTTCCAAAATGACTCACGCGGGGCTCATTCCGCAAAGGGCTTTAGGGCTCAGCGTGCAATCACCGGGATGGCGGCGTGAAAACACCAGCCGGTGCAAGACGCCACCCTCTCTCCCGAGAGGATCAGCTTAAAATGACTGACAGGAACATCACGGTACTGCGACTGAGGCCGGTGATGCGGTATCTATCTACACTGTCCTTCTGGAAGGGGTTTACCACCTGCTGGCATAACGTTGCCACACACTCTGGTAGAGGTTGAAATATATATGTAATAAGGGCTGTGGTGTTGTGTCCATCACCCTGAAATATCAAAATACATTTGGTGTTCAGTCTCTTTCTCTCGTCCTCCCACAACTCCCCCTTCCCCCGTTATCCCATGATCCACACAGGTCGTGGGAACCATGCAGTACATAGAAAGCAATGAATGCATGGATTTAAGCAGGTTGCAAATAAATGGTTCACTTGCTAAAATCATCGTGAACTAAAAACTGACCTCACCAGGAAGTGCAAGTAATAATACTTCCTCACTAACGCAACCTTTAGCCTCACAGGAGAAAGCACCACTTATTACAAACAATCTTTAGCACCAGGTGAGCGGTTTTTATTCAGCAGTGTACTCCCAGTTACACTTGCACACCTTCTGCACTCCCTCGTTTCCTGAATAAATGCTCGAATCGTCCCACCGTTACAAAACATACAATGCTTCTGACGGGGTTTCATTGAAACTGGTTGCAAGAGATTATTATCCCAGACTGAAAAAAGTTTAAAATTAGACACGGAATCTCAAACTCTGGGAGCCACCGGTTACATTTAATAAACTGCAAACCCTGTGGAATGGCTACTACTTGTAATTCCATGTATACAGCGCTGACTGCCCCTGACGAGGTGTTGAAACTATCAATAATAGAAAAGGAGTTAAGGAAGAAGGGTGGGGGCATCCAGAGACTGTTTCCAGCTAAGAAGCATGTCTGACTGCAGACAAAACCGAAAACAAGCATTTCAAAGAAAAGCAGGGCGGCGCATTAACATCAACATCAATTGGTAACTTGATACAGGATTAGCCAAACATGCAATGAAAGCTACAGCTGGGCCAGAAAGGCAATAAATTGCTTTACCAGATAACAAGCGAAAGCACGTGACCCAGGAGGAATGCATCTGCCAGCCTGCTCGCTCCCGAGACCCATAGGCCATGGGAGTGAACATTTTAAGAAGAGGTGGGACATGGAACCCGCCTTTGGCCAATTGAGTGCTTTCATTTCTTGAAAGCTACATGCAAAGGCCAATTGATGTGGCAACCACATGCATGAGCTTTCTGAAAGCTTTCTGCATGCCTGGAGTGATTACAAGAGCCCTCTCCTAGAGAACAGCGCATTCGCGCTGTGCTCTAGGCGAAACCTAAAAAGGCTAGGAGAAAGGCAAAAAGTTTAGGGATGATCCTGCAAAAAGGGCCAAGTCCAACACACGTTAGTAATGTTGAATCCACTCACACTACCGAAGAGAATTCGCTGGTACAAACTCATTGTTATCAAGCACTATACTGCTACTATTCTACACATAGGAAATACTGCTCACTAGCCTTTCTCTACATTCCCCATTGCTAATCCCATGTGAGAAGCAGGCTCCATCGTACCAACACATCATACAGTGCCATTCACGACCCTTGCATGTAATGCACATGCCCTACCTCTTCCCAACACTGCTGCCTGTCCCCAGGTAGAACTCCGAAATAGCAAGAGACATGCAGAACCTTGGCACTTAGCTTTTTAAATGCAAAGCAGAGTAACAGTAACCTGTGCTACAGGCTCCACCAATGCAAACCAGTTGCACAATAGATGAGCTACCTCCGTGGATGGCACAACCAGTGCTGCAGGCCCACGGAGGAGCATTCGAGGTACATGCCAGGAACATAAGTCTTACCCCAAGACAAAGGACTTACAGCTAACTCGAATTAGCTAATCATGTATACACCAAGCACCAGTATGTATATGACAAACACCGCGCTTAGTCACTGGATGACAGTGCCAAACGCGCTCAAGGTCCTAAGCCAGCGAAAAAGGTCTAAATATAAGGTTGGGAGCCAAAAAGGCTAGGGGAGACCATGCCAAAAGATGGCAGGTCTAACGGTTCCTGTAACCTTTGGTTTTTTCAGTGAATTTCAAAGTTTTTTTTTAATGTTACTTCCTAACTATAACATCCCTGTAACCTTCGTTTTTTTCAGTAAATTACAGTTTTTTTAGTTTTATTTCCCAACTGTAACCTTTAACCTGTGAGAGTGGGTCTGTGAGTGGCTGTATAGGTCCGTGAATAGGGGGGGGGGGGGGGTCTGTGTGTGTCAGGAAGTCAGATGGAAATACCACTAACCTGGATATAGTGACCAACAGGGGCGATGCACGAGGATTGTTTCAACCTCTTCACCTCTGGCATCTCCTGCGAGAGGATACACAGCTCATGAAAAAGATACCACCCGGGTAAAAAGGGATAAAACAACCAAAGAAGAGGCTGCTATGTGAGTAACAGGTAGGCTTCGTCTGTGGAAGGAAACGGATTCAGTTCCTATTCACTGTGGGAAGTCTGCCTTGTATGCGTGGCTTGTAGCAAGACAAAATAAAGACACCATGTACAAAATACAGTATGCCTCCAACCCTGTATCTCTAGTATGTACGGTAACTGCAGAAATATACTTACAGCCACAACACACCTCAATCATCCAATAGAGTTTGAGAATAATATCCAATCCGTATATATCAAGACAATGGTATTCTCAAGAAGCAACAAAATAACAAACTGATCAAGGAGGAGTGTCACGATACTGACCAGACAATATATTTGTGAATGTCTTCACATCAACGGAAAAAACACAAAACATAATCCAAAGTAAAGGTAAGCACCAATGTACTTAGCTGTTTGTTGAGTCACTTTGCAGCTCTGCTTTGTCTTTCCATGTTTTATGACACAGTGCGAGACAGGAGTAGAGCTCCATTTATTGGCCTTCGAGGAATAATACCTGCCCCGAAGACAGAAATTCTGAAGAAAGGTGCAACCTGCGGTCTCCGCGAGACAGCAAGAACGTCCGCTCCATTTCGCTGCCAAAATCACTCTACCGCTACTGGAGTTGAGGTACCCTGAAGAAACCAGAAGAAGCCGGAACCAGGTAAGGCTCAAAACAATGAGGAAAGCTCACTCTCCAGAGCGCGTAACAACTTTGGCACAAATGAAAGGCTCACTCTCCTGAGCGTATACTTAGAAGGCAGGAAGAAAGGCTCGCTCTCATTCAAGTGCATGAAAGTCGGCACGAGGAATCCAACTCCGACTCAGATTGTCAAGCACCGGACAATCCGAGGGCGGGATTTTTAAAGGCTCAAGCTGATGATTGGACAATGCTTTGAAATACTACTTCTGAGGGTTTCTGGGAGTTGAAGGCACTTCCATGAGCTAAAGGGATTCATTCATTCCACACTCAGTTCCCAGTTATACGGTGGTATACAGAGTGTACATGTACGCTGTTTCTTGGTGTGCCTACTCTGTTCTGTTCCCCCTTCCCATTGCGTTCATACAGGGTCATGACAGAGTTGCTGTGTGGGTTGGGAATGGGAGTGGCTGTATGGGTCTGTGAGTGGGTGTGTGAGTGGCTATATGGGTCTGTGGGTGGGTGTGTGAGTAGCTGTATGGGTCGGTGACTGGGTGTGTGATTGGCTGAATGGTTCTGTGAGTAGTTTTATGGGTGTGTGAGTGGCTGTAAGGGTCTGTGAATGGGTGTGTCAGTGGTTATGTGGGTGTGTGAGGGTCTGTGACTGGGTTTGTGAGTTGCTATGTGGGTCTGTGAGAGTGGCTGAATGGGTGTGTGAGTGTCTGCGTGGGTGTGATAGCAGCTGTGTGAGTGTCTGGGCCAGAATGGAACCTCACCTGCCCTTTTATCCTACAAGACTCCACAGTTTTTCACAACATGTCTACCCAACTAGAGTACTCTGTATTGGCTAATTAGTAAGTGCTACCTCGTCGAGTAAATGTGTAGTGCATAATCTATACTACAGCTGCGTAATGGACCATAAGGAAATGTGTCTAGTGACCTTGTGTGCATGTAATTTTGGAAATGTGATTGCTCCTCAAGGCCTAGATCCACAAATCTGCGATAACATGAATCCTTGCTTTTGAAGAGGACGAGACTACAAAGAGGGGAATCTCCACCAAGCAAGGGTACTTCCTCTTAACTTTATGAAGTAAGTGCTTCTTTGTTTGGTGGAGATATCCTCGTATTCCTCAGCATCCAGAACGCATCGCCAAGATCGGGAGACACACTTGGGGACCTTTTGGTAAGCTGTCTATCAACATGGGAATAGGCAGGAAGACCTTTGCATACTACTAAAGAAAACTGGGCGGATCTAAACGGGCGTAGCTTGCAGATGATTTTGGGCATTTGCATACTCTGGGTAATTTAAAAGGAGAACCATGGTCTCTGCTCTCGCCAGGACACGACAGGAAAGAAACCACTCGTCAGAGTTACTACAATTCAGATTGCGCTCCAAAAGATCAATGATGCACTCACCTCCGTTAAGGATTTCAGCGTGGAATACAAGAGTAAACACACTTGTTTTGTCTTCCCCAGTCCAAGAAGTTAGGATCATTTGTGCATTAAAGAAGGAGAGGGGGGTTATGTGCCCCCCCCCCCCTCCCCAGGCTGATTTTGGCCCTGGGGACCCCATCTCCAGGGCCCAGTCACTTGATCCTGTGTGCCCTGGAGCTCACCAAGGATACCCAGTGTGCAGTGCTGGGGACTGCGAGGGGAGCCTCAATGCCCCCACTGTTCCATCTGGCTCCCCGCCTCCAGTGGGAGCCAGCATTGCTCCCATACGCAGGGAGCAGCCAAAAATGCTGCTCCCTGCGTGTGGGAGCAATCCTTTCATATGTTTTCCTGCCCACTTGACAGTGGGCAGGAAAACAGATGAAAAGTCAGCTCCCAGCGAGCGGGAGCAGATTTTCTGTTCCTGCCAACTTGGGGCAGACTTAGTGTATGCTCTTGCTTGATATGTGAGCTGTCAAAGCTCCCGCCAAGAGAGAGCAATCATGCTATGTCCCGGGGTGGGTATTGGGGGTGCTGGTCCCCAGGGCCATTAATGGCTCCAAGAGGGGAGGCCGCAAGGCACCCCTCCTTCATTTTTCTAGGGCGGGGAGGTGGTGGTCCCTGGGGCCAATAACGGCCAAGGAGGAGGGCCGCACTGCCCCTCTCCTAGTTTAAATTTGGCCATGTTCCAGAGAAGTGGTGGTCGCTGGGGCCGAATATGGCCTGGAAGGTGGGTCCATGCATCCCCCCTTCGTTAATTACAACCAGCCTGCCACGGGGAGGTGGTGGTCCCCGGGGCAAAGATTGGACATGGGGAGGGTCCACTCCCCATTATATCTACAATAATTAGCCCTGGGGACCAGGCCCACCCCAGGGCTCAAATACAAACAAACGCAGGAGACAGTGCTTGTTTTTTTTCTTTTATTATATTTGCAGGGATTTGCAAATCTTTGTGATTTTCGATGCAAAAATAATTTAAAAAATGCTTTTTGGCCCTGGCGGGGTCCCTGGGGGACTACAGCACCAGGCCTTTGGGATCAGGGTATTCCTACCCTTCCCCTTTCACTTTATTTTTAACTTTTAGTTTGGCACACTGCTGAGTCCGAGTCACAAAATGGCTCCCAACACTTCCTAGCCAATCAGATCTCAGCACAAGATCAGTTAGATTTGGAGAGGGTCCATGCCTCTAGATATACAAATTTGTTTTTCCTTTAATATCTTGAAAACTACTGAACGGATTTGCACCAAATCACAAAAAGGTCTCTTTTTGGTCCAAGAGCTAGGTTTCTGCCAAATGTAGTGTAATTCCGTTCAGCGATTTGGGCTGTAGTCATGTCTAAAATCTCTACGGGAATTAACGTGGGAAACATCCCACCCTGTACATTTTCGTTGTAAAGTCATGCGTGGTAAGGGTATATGCGTGTATGAGGATTTACTTACCTGTGCGGGGCCAGGACATCCTGTCAGAGGAAATTCTCAACAATACTGGACGGGAAATACCTGTCATAGCGTGGATGCCGTACTAAAGCCAGCCTGTCTCTTTAAACAGGCGGGTTTGAGATGGGCGGAGCCAAGCGGCCCATCATGGCGGATGTGCTGTGAGCAAGCTCCGCGGACCCACATCAATATCCTTCCACAATCCTCCTGAATGCAATCTCTTTTGTCAATCTGAAAGCCCCTGCCTGTCTAACACCCCCTGGGGAGGCATAGGGCCTGCCTTCGGGTCAAAGAAACAACCGCAGGACACCATACGGCCCGTGGCGCTGCAGCCAGGCGTGCTCCGTCAGCCATGGCCGGGTGAAAGCCATGTGCGCCTCCCGAAAAAGGCCAGGTGTAGCCACACATAGACGCCTCTGGAGCCCTGGGCTGTGGACGAGCCATGCCCGGATCAGCATTGCGGCGCGGTGCCCCCGTGGGTAACGAATGGCAAACCGGTAATCAAGGAGACGTGGCCGGGGTCTGCAGCCTAATCCTCACACGGCACCGTAGCTTGAGGCACCTGATCAGTGGAGGTGTGGGGGACACTGTGACCGCCCCGGATAGCCACACGCGAGGCAATCATCCTGTGATCACTGCACAGGAGAGAGGTGAGGCACCCATAAGGGGGGCCGTGCTTCCGGTTGCAGAGGCGGCAGGGCTGGGCCCCAGTGCAGCTTACGGTCGGGGGGGACCCTCCCTTGGCCTCCCTTGATGGAGCATATGGCGGCAGCGTTTGAGGCAATTACCCTTTCTGGCCCATGGATTGAAATCGCAGCGGTCTGCCCTGGGGCTTGAGCGGGGAGTACTGCGAGACCCGGGGAGACGACCAGGGGCACGAATCTTAGGCCCTGAGGAACCTCCTGCATAACCAGACATATTGCCAGGTAGCAGTGCCTGGGGCCATAGCCTCTCCTGGTCCACAGGGTGGGGCCGCGGTGGTCTGTCCTAGAGATCAAGTAGGCAGTGCTGCGGGAGTCGGGGGGACTGCCGAGGTCCACGGCCTTTGACCTTGAAGAACCTTCTGCGCAACCTGCTATCGTGCCTAGTAACAGTGTCGGTTGCCTTAGCCCTTCACGGCTAATAGCGTGTAGCTGCGGTGGTCTGGCTTGGGGACCAAGTAGAAGGGGCCACGGGACTCGGGGAGACGGCCTGGGACTGGAACTCTGGACCCTGAAGCATCTCCTGCAAAGCATGTCCAAAGACAAGGCTCCTGGGCCTGGCCCTAAACAAAGCACCATGGACTGATTCACGGTAACAGCGGTTCAACCTGCAGAGAACTCGGATAGCATGACAGGCCTGCCTGATAATGCTGCTTTCCTAGCTGTCATCACGCAGTCCAGGCAGGCGCTGGAGACCCAGATCAATGCGGTTGGGTATAGAAGTAACACTTCTGCGCCAAGACCTTCGCAACGCCCTGGACCACATAATGGAGGCAGGGACAAGGGTTTCAGGTGTGGAAGATGCCTTATCCACACTCCAAAACAAAGTCACCTCCCTGGAACAATTGACTAAGGTCCTGGCCCTATGGGTTAAAGACGCAGAAGAGCGGGCAAGACGACTTAACCTCCGTTTTGTGGGCTTTCCCGAGAACTGTGATGGAGACGACGCTGGGAGGTTTCTCACTCGCTGGCTCAACTCCTGGATCCCAGACAATGAACTTTCCTCGTGTTTTGTGGTTGAAAGCGCTTCCAGGGCCTTGCAGCAGCGGCCTCTGCCTGGGACCAGACCACGATCCATGATCGCACGGATCCTGAACTTCAATTACCGAGATGTCATTTTGAAGCAGGCGAGGCTAAAGTCAGATCTGTTCTACGATTTCGATTGTATTATAATTTTCCCAGACTATACAAAAATGGTCCAGCAGCAGCGTCAGTCCTTTACCACTGCTAAGGCGCGTCTTCGCGACCTCAAGATTCCATATATACTCCTATATCCAGCCTGCCTGCGGGTAGTCTTCAATTCTCGCACCATCTTCTTCGACACCCCGGAAGAAGTCTTCACATGGGCGGACGAACAAAGGACCCTGAAGCCACATACTGCACCGCAAAGTGATTCAGACTCTTCGATGGGAGAATCCAGCCGCTCACAGCCAGAAGCCCCCAGACAAAAGAAGACACAGATCCACATGGCATTCCAAAAACAACAATAATGACCCGGAGAATATGCTGCCCAAATAGAAATAACACTCATAGTCCTACAGGCTGCTCTCGCTTGGAGGGTAATCCTGACTCCCTCAGAACATATATGGTTGCATTCAGGTCAAGTATGGGCCATTCGTTCGGGTGTGCTCCGGACCCCCACGGGGCTCGGGACACTATGGGGACTTTGGGGATCCATTGGGGAGACGATACACTGCCTCCCTGTTGGTGGGGTGTGGTGCTTCCCGGGATAGATACTTCAGCTGTTTTGAGGGGTTGTATGACGTTACAACGCATGCCATTACCCCGCATGCCATTGCAACGCAAATCTTTACCCCGACTTGCTGTCGAGGTGTGTTGGAAGTTGAAATAGTTTAATTTACTATTCCAACTCCAGTGTGTGCAACAGTAGGGAAGGTGTTGGAGTTAAATCCAACACCTTCTACCCCCTGCTACACACCTTTCAAGTTGCACCGGCATGCAGGGTAATGGCATGCGTTGTAACGCTTGCGGTGTAACGACTGTTTCCCGTTTTGAGATATTGGGTTGGGATGGGAGGGGGTAAGGGATGTCACACATGTTTATATTTGCTTTGTTAGGACACACATATGCTGCGTAGTTCATAGGTCCCTGAAATTGCGCTCCCCTGCGCTATCTGTTACTGCATATCTATTCCTCATAACACAATGGCGGCAGAACCCGTAGCGCACTCCTCTGGACAGTTATACATAATGAGTTGGAACACGAGGGGCATGCTGGACAAGATCAAGCGGGGTGCAGTGCTCCGTCGGGCCAAACAAATAGGCGCAGGCATCCTCCTATTGCAAGAGACACACATGCGCGGCACAAAAAATACCCTGTCTGGCCCATTATGGGTATGTACATACATACCACGCAGGCTTTACGCTGGGTTCCCAGGGTGTAGCCATCCTGATTCACCGCAGGATCGCGTTTACACTGGTGCAGAAGTGGGCCGACACACACAGTTGGTGCATATTTGTAACACGGTATTATTGCTGGGGAACACAGTGCTTGGCAGCGTCTACGCCCCCCGCCCCTTGACCAGAGCTTTTTAGATCACTTGGTGGGGATCTGGGGTGCCCTGCCCGATGGGCTCGCAGTGGTTGGTGGCGATTGGAATGACGTGATGTGCCCCGACATGGACAGGTGGCGCCCTACTGGTACTATCACGAGATCCCCTGAGTCTAAGCTATGGATCCTGGCTGACATGGTGGGGTGGGTTGACACTTGGAGGGCACATAACCCCATGGATGCCAGCTACACCTTTTTCTCCCACACTCGCTCATCCTATTCCAGGATAGACTACATATTCATTCCCTGCGCTTTTGTGCACAGGATACCGACAGCAACAATCCTTACCAGAGGTCTATCTCCTGTGACAGTTCATCTCTTGACAGGCCCGAGTCGACCTCCGTTTAGATGGCGGCTTTCAGTGTGGCACCTGCAGAGCTAGGCGCACCGCGCACACATCCACAAAGCACTTTTACAATACGTATCACATAATAAGGAGTCGGCGTCCTCTGCTTGTGTCCTGTGGAAGGCAAGGAAGCCCACAATGTGGGGGGGCTGGGCATCAAGTGGCGGAGACAAACGCTTATTCAGTTAGAGGTGCAAATTATGATGTTGGAGTGTCAAGCTCGAGATGGGGATAGGGCTGCGACGCATCGGCAGCTGCACTTGATTCAGCAACAATACCAAAGTGAGCTGATGGACGAGGCGCAGGGAGCATGGCTTGCTACACAGTGTAGAATTTACCTTTGGGGTGACAAGTCCGGGTGACTCCTCTACAGGCTATGCCAACAGGCGCAAGCATATGCTCCATTTCCGGGAATTTGCGATTCTGACAATATACTAGTGACAGACCCTGCAGCGCTTGCTGATAGTTTCGCAGCCTATTACCAGTCCCTATACACTTCTCACAAGGTCCTCGAGGCCTCCGTGATCGAGCAGTTCTTTGATGACATTCCTCCGAAGGCCCTCTCCGAGGAGACGAGGAGGTCTCTTGAGGCCCCCATGACACTGGAGGAACCGACCGCTGCACTGGCTGATCTGTGCACAGGGAAGGCGCCTGGCCCCAATGGTTTCCCCAGTGAATTTTATAAAGCCTACATGGTCCAGTTAGGTTCCCACTACCTGGCGGCCGGGCAAGAGGCAGCCCAGATGACATGCATGCTCCCAGACTGAAGACATGCATAAATTGTTGTGTTCCAGAAGCCAGGTCGACTCCCGGAGCTTCATGCCCCATATTGGTCTATCTCCCTTCTAAACATGGAGGCGAAGCTCCTCACCAAAGTGCTTGCCACTAGACTCATGGCTCACCTCCCCTACCTGATCCATCCGGACCAGACGGCATTCATGCCCTGGCGCACCACACGAAACAACATACGTCGAGTCCACAATGCGATTGCTGCGGTGGATCGCCTTCACCGCCCAGCAGCCCTACTCCTAGCTAACATCAACAAAGCGTTGGACTTACTTGTTCATTCTTCTGGAACGTCTGAATTTCGGCCCCAAGTTCCTATCGTACATATGCATGTTGTACCAGGGACTGACTGCATCAGTGCGTATAGCAGGCAACGTGTCTCCACCCTCCCCATTTGGCCAGGGCACCAGGCAGGGCTGCCCATTGTCTCCATTATTGCTCACTCTGGCCATTGAGCCACTTGCGACCTGGGTTTGTCAGGATGCCCAGATTTGGGGCTTCGAGTGGTCCGCCGGAATTTCAGATCGATGAGCCCTGTACACGGTCGTCTTCTTCATGACAGTCCCTCATAGGTCAGGCCCCCAATTCCTTCAAATCATGCAGGTATTTGGTGAGACATCAGGTCTTTTTATGAATGTGAATGAGTCCACACTATGGCTTCTGCGTGGGTCTCCCAGCGACAATTGATGGGCTGCGGATCTTGCTCAGACGCAAGATGGCCTCAAATATCTGTGAGTCTACATAGCGGACAGACAGGGAGTCTCCAGTGTGCCTAATATAGATACTGTTCTCGCTAAGGTTAAATCCAAGGTAAAGGCATGGGCGGGTTTGCCACTTTCCCTGTACGGCCATTCGGAAATCTATAAGATGATATCTCTCCCACAGCTCTTATATCAGTTGCAGAATCATCCCTACCCTATTCCACAGAGATGGTTTTGACAGATCAATTCCATGCTCAGCTGTTCGGGGGAGGGGGGTGGAGCGGTCAGACTGGTGCTTCGCACCTGCTTTATCTCCACTTATTATGGGGGCATTGTAACCGCCGACATATAGTTGTATTATGCAGCCTCACACCTACAAGTATTAAACAACTGGTGGTATGGCTCAAGAGACGAACCAGCGTAGGCCGTAGACAGATGGCTGTTAGGGGGTCCCTCGCTATATAAATACTTATACGCCTGTCCGAATACTCAGGCTCTCCCTCCGGCCACTAAAGTGTTGTTGACAACATGGCGACAGTCCCTCCGCCGCATAGGCTGGCTGAACGGTCTCACGTGAGAGGCCCGCTATGGTGTGACTGCCTTTTTCCACAGTTGCAGCACCTACAGGGCTTCAAGTAGATGTAGGTCCCACCGACAACAATGACTGGAGAGAGGCTCTGGAGTCCCCCAGGCGGGCTGCAGTCTCCTCGTGCTTGTGTTTGATTCAACTAAGATACTTACACAGAGCATATTACAAGTGTTTGAGGCTTTGGAAGGCAGGGCTCATGGCCTCCCCAGCATGCTTATGCTGTGGCACGGAAGAAGCCATATTCCTACTCGGGGCATGGACGTGCCTGGCCCTAGATAGGTTCTGGAAGAGAGTATTTAGGTGTCTGGCTGAGGTGCTTGTGTGGTCCCTACACAGTACACCACGACTTGCGCTACTACATATCTCTGAGGATGTTGGGGGTAACAGGTACAAATTCCACCTGCTGTTTCTGGGTTTGACACTGGCCAAATGAGAAGTAGCTCGCTCTTGGAAAACTGAATCCTGGAAGAGAGGATTAGGTTTCTGTATGGGGTTGGAGGAGCTTGTGTTTAAGGCTCAGGGTTGCCCTCAAAAACATGCACGTATATGGCAGCACTGGGCAGACTACAGATGTATTGTCCTGGTCCCACTGACGTTAGAGCCCACATCGTCAGATTTAGTTGTCCTGCTCCACGGCTAACACATAGATTATGCTAACTGCCAACAAGTTGATGACCGAGATTGATCACCAGGGAAAAGACACAGGGAAACAATCAACTCTCCGCGACATTAATTCTTCTCTTTCAATTGCAGCATGTTTATTGTTAAGTTACAAACTACTATGGGGCCTATGCATCAACAATGCCATTTGCGATTCCTTATTAGCGAAAAATAAGGAATCGCTAATAAGGAATAGCAAAAGGCTATGCATGTAGGAATCGCTATTCAAATAGCGATTCCTTAATATTCCTTATTACCGAATCGGTAATACCGAATCGGTAATAAGGAATACCTACCCATTCATTCCTATGGGCTTGGAGGCCCATAGGAATGAATGTAAAGCCAGTCTGTATTAGCGATTCGGTATTACCGAATCGCTAATAGCGGGAGCACTTTCAAGGGTGCCAGGGTGTCAAAAGGACACCCTGTTGCACCCCTGAAAATGATATGTGCACATATGTTGCACACACACATGCTCTAAGGGCATGTGTGTGCGCAACATGAAACTTTGGAAAATGCACAAAAGTGCATTTTTCAAAGTTTTTGCAAATTACCATGCAGTTCATCTTCATGGTAATTTGCTCCCCCTATTAGCGAAATCGCTAATTTTTTAACTTTGATGCATTGCATTTAAGGAATCTCACTTTGGGATTCCTTAAATGCAATCGCTATTTAAGGAATCGGTATTTAAGGAATCCCTATTTAAAGAATCGCTATTTAAGGATTCCTTAAATAGCGATTTCTGCTTTTGGGTTGATGCATTGGGATTGGGTATTTTTTACTTAATACCGGGAGCTATTACCGAATCGGTATTTTACCGACTGGATTTTGGGTTGATGCATGAGGCTGTATATTGTTTACTTATGCCAATGCTTTATCTCAGCATGTACATGTATAAGCACTATGGAGCACTATGTTGGCAAAAACCAATTAAGTATGTTCTTAAAAAAAACAGGCGGGTTTGAGGAAGACGACAACCCAATCAGATGTCACAGGGGAGAGGAAGGAGGAAGATGAAGATCAGGAAGGGGGCGTATAAAGGACAGACAGATGGAAGAAGGATGCCATTGTGGATGAAACCATGGGTGAAAGGATGCGTGGATGGGTGTATGTGTTAAGGGGTGAGTGGGTGAGTGAAAGGATGAATGGGTGAAAGGATGGGTGAAAGGATGCATGGGTGGATGAAGTGATGTATGAATGAGTGAATGTATGAAAGGATGCATAAGTGGGTGAATGTATAAAAGGATGCATGGGTGAAAGGATGGGTGAAAGATGCATGGGAGGGTGAAAAAATGCATGGGTGGGTGAAAGGATGCGTGGGTGAGTGAACGACTGAAAGGATGTGTGGGTGAGTGAATGGCTGAAAGGATGCGTGGGTGACAGGATGGGTGAAAGGATGTATGGGTTAAAGGGTGGATGGTGAAAGGATGGGTGAAAAGGTGGATGAATGGAATGGTGAAAGATTTAATGATGGATGGAAGAATGAATGGATTACAGGATTTAAAGGTGAAATATCGGATACGTGGATAGATTGAAGAGGGAGCTTTTACAGGGAGGGTTGCGCTCACTTGCTTCGATTTCTTGATTCCATCAGCGCTTTAGTTCAAAGTGCGGGGTAGTTTAATTTCTTATGGATATATCTGCCTGTGGATTCCTCACCTTTTGAATTACCCATTGCACAGCATTCCACGGAAACTTTTTTCATAGCTCAACCACGTCGACGAGGACCTCACAATGGTATGGCTCCACTCGCGACTCTGCATTACGTCATCGGAGCCATAAGAAGACCCTAGTCAGTTCCTTTTTCCGCGCCGTTGACGCGTAACGGTTTTTCTACGACTCTACATTTCTTTGTAGGTTAATATTGTTACAGTCGATCTGTTATTGTAGCAGTGTGATGGCTAAGCAGAAAAAGTCAGGGCTCTAGCCTTGTAGGGAATGTGGGGAGCACATGGCCATCACGGACCCCCACGATGATTGTCTTTGGTGCCTGTTGTCAGACCACAAAATTGAGGGATGCTCTTCGTGTCACTAGATGAACCTAAAGGCACTCAAGGAGAGGGAAGCAAAGCTGCTCATGGCTTGGTCGAAGAAGCAGAAGAGGGGTCGGAACAGGGCAAAGTCGAGGTTGAAGTCACTGACTCCACACACCTCGAAGGCATTGAGGAAGCATAAGAAGAAGTGTCATCATAGTTCCAAGCGTCGCTCTTCTAGGAAAACAAGTCGCTGAAGTTGGGGTCCTCAACTCTACAGCGTCACAGGAAGGATGACATCTCACCTTCTCCTTCACCATCCTGGAAATTGAGTCCTTCACCTCCAGCCACTTCGCCCCCTGCTCCAGTGTCTTCGGTGCTGCAGCCAGAACCTGTCTTGCGACCTCGGGCGATTCCAGATCAGGCGGTTCCAGATCCGTACCCATCTTTTCCACCTCCGGGTGCACATCCTTCGCATTTTTTAAATGCAATGTATGGCATGTTTGCCAGGGCTGATAACCCATCCGGTGCATCTGGTGGCCCCGTGGGACCGCTTTCCTTTAACATGGGTGTACCCCATCATCATGCCTAGGCACCCCTTGGTCTCTCCCGATGCTGAGATTCTCGACGCTGATCCCGTCCCAGGAAAGGATGGAATATTCTGCGCCGTCAGGCTCTGGTCCGGCGACATCTCAACTTCGTGCGGTGCCTTCAACTGCGCCTGAAGGGCCTCCATCGACGCCGGCTCCGAACTCACCGGCGCTACATCTGGTACCGCCGATACCGAAGATTCGATCGGGGAGGGAGGCTCAGAAGCTTCTGGAAGAGGAGGAATTCCAGGCGCAACAGGAAGAAGCAGAAGAAGGGGAGGTACTGGATCCCATGAGTGTTTTTAAAGAGCTTCAGGAAGCTAGTGGGCTGAACTCATTGCCCTAGTGAGAACTCTCTTCTCCCAAGGCTCTTCCCTCTCAGGAGGTTTATTCCTACCATTCGGTTATAAGGAAGGCTGCTTACCTTCCGGATTTACAGTTGCCCACTGCAGAGGTCAAATCAAACATCCTGACGAAAGTACTTCCCTCCCCCTCATCAGTGGTGGAACCTTTGCTTCCGTTTAATGAAGCCTTAATGGAACCCATCTTGGAAATTTGGCAGAAGCCTATGTTTGCTCCAGCTGTATCTAGAACAGTGGCAAGGTGATACAAAGTTGCGTCTGGGGATCCAGCTCTTTTGTCAACACACCCTTCATCTGAGAGCTTGGTGGTTTAAGCTTCATGTTTCTAAAAACAATCCTCAGGTTCCTTTCCCTCCACTCCGGGGATAGGGATTCAAAAAAACTAGACCAGTCGGCTAAAAAGGTGTTTTCATTGGCCAGTATGGCTTTGAAGTCGACTAACACCATGTGCTTGTTGGGACGCTACATACATGCATTGATAGACTCCGCTAAGGCAGTGATTCCTAAACTGCCAGAGGATGTCCAGGGCCACTTCGCGGAGGTACTGTCGGACACTCGAGCTGCATCCCGTCAGGTGATTCAGTCCAGGCTTGATATGGCTGACTACGTTGCTAGGGTGATGGGTTCAGCAACTAGGAGAACCATTCTCAGATATTGGCCGGTGCTGAGTACCGAAGTGGATTTTAAAAACCTCTTTGAAATGCCTCCCAGATTCGCCTACCAAAGATCACACAACCGTAAACAAATCTTATCCACTTCTAGTACGCCCACGACTTCTGATTTCAAAGGAACTACACCTTGTTTGTATTGTGGAAACTGCAATTCCATTATCAAAACAAATACCATACAACACCCCCATAAAGGTTATTCGATCAAATTAAAGGTAACAGCCACGTGTAACAGTCAAAATGTAATTTACATTTTAAAATGCCCATGTGGCTTAGTCTATGTGGGTAAAACTGAAAGAAAAGTGCGCATAAGACTCAATGAACACAAAAGTAATATCCGAACCCGACAGGCCAAATCTCCGATTGCCAACCATTTTCACCATTTCCAACACAATATCTGTCAACTACGTTTTTTAATTTTAGAACAGATACCCATTATTAAGGGACGGAACAACACTAAATTCCTCTTGCAAAGGGAAATATTTCGGATAAATAAACTGGATTCCATCCACCCAAAAGGTCTCAATGAACGTTATGACCTTGGCTGCTTCTTGTAATCAGTCACCTGTACTTTAACCCACGATACTTATTGTGCATTTTGTTCCCCTTTTGGAACACAATCATTTTCTGATACCTGCTATTGTGATCATTTTATTTTCTGATACCTGGTATTGTGATGTTCTATTTGATTATATGTTCCTTTGATTATATGTTCCATTGTTTCATCACTGTTTCTATACCTTCGTTTTGAACCATTCTTTCATTCGTGTGCGACATTTATTATACATGTGGATCATTCTATACTCTATGTTCTATATTCTATCCACATCGTTTTCTTTTTTCGGTCCCATTTCTCACATAACACATTGTTCACAGTTTACAATTGAAAGTCTTTTAATTTTCTTTTGCTTTATAATTTCCCCAGACATTATATGCCTCTATTATTTGACATTATCCACACTCATTTGTTTCTCTTTGGTAAAAAGATTCACAGCACGAAACTACGAGTCTTTCTTTCTTGTAGTTCACATCCTTCACTGTTTCAAATGTTCGCGCGTCTGACGGGTATAAGTCGTCACACGCCAGATAGTGTTTACTTTTCCGGTTACGACGTGATCGGTTTGCGTATTGAAGACACTGAACTCAGATTCTGATCCGTAAGTCCACATTTAGACCCCTTGTGCATGTCACGTTTTTTAAGTTGTTTGTGGTACCACAGTTATTTTATCGGTTCACTTTGTTAAATCACTGTGTTTCTTTGTGCTTTCTATGTCATTACGGTTTTTCCGTCCCATTTTAACGCACTACTTTCACTACGGCAGCGTTTTCACCTTCTTGTATGTAAGACACGTTGACTTCAAATCACCGGCAGAGTTCACGATTGTCCATAATAACGACGCACCACTTTTACTGTTAAACCATAACTTTTGGCACGTTGGGACTATCATACTTACTTTTTACCAGTTTACTATCTTTTATCACTTTTGATCCTATAATCATACTTGATACATCACTCTTATGTTTCATCGCCAGAACTCAGGCTGATTCCTCGTTTCCTCTTATTTTGTAGTGCCGCCCCTGACGAAGAGCTTTGATAGCCCGAAATGCATTGGGCATCCAGGGTAATGTTGATAACAAGTGCTTCATGAAATTAACCTCAGAATGTAGTTCAGACATTCTTGAATTTAAAGGCTCAATAAACTCAATTGACCTTGGAGCAACATTTGTTTACTTTATTGAATTGAAGAATTGATTTCCTTTCTGAGTGCAGTACGTGTGACACGCTCCTACACAGGAACGTGCAAAAATCCATTTTCATATCCCGACTCAGGGGGATCTACCCGTCTGCACCTACGACCTACTCTTACTGAGATACCCTATGAGCATATTCTGTTTATATTTTCAGCAACTAGGAGGCACACCTGGCTTAGAGGTTCAGGATTCTCTCCAGACGTTCAGGCCACACTGTTGGATCTTCTATTTGATGGCTCTAGACTCTGCTCTACAACGTTTTAAAGATAGTAGAGCTACCACTAGATTTTTAGGTTTACAATCCCAGGCTAGTGGTTTGGGATACCGTAGAAAATGGGTGCGCCCTCCCTTTCTGGGAGTTTCCCCCCTCCTTTCCCTCCTCACCAGGGCTGGTGTTCGGAGGACCATCTGTTGCTCCTGCAACAAGAGGTCCTGTCCTTGTTACAGAAAGGTGCAATAGAGGGGGTTCCGGAGCAGGAAAGGAGTCAGGGATGCTACTCCCGGTATTTCCTGATCCCCAAAAAGGACAGGCGATTAAGGCCAATCCTGGACCTCAGGATCTTCAATTTTTACCTCAAACAGGAGAAATTCAAGATGTTGACCCTAGCTCAGGTTCTTCTGGCGCTGCAGCAGGAAGACTGGATGGTGTCGATCGATTTACAGGATGCGTATTTTCACATTTCAATCCTGAAGTCGCATCGGAAGTATCTCCTTTTTACGGAGGGATCTCAACATTATCAGTTTGGGGTCCTTCCGTTTGGTCTTACATCCGCACCATGGGTCTTCACAAAGGTGATGGCAGTGGTTGTGGCACATCGCAGAAGGTCAGGGATTCCTGTTTTCCCCTATCTGGACGACTGGCTGCTCAAGGCAAAGTCACCAGAGATGGTGCTTCATCATCTGCAAGTAACAACTCTGCTGTTGTTAAACTTGGGTTTTTCGATAAATGTACCCAAATCTCACCTGGTTCCCTCTCAGCACAACCTGTTCATAGGGGCAATACTGGACACTACTGTGAGTCATACTTTCCCGTCCCCTCAGAGGATTCTAGACATCCAAGCTATGATTCCAATGTTTCAAGATGGAGTGGCAGTTCTAGTCCTGAAGGTTCTACGCCTGCTGGGTCTGTTCCCTTCCAGCATACTGTTGGTCAACCATGCACGCTGGCACATGAGGGCACTCCAGTGGTGCCTCCACAGGCAGTGGTTTCAACACAACGGGGATCTCAGGGAGGTGGTCAGAATCTCCAGAGATGTCAAGAATTCCTGTCATACAAGGGAAACACGCCCTTATGTAAACAGGAGAGCTGTTACATAACTCAAGGAAAACACGCCCTTATGTAAACAGGAGAGCTGTTACATAACTCAAGGGAAACACGCCCTTATGTAAACAGGAGAGCTGTTACATAACTCAAGGGAAACACGCCCTTATGTAAACAGGAGAGCTGTTACATAACTCAAGGAAACACGCCCTTATGTAAACAGGAGAGCTGTTACATAACTCAAGGAAACACGCCCTTATGTAAACAGGAGAGCTGTTACATAACTCAAGGAAAACACGCCCTATAAAGGGAGGAACCGGGAGGTACAACGCTGTCGGATATTGTGTTCACACCGACGTACCTGCTTCGTGAAGAGCAGTGTTCCGGAGTGGTGCTCCAGTAAGGCAAGAACGGAGGTAGGTCGAGTCGTTACTCCCTGGGCCGTGTCTTGCCCCATCGTCACCTGTGAAGGACCCGGAAGCTCTACCGGTCAACCATTGAGCTTCGCTTTTTGACTCGGCTGAGTCCAAGCGCAGTGGCGCTTTTGCTGGTTGGAGTCGTAACTCCCAGCCCGACCAGAGACACAGGGACTGCCAGCTGTAACGCACACCAGGAGGTGTTTGCCGCGTTACAGACTCGGAAGTCCACAGGATCGATCGAGCGGCTGCTCTCGGTTCAGTCTTCTTGCTTGTGATTGGGGTATCGGTGACGCATCACCAGGAGGTGACTCCGCGTCCCGGTGCAGTCTGAGGAAGAGGTTGAGCGGCTGCTCCCTTCAGGTAGAGACCCCGGCTGGGTGTTTCCCTGACTCCTCGATTCTCCCCAACACTCTTCGTGCCCCTCACAGCCTACCGATTGGCATTGTCGGCCATTTCATTTCTGCCCTCTGTTGGCATACGCCGGGACCGGCGTATATGCAGAGGACGGTTAGGACCATCCGTGCTGTGGGCTGGTAACGTACTTAGCCTGGAGGATTCCAGTGACTATAACTTGTTTATTCTTTGTATTATATTTGCCTTCATTAAAACAACTAACCCTTCACTAGTGGTTGCGTCCTCATTGTCGTGTCTGTTAAACGATCCTGAGACGTTCAGGGCGTTACAAAATATCCAACCTTAATAACACTAACTGTCTCCCGGTCGATAACAGACATGGCAACACTTGATGATGTGCTGGCTGCTTTAGCGGCCATGCAAGTTGAAGTGGCTGCCTCTAGGCAAGAAACAGCCGATGTAAAAGCCAGACTGGATGCTATCCAATTGGACCCGCTCACGCCCAGCACCTCCCTCACGAATCAGACCCCTGCGGTAGTAGTGGAAATGCCGGTAGCCATCCCCTTGGCGACACCAGAGAGGTACAGTGGGGATCCTAACACAGTGCAGGTATTCCTCACACAAGTGGCGCTACATTTATCGTGCAAACCAAAGGCGTTCCCCACGAGTCAGGCTCGTGTGGCTTTCCTTATATCCTATTTGGCTGGAAACGCGGCACAATGGGCCGTACCTCTGGTGAGCAGGGACGACCCCCTCTTATGTGATTGGGGTGCTTTTCGCGAGGAATTCCTGAAGGTATTCGACAGAAGGGCTGACTCGTACACGGCGGACCGTGAAATGCTTGAGTTGAGACAGGGATCCAACGACCTGGTGCAGTATCTCAACGCGTTCCGAAGGCTGGTTGCGGAAACCAAGTGGCCTGTTGCTAAACAGACGGCGCTCTTCCATCAAGGGCTGTGCGATGAGCTCAAGGACGCCGTGGCTCATATTGACCCTCAACCCAAGACATGTGAGGGCCTTATCAACCTGGTATTACGGCTGGAACATAGGCTAAGTGAAAGAAAGGGGGATCATGGGAGAAA
This sequence comes from Triturus cristatus, assembly GCF_964204655.1. Classification (NCBI taxonomy): domain Eukaryota; kingdom Metazoa; phylum Chordata; class Amphibia; order Caudata; family Salamandridae; genus Triturus; species Triturus cristatus. The sequence goes on from NC_140594.1 coordinate 564,872,438, forward strand.
AGGAAAATCCCTTCCATCCTATGTGACGGTGGGAAGTCCTGAAACTTCCACCGCATCCAAGGGAGAACCCATGGACATCGGCGCAATACGAGCGAGCCTCACAGCCACGGAGAAAGAGTCACGCCGTAAACAAGGATTGTGCCTATATTGTGGCAAAAAAGGCCACTACGTACGTGAATTCCCTGCCAAACCGAAGACGTCACGTTATCGGGCCAACCGGTCGGTAACAGCCGTGGTGGACATACCGGCGGAAAACTAGAGGACTCCAAGACCAGAGAAGGGACATCTCGGAGTCACTCATCCATCCCTTCACTTTCCAACTCGGTCACTAAGGGACAACGACACCTGTTTATCACGGTGCACGTGGGAGTGCATGACCAGTGGATACCCGTTGTGGCCATGGTGGATTCAGGGGCCACTGGCATGTTTATGGACCACAACGAGGCATGCAGGCTAGGGCTAGTGCTTCTTCCCAAAGCTGTACCCGAAGACGTCTATGCTGTAGACGGAAGGCGATTGGTGACGGGGCCCATCGGGCAGCACACGGGGGTCCTTCCGATGAGATATGGGTGGAACCATTTGGAACAAATCGATTTTAACATCATCCGAGCGCCCCAATATTGCGTCATATTGGGATTGCCGTGGCTACAGAAACACAACCCCTTTGTGGATTGGCCAACACATCGCATCGAAATGACGTCACCGTATTGCATCCTGCATTGTGGAATAAGAACGGAATCCCTTGACGCAGATGAGAGCGGGAGTCAGACGGTGGCTACAGCGGCAGAAAAAGATGTGGCTCTCCCCCAGGCTTATCACAGTTTTGAGGATGTATTTGATGAGGTGAAGGCGGAAGTGCTACCACCACATAGACAGTTTGACTGCCAGATCGACCTGGTGCCAGGGGCCAGCGTTCCCAGCGGCAGGCTGTATGCCCTGACGGAGCCTGAAAACGTGCATCTCCGGGGGTACCTGGATAAACTCCTCAAGCTAGGATTCATCCGCCCGTCCAAGTCTCCGGCCGCCTCGCCACTCTTCTTCATCCCGAAGGCTAATGGGGAGCTGAGAGCCTGTGTGGACTTTAGGGCATTGAATGCGATAACCATAAAAAATCGGTACCCCTTGCCTCTCATCAGTGTACTTCTGGAACAGGTCAAGAAAGCTCGTATCTACACCAAGTTGGATTTGAAAGGGGCATACCATCTGGTGCGCATGAGGGACGGAGACGAGTGGAAGACCGCCTTTAAGACCAGGTTCGGCCTTTTTGAGTACCTCGTCATGCCGTTCGGTCTGTGCAACGCCCCGGCAGCCTTTCAGTACTTTTTGAATGAGGTATTCAGAGAGGAGTTGGATATCTACGTGGTCGTATATATCGACGACATCCTCATCTATTCGTCCAGTGTGGAGGAGCACGTACACCACGTCAAAGCTGTGCTCCAAAAGCTGAGGGAAAACATGCTGTTTTGTAAACTCAGCAAGTGTGACTTCCACGTCACATCCGTGGAATTCCTCGGAGTGATGCTGAGTCCAGAGGGACAGGAGATGGCAGAACGAAAGATCAAGGCGGTGAAAGAATGGCCGGTGCCCCAAAGCGTGAAGGACGTCCAAAGTTTCATTGGCTTCGCCAACTTTTACAGGCGGTTCATAGATGGATTTTCAGGAGTGGTGGCCCCAATCACACAGCTACTGAGGAAGTCCAAGGAGTTTGTCTGGTCCCCTGAAGCGAACAAAGCCTTTGAGGCCCTGAAAAGCGCCTTTGGTAAGGCGCCGGTGTTGGTTCACCCCGATCCGGATCTCCCCTACGTGGTGGAAGCGGACGCGTCGGATGTGGCGCTGTGGGCTATCTTGTCCCAACGCAACCACGACACAGGGGTGCTTCATCCCGTTGCGTACATGTCCCGCAAACTCAACGACGCCGAACGCAACTACCATATTACGGAGAAGGAGCTTCTCGCAATCAAGGACGCCTTCACCGAATGGAGGCATTGGTTGATGGGGGCAAGACATGTGGTATCGGTGTACACGGACCATCGGAACCTACAGTTCATGACTGCCACTAGACACCTTTCTCCCAGGCAGCTGCGGTGGATGATCTTCTTTGCGGGGTTCAACTTCCGCATCACATATCGGCCGGGGACGGAAAACCGAAAGGCGGACGCCCTGTCCCGTCAATCTGCAGTTAAGGAACCATTGCCTGCGACCGAGCGTTCCATCATTTCCCCGAGGATGGTATTGGGGGTTATCCAACCGGATACTTTCCTGAGGGGAATAAAGAGAGGGATCAGGTCATTCGCATGGCGGAGGTGGCTCCTCAGTCACAGAGAATGGCAGCTGAAGGACGGGATACCCCTGAAGGGCAGGTGCCTATTGATACCCACGCCTAGGCTAAGGAAACAAGCATTCATCTGGTGCCATGACTCTCCATGCGCAGGTCATTTGGGCTTTGAAAAAACGGTGGCTAGCATGGGACGGCATTTCTGGTGGCCAACCATGAGAGTGGATGTCAGGAGGTGGGGACAGGAGTGTCCTACGTGTGCTACCATGAAGGCCGACCATGGCCGAACCCAAGGGCTCTTACATCCACTTCCAACCCCGGATAGACCATGGGATAGCATATCACTGGACTTCGTGGTGGGCCTACCGGTAGACCAGGGGATGACGGCAATACTGGTGGTGGTGGATTACTTGACGAAAATGGGGCACTTCATCCCCTGCAAGAGAGTCCCTACGGCCGGGGAATTGGCGTCACTACTCCTAAAGAATGTGGTACGACTGCATGGATTACCTGGGGTGATCGTGTCGGACCGGGGGTCGCAGTTTACTGCGCAATTCTGGAAGACTTGGTGCACTGCGCTGCATGTTAAGACCGCCCTGTCCACCAGCTACCACCCTCAAACGGACGGCCAAACCGAGCGCCTGAACCAAACGCTCAAACAGTATCTGCGATGTTTTGTGGACCAGGGCAGGGAAGAATGGGTCGACTTGCTATGGGTTGCAGAGATAGCCTATAACAACGCCACTCACAGCTCCACACAGTCATCTCCGTTCTATAGCAACTATGGCCAACATCCCAGGTTCTTGCCATTTCTACATCCGTTCAGAGAGGACAGGATTCCCGCCACAGCGGACAGGGTGGCACACATAAAAGACACATTGATGCGCTCAAGGGCTGTCCTAATAGAGGCCAAGAGAAGATACAAGGCTGCGGCAGATAGGAAGAGAAGGCCCGGGCCACTGTACCGCACTGGAGACTACGTCTGGATATCCACAAGAAACATGAGGTTTCGAAAGAACAGTGTGTTCCATCCCAAGTACATGGGCCCCTATCGAATTACCAAGTGTATGGGTCCCGTGAACGTGAAGGTGTGCTTGCCCCAGTCATTGCGGATACACCCTGTCTTTCATGTATCATTGCTCAAACCAGCACCCTCCAAGCCGTCTGGGACACCTCGGCCGGTATGCGTGGAGTCGGAGGTGGAGTATGAAGTGTCGGGCATACGGGCGTCCAAATGGCGCAGGGGGAAGCTGTGGTACCTGGTTGCGTGGAAAGGCTATGGCCCGGAGGAGCATTCATGGGAACCGGCTGAAGGGGTTCATGCTCCGCGCTTGGTCTCCTTGTTCCATCGGAGTTTTCCTGCCAGCGCTGGACCCGTGGGGAGCCGCTGAGAGGGAGGATGTACTGTCAAGAATTCCTGTCATACAAGGGAAACACGCCCTTATGTAAACAGGAGAGCTGTTACATAACTCAAGGAAAACACGCCCTTATGTAAACAGGAGAGCTGTTACATAACTCAAGGGAAACACGCCCTTATGTAAACAGGAGAGCTGTTACATAACTCAAGGAAACACGCCCTTATGTAAACAGGAGAGCTGTTACATAACTCAAGGAAACACGCCCTTATGTAAACAGGAGAGCTGTTACATAACTCAAGGAAAACACGCCCTATAAAGGGAGGAACCGGGAGGTACAACGCTGTCGGATATTGTGTTCACACCGACGTACCTGCTTCGTGAAGAGCAGTGTTCCGGAGTGGTGCTCCAGTAAGGCAAGAACGGAGGTAGGTCGAGTCGTTACTCCCTGGGCCGTGTCTTGCCCCATCGTCACCTGTGAAGGACCCGGAAGCTCTACCGGTCAACCATTGAGCTTCGCTTTTTGACTCGGCTGAGTCCAAGCGCAGTGGCGCTTTTGCTGGTTGGAGTCGTAACTCCCAGCCCGACCAGAGACACAGGGACTGCCAGCTGTAACGCACACCAGGAGGTGTTTGCCGCGTTACAGACTCGGAAGTCCACAGGATCGATCGATCGAGCGGCTGCTCTCGGTTCAGTCTTCTTGCTTGTGATTGGGGTATCGGTGACGCATCACCAGGAGGTGACTCCGCGTCCCGGTGCAGTCTGAGGAAGAGGTTGAGCGGCTGCTCCCTTCAGGTAGAGACCCCGGCTGGGTGTTTCCCTGACTCCTCGATTCTCCCCAACACTCTTCGTGCCCCTCACAGCCTACCGATTGGCATTGTCGGCCATTTCATTTCTGCCCTCTGTTGGCATACGCCGGGACCGGCGTATATGCAGAGGACGGTTAGGACCATCCGTGCTGTGGGCTGGTAACGTACTTAGCCTGGAGGATTCCAGTGACTATAACTTGTTTATTCTTTGTATTATATTTGCCTTCGTTAAAACAACTAACCCTTCACTAGTGGTTGCGTCCTCATTGTCGTGTCTGTTAAACGATCCTGAGACGTTCAGGGCGTTACAAGAGACACTGCAGTGGTGCTGTTATGGTGGAGTGTTTCGGGCAACCTGTCTCAAGGGAAGCCGGTTCAACCTCCTTCTCCGGGGCCCACAGTGATAAAGGATGCCTCCACTCTGGGGTGGGATGCTCATCTGGTGGATCTGGAAATCAAGGGCCTTTGGTCTCCAGAGGAAAGATTGTTTCACATCAATCTTCTGGATTCGCGGGCGATACGTTTGGCTCTCAAGGCCTTTCTTCCCTGCCTTCGCAGTCAGTCAGTTCTCGTCTTGACAGACAACACTACTGCAATGTGGTACATCAACAAACAGGGAGGAGAAGGTCGTATTGTCTCTGCAGAGAGTCTGCGACTCTGGTCCTGGGCTTAGGGCCATCATATTTGTGTAATTGTAAATCATCTGGTTGGGGTGCTGAATGTGCATGCAGACAGTCCTAGTTGACAATACTCTGCCGATCACAAGTGGCGTCTTCATCTGGAGGTGGTCCATCACATTTTCCGGATGTGGGGGTTTCCTCGGTTGGATCTGTTTGCCACTCACGAGAACGCGCACTTCCCTTCGTTCTGCAGTCTCCAGTATCCGATACGGGGATCACTGGGGGACGCGTTTCAGTTAGATTGAGGCTCACAGATTCTTTACGCGTTCCCTCCCATACCCTTGATTCCTCGGATTCTGAGGAAGATTCATCGAGACAAGTCATATTGATCACTCCGGATTGGCCAAGAAGGGCGTTCTACACAGAGCTCCTTCACCTCTCATCGCACCCTCCGCTCTGTCTCCCTCTCAGGGCAGACCTCTCGCAGTCACAGGGCCAGGTTCTACACCCACACCTCCAGAGTCTGCACCTTCATGCCTGGAGATTGAACGGTGTAACCCGAGTTCTTTCTCTCTCCCACCGGATGTGGTGGATGTTATATTATCAGCTAGAAGACACTCCACCAAATCTGTCTATTCTGGTCGGTGGGCCAAGTTTGTTAAATGGTGTGGAGAGAGATCAATTGATCGTTTGCAGGCCCATTTGTCGGACTTTCTAAGTGTTGCTCTTTCCTTGGCACAATAGGGTTGTGATGTAGCAACTGTCAAAGGCTGCTTGTCTGCCTTGTCAGCTTTTCTTTGCTTGCCAGACCAACCCTCTTTGTTTATGTCTCCTATAGTCATGAGATTCATTAAGGGTCTCACTAACAGGGTTCCTCCCACTCCGTTTATCCTGCCTCAGTAGGATTTAAATGTAGTTCTTACTTTTCTGATGGGGTCCCCCTTTGAGCCTCTACATAGTTGTCCCCTGAGGCTCCTGTCATTCAAGACAATTTTTTTGATTGCGATTACCTCGGCTAGGAGGGTTAGTGAGCTACAGGCTCTTAGTTCTAAGACTCCTTTCACCCCTATTCATGCAGATAAGATGGTTCTTAGGACCAGAGCTGCTTTCCTGCCTAAGGTGGTCACTCCTTTCCACCTGGGGCAATCTATCACTCTTCCCGCTTTCTAGCCTCCCCCTCACCCTTCTAAGGAGGAGGAGAGACTTCACCGCCTGGACCCTAAGAGGGTGGTCAGCTTCTACCTGGACAGGTCTAAAGACTTTAGGCAGGACGACCAACTCTTCATGGATACGTGGGAAAGATAAAGGGCAAGGCTGTCCACAAACGAACACTGTCCAGGTGGATCATCCTCTGCAATAAGATCTGCTACGACTTGGCCAAGAAGGAGCCTCCTGAAGGTATTCAAGCTCATTCTACCAGAGCCAAGTCTTCTTCATCTGCTTTGGTTAGAGGTGTCTCTGTTGTAGACATCTGCAAGGCGGCAACTTGGGCCTCCCTTCACACTTTTATGAAGCATTACTGCTTGGATTCGGAGGTGAGGGGGGACGGCCATTTTGCACGTTCTGTGCTGCAGGATTTTTTTATATGGGTAGGTGGACACCCTCCTCTGGGAGCGGGACTGCTTGAGGATTCAATTCAAAAGGTGAGGAATCCACAGGCAGATGTATCCATCAGAAGAGCAAGTTAGTTAACTTTGGTAACGCTTTTTCTGGAGGATACAGTATCTGCCTGTGGCTTCCTCACTGACCTCCCCCCACCATACCCCAACCCCGTTGTCTACCTATTTATACCGAAAATAACCTTGGGTATGACATTCTTGTATTTTATTGTCATTGGAAATTATATGATTCTTGTTGCTAGGAAATGTCTATGTTTTAGAATTTCCAGTTTCCTTTCTTCTTGAATAGTATATGCATATTTTGTATACTGTGTATACTTGTGAAATGGTGTCGGTTCACCGGTTCGCCTTGAAGGCACGGAAAAAAAATGGGTGGAACTGACATCAGCACGCCGACAAGTTCTTCTTATGGCTCCAATGATGTCACGCGGAGTAGCGAGCAGAGCCGTACCATTGTGAAGTCCTCGTCGACGTGGGAGAGCTATGAAAAAAGTTTCAGTGAAATGCTGCGCAAGCGGTAATTCAAAAGGTGAGGAATCCACAGGCATATACTGTATCTGCCAGAAAAAGCGTTACCGGATGTAAGTAACTTGTTCTTTCTGGCTACTCCCTTGCTCCTTGTCCTATGCACTACATTGCTGTGTTACGGATTTGGACTGGAGTGGACATCCTCCAACATTGCCCAATATCATCCACTATTCACTGTGCCGGTTTGCTAACTTTTTAGTCTACCATCAAACTAGGACTTGGATGGGGCTTGTCCATAACAAGCTTGAGTTTAGTGAAGAGTATGGTCCATTGTCCTATCTTCAAATACAACTATTGGTGCATAAATGGCTGAATCCCTAGGTCAGTACCTAGCCTCTCTACAGGAGATGGTGGAGGTAGACTACGGGCATCAGAGATAAAGCGTCATTTGTACTTCCTGCATTTCATTGTGTGATTCAGTACACATCTGGATCTCCTAAATCTCTTGTATAGGTATTTGGCCTCTGACCTTGCATTCAACATTTTTTAAACTAAGACCCGCTTTAAAGAACCCAGTTGAAAAAATTCACAATTCAGTTACCCAAGCCAAATACACAACATAGTATTGAAGTGGCACAATGCCAGCCTCATATGCATACATACTAGTTAATGTAAAGTCATTGTGAAATTGCACGATACCTCTTTTTAAATACAGTACTATGTCATGTGCTTGGCCTATTTAGATTGTCTAACATATGCTTATTATTCAACTGGTGTCTGGTCTTTGAGCAAGTTGCTGCTTAGTATTGTGTGAAACTGATTTGCCAGTGGAAGGTTCTAGCTATATATTAATGCTACTTTTGGAGCGGTAATCAGTTTAAATAATATGGCTTATCATCTGTCTGTCTCTCAGGGCTGATCCCCACTTTCAGGTTTTTTCTGTTCTTTCCCTTTTTATCTTCTAGATCAGAATATGCAACGACATTGGCTGTGGTATTTGAGAATGAGGAGCAAATAGTCACAAATACCATAATCACAATCTATATTTCTAAATTCAGTCATTAATGAGAGTGTTGAGTTATTTTAAGGGGTTTATTTGCATTCAAAGTTTAGTAGATCTTTTATTTGATTTGTTCAATATCTCAGTCTGTTTACATAACTGATTATAAAATATAGGTAAATTAAAACCATAAAGCATCAGGCGCATTCCATAATGGGAAGAATCCCTGTTCTAAGAATGGGACGAAAAGGTGTCCGTATGAACCTGTGAAGAGTTCTAGTTCAAGAGATAAGAGATCGAACATAAAGCTCAAATTCAATAAATCAATAATAGCAGAACTTTCCAAAAAGAGAGGTTCATGTAACTCAGAATCACAAAGCAATAAGGGAAAATAGTTATGGAGAAGCAGTACCAACTGTAGTCGGCAATAAGGTTCAGAAAGGTAGCAAATCAGCTACCTGTGTTCAGCATTAAGCCTTCAGCATTCAGCCTCAGGAGTTGATGGAGAAAATGACATCTGAAAAAAGCATTTGGTTGAAAAGCGTTAGCAACACACATTTAATATAAACAGTCAAAAGAAATGTTGCATCTTCTCCTCTCGTCCAATCAGATCTCAGTATTCTTCTGAGCACAGGCTTGCTATCCTTTCCCAGTATTTGTATTGTGCAAACTAATCACCCATACAGGTCTCAAGGCGCTGGGGGCCGTCGGGAAGATTAAGCGAGCTATTGCCCAGAGTCAGTCACATGGTGCTCGGCTGAGCTGCCGCCGAAGCCAGGGATCGAACCATGAGCCCTGTGCTCCCAAGTCAGCTGCCCTGGCTGCTGCGCCACGCCTCTCCCTTCCCACATATGAGACAATTAATTAAAGATAGTTCTCATGAAGTGTGAAACTCAGTTAACTTTCAAGACTGCGGATGAGGCTTTTCGATTCCAAGACTCCTTCCTCACAAACATGACTACATTTCTAACCTTCTACTAAAACAAATTGTATGTTAGCTAAATAATGAACTATGCCAAATCGAAACACAAGCTGTAACGGGAAATTATTTAGCACCGCATCTTCCGTTATAAGATAAGGAAAATTATGTGAAAATGTCAACATCTATATTCAAATGATTATTGTGTGCCCACTACCGAGTTTGAATTGAGGTTATTTTTTTAAAGTTAATAAGTGCTGGTGTGGTCCTGGGGTAACGTACTCCGTTTAAGGATGTCTTTCAAAGAACTGTATTGTGGTTGCACTTCCAATATATAGAATGCGTCCCCTTGGGCACTATCTTTACCCAGTGTAGGGTTTGTACATTGCTCCTAAATTTTTAAACGTGATTTTTTTTAACAGATTGATGAGTAAAAAGGATTATTTGAGTTTTTGCTGTGTTATATTCTTCAATCCTGAATATTCGTAATTTTAGATCAAATCATACATTTCATAATGATGTTCCAATGCATTTTGGGCATTCCGCCCTTCATCAGGGAACCATGCTGTAATACAATGTAACAAAAAAAATACATTGAAGAGACTGCCCTGTCTCAAACGCTGTGGAATTAAACAATGTTATGCATGATGTATAAATGCTATGTTGAAAATGCTAATTAGGTCGCTAAAACGAATTGCAGTGTGAGCATGCTTCGGTTCTCGAAAGAAACGTTGGTGATCACTGTTGGAAGATTAACTATTCAAGTGTTGCTGTATACGCAGTTGTGACGCTCATTTGGTGCAGAAAACTGTGCCTGAATTATGGTGTAATGATGACTATACAATCATGTGTTTGTCGTGTGGTAGCGGTACTGAGAACGTGGGTAAAAACGTGGCTAAAAAGGTGCCCGACCTTAATACGTGGTATTGTGGTTGTGGTTCAAAGTGCTGAGATTTCTATACGGCAGAGCGATAAATAAAGTGCAAGCGTGAGATGGTATCTACACATGTTGAGTGAAAACATTTCTTAATAGTGCTCGTGATTCTATGAGGTGGTGAAATCGTTTCACGGAGGCAATAAAGCGTGTGCTTGTACTTACTGAATGCAGTAATCGCGTTTTCTCCAACTTCCAAGACTTAAATCCGGTACTTCCGCCGACGCGGTCGCTAGTTTCAGATACAAACGTATTCTGCGTGTATTACGCATGAATACGAATACGCATAACATGTTCAGGTGATACGGCTAACAAAAAACAAGGTAGGAGTACTCTCCATCCTTAAATGCGGCGGCCATATTATAACGGAATGAAACTGCATGTATATAGCGTAAACAATACTGTTTTCTAAGCGGTGTAAACAAATGAGTTTTGTTCACTACAGTCTGAATACTGGTGAGGTAAAATCAAAACAATGGTTTAAATAGTATGTAATAACTTCATGCATTACTGATACATGGAGCCAGCGGTAACATCATTATTAGTTGAAAAGATTTAAGGGGTAATAGCCAAGAATCAATATAATGATGTATTATGAATAAAATTAGAACAATTGCTTAAACTGTATGTATTAGCTTCATGCATACTGGTACATTGAGCCAGTGGTACCAAAGTTATTCGCTGAGAAACTTGAGTGGTAATCGCAAAGAACAAAAATCATGATGTATTATAGATAGCATTGGTATTCCATAAGTTCATTCATCCCATATGGTTTAAAAGCTTCAAGTTGCTTAATCCAAAAGTTCTCCCTTTGCAGCAGGTGCTTGTTAATGTTTCTTCCCTCTGTTTTGGTAATGACTTACAATATCAAAAACTTTAGCTGACTGATGTTGTGTTGATGTTCCAAAAAGTGATTTGTGACTACAGACTTCATGTTTTTCGTGCGGCTGTTGGATTTATGTTCATTGATCCTTGTTATTATTTTCCGCTCTTTTTTTCCGATGTATATTTGTCCACATGGGCAGTTGAGTAGGTAAATAACATTCATGGTGTCGCAGGTGGCTGTGACTCGCAATTTCATGTTATAACTTTTTCGCGGATGTGTGATATTGGATCCCTGGATGATGTTATTGCAGTTGTTGCAATTATGGCATGGTTTGGTTCCTTTGTATGTTGACACGTCTGTTTTTGTGTGGTGTTTTAGGATCCCTCCAAGATTTCTGCTTCTTTTGTAAGCAAATATTGGTGGTCAGAAAACATTTTATTGAAATCGGGTTCAAGTGTTAAGATAGATCAATGTTTCTTTATAAATTCGCTTATATGCTTTACTCAAAGAAGAAAATGTAGAAACTATGACCATGCGGTTATTTTCCGATTTAGTAGTTTTTTGAAGTAATTCATTTAGACTTTTCTGTTGAGTTCTATGTTTTGCTTGATCCACTGTTGTTTGTGGATATCCTTGTGTGAATCTCTGTGCCATTTCTTCAATGCGCATGGTGGATGTTTGAGGGTGCCATACTATTCTTTTCACCCTTAACTTTTGTGACAGTGGTAGGTGACGCTTCAGTGATGGCTGATGGAAACTGCTATAATGCAGTGTGTTGTTGCGATCTTTTTTCTTCCTATATATGTCTGTTTGGAATCCATGACTAGTTTTAATTATTTCTACATCCAGAAAGGTGATGCGATGTTCTTGATTCTCGGATGTAAATTGGATTCGTTCATTGATGCGGTTGAGATGTTTTAATGCTTCAGTCAATTCTGTATGGGGGCCAGTTGTTGCGGTTTCTAGGTCCGCTAGGCGGATAGCCAATTTCTCGGAAGCGAAGAGTGATCTCAACTCTCCCTTTGGGTACCACTAGATCCGTCTTAATTGATGGATTGCTAGTATCCACCCCTAAAGGAGAGAAGAGTCAGCTCAGGACCACCAAGGTGAAGGACAAGTTCGGTAGACACAAGTACTCAGGAGTGTTTAGTTGTTTACGCCAAAACCTTCTTTGGCAACAAGAAGTTCGTAGAGTTGAGAGATGATTTTCCACACAGAGATGTACTGTGTGGATATTTCCCAAACTATCAGATAACAGTCCAATTAATCCAAGCGGTATTGGCTGTAAATGTACATTGTCCACCGAGGAGAGAAGATGATCCTTGCACCAAGGCACCAGAAGGGAGGGAGCTGCTCGAAGAAATACAGGCACGATACAGAGTGTCCAAGTGCCCTGCTAAAGTACATGCAACTGCGCGCGGGAGCTGCAACACCAAAGGGAAATCTCGCGTCGCAGTGTGAAGCGTCAAGATTCAAAGAAAACAGCCGCTGCCTCGGGAAAGCGTAAAGTGATCAAAAGGTAACCGCCGTCGCGGGGAAGGCAGCAATGTTCAAAGATAACCGCCGCCACAGGGAAGCAGTAATGTTCACAAGTAACTGCCGCCGAAGGGAAGGCGGCGATAAACAAAGGAATTAATCGCCGCAGCGGTAAAGCGGCAGGAATTCAAATAAAAAATATGAAATATCTCACATAGAAGCGACCATTAAAAGATTGGTCTAAGCAAAATAGTGGTGCGCACGCAGCACCCAAAAAATGTAAGGACGAGTCAGGAAATAAAAGGGCTCCCAATGAACTCGTCAGAGGACAAAAGTAGGAGCAAGACAATAAGCAAACAATAATAGAAACAAAACGAATCACCTCAACTGGAGGGAAGAGTCCGATTCAGATATCCAAAATGAAAAGAAGGGATCCAAATAGAAACAAGGCTCCAAACAGAATCCGGTATGCAGAAAAAGGTTGGAAAGGCGTGGTCCACTGAAGTCAGTTGCCAAGCAGCTTTGTTCGGGAGCAGGTTTCTTTTATATCGAAGGTCATGTGACAGGGTCTAGGAGTGCACACAACCACCTTCTCTCAAGTGTTGCATTCTGGGTTTTGTAGTTTTCTATTACTACCAGTAAGCATGTGTGCTACTTTGTAACAGTTCTCCCCCCTAAAGGTCTCCCTACTGATCTGGGTTTAGAAGGGTAAAGAGCATGAAACTTCCTTATTAATGAAGGGGCGTGTACATTTGTAGCTGGTTCCCATGTTCTATATTCAGGACCGTATCCCACCCAATCCACTAAGTATTGCAATTTTCCTTGATATCTTCGTGAGTCCATTATGCGTTTTACTTCATACTCCTCTTCACCATTAATGATAAGAGGAGGGGGTGGAGGTTCAGGACAGGAAGGAGTTACGTATTGTTTGAGTAGCGAGATGTGAACGACTGGGTGCACATTTATTTCTGGGGGAAAATCTAATTTCACAGCTACGGGTTGATTATTTTCATTATTGTAAAAGGTCCAATATATCTAGGTTGTAATTTTCTAGGGCCTGGTAATCGCATGTTTTTTGTAGCTAGCCAGACTTGTTCGCCTATCTTGTATTCAGGAGCAGGTCGTCTGTGAGTATCTGCTTGTTTTTTCATTCTCAATTGTGCTTCAGTCAGGTCGTGTTTAGCTTGATTCCAGATGCGTGTGAGTCTTGCATGATGTTCTGAAACAGCAGGAACTTGTGAGATGGAAGGGGGTAAATCAAGAGGCAGGGCTCTAGGATGATAACCATAGGAAAAAAAGAAGGGAGAAATCTTGGAGGAGGAGTGATCAGAGTTATTGTATGCAAATTCCGCTTAGGGGAGTGCTTGTACCCAATCCCCGGTAACTGTGCTTAATAGACACCTAAGATATTGCTCTAGAGTCTGGTTAGTTCTTTCTGTTTGCCCGTCTGTTTGTGGATGATATGCTGAGGATAGACGATGATCCATGTGAAGTGCTGTACACACACCCTGCCTGAATTTCGGCACAAATTGAGGGTCTCTATCAGACAGTATTACAGAGGGCAATCCATGTAGGAGTATGATGTGCGTTATGAATACTTCTACCAAATCTTTGGCCGTAGGTAATTTTCTGAGCGGAATGAAGTGCGCCATTTTTGAAAGCACGTCCACTACAACTAAGATAGTAGTGAAACCCCGTGATATAGGTAAATCAGTGATAAAATCCATGCTAATGGCAGACCATGGAGTGTGAGGAATGGGAAAGGGTTGCAATAGACCAGCTGGGGCACAATGCATTGATTTTTGCCTTGCACATACAGGGCAAGCCTTAACAAATTCATGAATATCTTGAATCATGTTTTGCCACCAAAACCATCTCTTACACATTTGCTGAGTTTTTTCACTTCCTGGATGTCCCGCTAAGGGGAGAGCATGACACCACTTAATAATGGTAAGCTGTAGCTCTTTAGAAGGAACGTATAAATGACTATCATGAAAATATAGATCGTTTTCTATATTGTTCAAAGGGTTCGCCAACCACTCATCTGGGTTAAGTGTCTTGTACATTCTAATCAGTTCCTCGTAAAATGATTTCTCAGCAAGTGATTTTTTTATACCAATCGCAAGTATTCTTTCAGGAGGGATTATGGGTGGTGGAGTGTCAACTATGTGTTTGCATTCTTTCCCTATTCGAGATAGTGCATCGGCTCGCCCTTGTTGTACTCCAGGTCGATAGGTAATAACAAAATCATATTCACAAAAAAAAGAAACCTATCTCCTCTGTCTGGGAGTAAGAGCCTTCGCAGATTTAAAAAACTGAAGATTTCTGTGATCTGAATAGATAGTGATTACATGAGGGGTTCCTAGTAAATAATGACGCCATTCCTGAAACGCTAATTTTATGGCTAACAGTTCTCGTTGCCCAATAGTGTAATTTTGTACAGCAGGGGAAAAGGTTTTTCTAAAAATAAGCCACTGGATGAAGAGTTCCAGATTTGATGTCTCTTTGTGATAAAACACCTCCAGCAGCGTATTGAGAAGCATTGACTTCAACATAGAATGGTTGTGTAGCATCTGCGTGTCTCATGATGGGGGCTGTAATAAACTTGTTCTTTAATGTCTGGAAGGCCTGCTCTGCTGCTTTATCCCAGTTAAAAGTCACTCCCTTCTTTAACAGTCTGGTTATCGGGGTGATGAGGTCTGAGAAATGATCTATAAACCTTCTATAAAAGTTGGCAAACCCGAGGAAGGATTGCACCTCTTTCACCGATACACGACTCGACCATGCTGTAATGGCAGAAACTTTGGCAGGGTCCATGTGAATACTTTCCGGAAATTACAAAACCTAGGAAGTCTACTTTCTGGGTATGGAAGATACATTTATCTAACTTGGCGAAAAGGTGGTTTTCCTGTAGCTTTTGGAGTACTAATTTAACGTAGTTGACATGTTCTTTTTCGTTCTGAGAATAGACCAGAATATCGTCTATGTAGACAATTACAAAAACATCAAGGTATTATCAATTTATCATAGTAATTCATTGATGAAGAATTGGAATTCAGCGGGAGCATTGCATAATCCAAAAGGCATTACGCAATACTCATAAAGTCCAAATTTTGTGCGGAATGCCGTCTTCCACTCATCTCCCTCCTTGACACGGATCAAATGATAAGCACCCCGTAAATCGAGTTTGGTAAAGATTTTTGCTTTACAAACCTGATCCAAGAGACTGGAGATGAGTGGGAGAGGATATTTGTTCTTTATCGTTACCTTGTTCAAAGCTCTATAATCTAGGGAGGCTCTCAACCCTTCTTCTCGTTTAGGTATAAAACAAATCGGAGACGAAACTGGAGAAGTCGAGTGACGTATGAACCCTTTCTTTAACATATCCTGCAGATATTCGTATAAGTACTGGGTCTCTGGTTCAGTTAGTGTATACACCCTACTGACTGGTATTTCTGCGCCTGGTACTAAATCAATTCTACAATGAAAGCCTCTGTGTGGTGGTAACTCCACAGCCTTAACCTCATCGAAGACCTATGCGTTTTCTTGATATTCAGGTGGTAAGGTGTGACAGCTAAAATCAGTGATTGCGCAACTAATAGAGGGGTTCCTGAGTGATGTGTCATGGGAACAATGTAACATACAATATGGGGAATGGAGAGTAACTCTCCGGGTGACCCAATCAAAATAAGGTTATATTTGTGTAGCCAGGGTACTCCTAAAATAGCGCCAAAGTTGGGGGCATCAATTAAATCAAACTGGATTTTCTCGGCATGCCCATTATCACAGATCATGCCAAGAACAGGAGTTTGATAGGTTATCAAACCGGATGATAGTTCTGTACCCTCCACAACTTTAACCCTTTCTGGGTGTGCTTTAGGAATAAAATCCCTTTTCAAAGTTTTAGCCAGTGCAATATCTAAAAAGTTACCGTTTGCCCCAGAGTCTAGCATTATTGACAAGGTAGTTCTGTTCTGAGATGAGAACAAGAACACTACAGGTATTGTTAAATGCTTTGGTGCTACGGAAGAGGTATTTGCTAGAAACCGAGAGACCTTTGGTGTCTCAAGACTTGGGGAATCGGTCTCTACGCTCTCCAAGTCTAGCAGTTTTCCGTATGGACTGTTGATCCCACCTTAACCACAGGAGATCCAATTCCCTTTTTGGGTTCGACAGTGCAGTCCTTGGCATAATGCCCCCCTTTTCCACAATACAGACATAGGTCAAGTCGTCTACGCTTATCACGTTCTTTTTTGGAAAGCGGACCTCTAATACCTCCTATTTGCATAGGCTCAACAGTATCCTTTACCTCTTTCTTTTCATTTTGAGCAAAAAGAAGACGAGGAACCTCACCTTTTGTACGCTCTCCTCTCCTTTCGCTTAGCCGATGGTCTAGTTTGACTACTAAGTCGATGAAGAATGGGCAGTCCTCTGGAGGGTCCATTTTCTGTGATAAAACATTTTTTATTTAGTCCCGCAATCCTCTATAGAACAACAATGTTCATTTCTCTTCGGGCCACTGTGTTTCGGCTACAAGACGATTGAAGGTTGTAATGTAAGTAACCAGGTCCTTTGAACCTTGCTTTAGACTTAAAAGCTCATTATCACTTGCCTGCATGTATGAGTGACGTGCAAATACATTTTTCATACTTTCTTTGAAGCAAGTTAAGTCATACAGGATCGGGTCATCATTTTCTACCAGGGGCACAGCCCACAAAGCCGCATTGCCAGACAAATAAGAAATAATGAAGGCTACTTTAGCATCATCATTGGGAAGGGAGGCTGATCTACACAGGAATTGTAAATGGCATTGGTTCATAAACACTGCATATTTGCTACTATCTCCATTAAAGCTCTCAGGCATAGTTAAGGGTGTCTGTGGGGGCGTAACAACTGTGACATTTACAGGCGATGCGGATACTCCGGAAGAAGAAGAAGAGGTGGAAGAAGGGGAATGTACTTGGAAATGGGCGGGTTGAATATAGGTATTTTTTTGCTTGATTGTGCTATCTGAAGCGCTAGTATCTAATTGTCTTTAAATTTTCATGATATTCAGTTCTGAGGTGAACCTCATATTCTCATTCTTTACTAAACTGAGTTCATTTTGTAAACTAGTTACAATTGAGACTAACTCATTCATGGTTACGTTAGGATTTTCAGAGGACATGGCTCCACCCATAAATGGGTTAAAAGTGTCGTCTTTGACCATCTTCGCTCGGGGAAATTTAATATACGTGGGCTTGGAAATCTGTTGCGGTTTCTAGGTCCGCTAGGCAAATAGCCAATTTCTCGGGAGCGAAGAGTGATCTCAACTCTCCCTTTGGGTACCACTAGATCCGTCTTAATTGATGGATTGCTAGTATCCACCCCTAAAGGAGAGAAGAGTCAGCTCAGGACCACCAAGGTGAAGGACAAGTTCGCTATACACAAGTACTCAGGAGTGTTTAGGTGTTTACGCCAAAACCTTCTTTAGCAACAAGAAGTTTGTAGAGTTGAGAGATGATTTTCCACACAGGGATGTACTGTGTGGATATTTCTCAAACTATCAGATAACAGTCCAATTAATCCAAGCAGTATTGGCTCTAAATGTACATTGTCGACCGAGGAGAGAGGATGATCCTTGCACCGAGGCACCAGAAGGGAGGGAGCTGCTCGAAGAAATACAGGCACGATACACAGTGTCCAAGTGCCCTGCTAAAGTACATGTAACTGCGTGCGGGAGCTGCAACACCCAAGGGAAAGCTCGTGTCGCAGTGTGAAGCGGCAAGATTCAAAGAAAACAGCCGTGGGAAAGCGGAAAGTGATCAAAAGGTAACCGCCGTCGCGGGGAAGGCGGCAATGTTCAAAAATAACCGCCGCCACAGGGAAGCGGTAATGTTCACAAGTAACCGCCGCCAAAGGGAAAGCGGCGATAAACAAAGGAATTAATCGCCGCAGAGGTAAAGCGGCAGGAATTCACATTAAAAAAATGAAATCTCTCACATAGAAGCTGTCAGAAGTCGAGGATGCCATACACCAAAGCAGAGGCAACAAAGCCCCAGGGCCGGATGGGCTTTCTATCGATCTTATTAAACACGAACCAGACTTCTGGGCACCCCTTTTATGTAATGTTTTAACAATCTAACAAACACTTTTATCCCAAGTACTTGGTCTACTAGCATTATCGTGCCCATTTTTACAAAAGGAGATCGATCTAATCCCAGCTGCTACAGACCGATCTCTCTGATCGATAACACCCTAAAGATCCTCTGGAGGGTCGTGTTTAACAAAATAAGGACATGGGCCGAAAGGTAACACATTTTAAATCGGTGCCAGCTGGGTTTTAGAAGCAAACTGGGAACAGTTGAACAGTGCCTTAATTTAAATTTGATTGTTGGCAAGTACACGATAGCACAGAAGTCACCTATCTATTTGGCCTTTGTGGACCTCACCTCAGCGTTTGATTTCGTCAACAGGTCACGCCTGTGGTCGGTCCTTTTAAATTACGGGCTGGACGAGGCCTTAGTCTATTTTTTGGCATACTTGCACAGGGACCTGAAGGCACGGGTAAGGATCAGTAATGATGGGGAGGTCTCAGGGGACATCATTATTAGTAGAGGGGTCAGACAGGGATGTGTACTGGCCCCTCTTCTATTCATTCTTTATATAAATGAATTACATAATGTCCTGTCACTAACGATGTACCAAGAATTAATGGTAATGTACTTCTCGCCCTTTTATATGCGAATGATGCAGGCCTTATGGGCCGCACTCCGAACGCACTACGCACTTTAGTTGGGGGCTTTGTATCCTTTATGGCAGACCTAGACCAATTTTAAGAAATCCTTCATAAGGACTTGCGGCCCAAAAAAACACTACATCAACTCAATAACCTCAGGTCCTGAACGCTTACTACGCACCCGCACTTTCCCCCATTTGGGTCTAGTATTCTCTGACACTGGATCCTGGGCAGCTCACGCTGCCTATAGTAGAAGTAAGTTTTTAAAAGCAACTAACTCGATTCTGAGTCTCCCTCAACCAAAACAGGCAGAGGTAGTTTTACCCTTAATGAAGATCTACAAATCGCAGTGCATCCCCAACGCCACATCTGGGGTTTTATAAATTGCAGTGGGATCCAAAGAGAGGAAAATAGATTTTGTAGGAAACTTTTGGGGGCTCAAATCTCCTCCCCAAACTATGTGTGTCATAAGGAACTAAACTTGTACTACATAGAAGATTTTATCAGGTCACGTCCAGCTATATTTTGGCTAAAAATGTGGCTAAACCCAGCAGCGACTCTAACAAGGGAGATTATTGTAGACTGCCTTAACTGCGACAAGGGAGGGTGTACACCCTGGCTTTTTGCTGTTAGAAAAAGCCTAACCAGCGTGAACCTAGTACACATCTTCCTAAACCCATCAGCACTAGAGGGTATGAATAAAAGAGTCCTCATGGGTGCATTGTACGAATCCTACAACAACGAAAGACACGCCATAGAACGTTCAAAACCATCAGTCGTTAGGTACATGTCACTACTGGAGTTAAATAGCCCTCAAACGTATATGCCATCCAAATACCTCCTGAAGAACACTGAACGTTGGGGGAGAAGCCTGCTTTTTCGCCTTAGGGATGGCACTTTAAAATACTCACTTTGCTTCCCCCTGGGATTTAACATTAATCTTGAGCAAATGCCCTGCCCGTGTAGCACCGGCAGTAACCAAACGATAGTACATTTTTTATTCTTTTGCAATTTTTACGGAAAATATACAAAACAATACTTGATTCCGTATTTTAACCCCTTCGCTGCCAGGCCTTTTCCCCCTCCTGTGCCAGGCCTTTTTTTGGCTATTTGGGTAGTGCGCGCTTA
Organism: Triturus cristatus; assembly: GCF_964204655.1. Classification (NCBI taxonomy): domain Eukaryota; kingdom Metazoa; phylum Chordata; class Amphibia; order Caudata; family Salamandridae; genus Triturus; species Triturus cristatus. The sequence goes on from NC_140594.1 coordinate 564,892,585, forward strand.
GGCCCCTGTAACTTTTTGACCGCATTAGGTAGCCACGCCAAATTTGCGTCCTTTTCTTCCAACATCATGGGGATTCTAAAGGTACTCCGGGTTTGTGGATTCCCCTGGAGGGGTCACAGAAAAGAGCCAAAATACAGCAAAATTTTGTTTTTTTTTGGAAAAATTGGAAAAACGGGCTGCAAATGAAAGCATCCAGGTTTTTCCCTGCAAATGTTATCAAAAAAGGGTTTGTGGGGTTGAAATCACCATTTTCCCAGCTTTTCGGGGATACTTGACTTTTGTCAGAAGCCCAACATTTTTTACACAGTTTTGGTATTTTTCTGGGACATAGCCTATTTTTGCTATTTTTTGTGCTTTTGACCTCCTTCCAGTTAGTGGCAGAAATGGGTACAAAAGCAATAGTGGATCCTGGAAAGCTATACATTTTCGAAAAGAAGACAACATTCTGAATTCAGCAAGGGGTCATTTGTGTAGATCCATCAAGGTTTTTTTTATAGAAACAAACAGTTAAATGTAGGATAAATTGAAATTTAGTTAAAAAAAACAGCCTTTTGTGTCAACGTTTTCACCTGTAACTTCTTCTAATTATGACAGCTCTTTGAAAGCAATATACCGTTGCATCCGCTGGACATTACTGGTTGTGGGGATATATAGGACTTGTAGGTTCACAAAGAACCCGACGAACCCAGAGCCAAAAACTGAGTAGTAACTTGCAATGGTTTTTTATTATGTACCGGGTATATAGAAATTATTCTGTAAAAAAGTGTACATGGAAAAATCGGTATGAAAGACACCTATGTATTTCTGAAATGGGAACAAAATATAGAGTTTAAAAACAGTAGATATTTGCAGATTTCTGAAATTGGGAATACTCATACTAGCATGAGAATTATCAGTCATTTTTTAGAATGACTTCTTTTTTTACACAATATCTTTCATTTGGAAAGCAGAAATGCATGGAAAGTCAATAGATAATAACAGTTCGTTTACAAATCTGAATTACCCTAAGTCTCCCGATAAAAATGGTACCTCACTTGTGTGGGTAGGCATAGTGCCCACGACCTGAAACGGCGCAAAACGCAACGTGGTCACACCACATTTTCACAATGCAAAATTACCCTTTTTTTGCAAAGTGCCTAGCTCTAGTTTTTGAACCCTAGCTCTGCGGGCACCTTGGGAAACCTAGCAAACCTATACATTTTTGCAAACTAGACACCCAGGGGAATCCAGGATGGGGTGACTTGACTGCCTCCCACCAGGGTCTGTTACCCAGAATCCCTTGCAAACCTAAACAATTGTAAAAAAAAACACATTTTCCACACATTTCTGTCGTGGAAAGTTCCGGAATCTGCGTGGATCCACAAATTTCCACCCACCCCGCGTTCCCCAAAGTCTTACGAGAAAAACGGTACCTCACTTGTGTGGGTCGGCCTAGTGCCCGCGACAGGAAACGGCGCAAAACGCAACGTGGTCACACCTCAATTTCGCAGTGAAAAATGACCCTTTTTTGGAAAAATGACTAGCTGTAGTTTTTGAACCCTACCTCTGCGGGCACCTTGGGAAACCTAGCGAACATATACATTTTTGAAAAGTAGACACCCAGGGGAATCCAGGATGGGGTGACTTGACTGCCTCCCACCAGGGTCTGTTACACAGAATCCCTTGCAAACCTAAAAAATTGTCAAAAAAAACACATTTTCCCCACATTTCTGTCGTGGAAAGTTCCGGAATCTGCGTGGATCCACAAATTTCCACCCTCCCCGCGTTCCCCAAAGTCTTACGAGAAAAACGGTACCTTACTTGTGTGGGTCGGCCTAGTGCCCGCGACAGGAAACGGTGCAAAACGCAACCTGGTCACACCTCAATTTCGCAGTGAAAAATGACCCTTTTTTGGAAAAATGACTAGCTGTAGTTTTTGAACCCTAGCTCTGCGGGCACCTTGGGAAACCTAGCAAACCTATACATTTTTGAAAACTAGACACCCAGGGGAATCCAGGATGGGGTGACTTGACTGCCTCCCACCAGGGTCTGTTACCCAGAATCCCTTGCAAACCTAAACAATTGTCAAAAAAAATACATTTTCCCCACATTTCTGTCGTGGAAAGTTCCGGAATCTGCGTGGATCCACAAATTTCCACCCACCCCGCGTTTCCCAAAGTCTTACAAGAAAAACGGTACCACACTTGTGTGGGTCGGCCTAGTGCACGCGACAGGAAACGGCGCAAAACGCAACGTGGTCACACCTCAATTTCGCAGTGAAAAATGACCCTTTTTTGGAAAAATGACTAGCTGTAGTTTTTGAACCCTAGCTCTGTGGGCACAGTGGGAAACCTAGCAAACATATACATTTTTGAAAACTAGACACCCAGGGGAATCCAGGATGGGGTGACTTGACTGCCTCCCACCAGGGTCTGTTACCCAGAATCCCTTGCAAACCTAAACAATTGTCAAAAAAAACACATTTTCCCCACATTTCTGTCGTGGAAAGTTCCGGAATCTGCGTGGATCCACAAATTTCCACCCACCCCGCGTTCCCCAAAGTCTTACGAGAAAAATGGTACCTCACTTGTGTGGGTCGGCCTAGTGCCCGCGACAGGAAACGGCGCAAAACGCAACCTGGTCACACCTCAATTTCGCAGTGAAAAATGACCCTTTTTTGGAAAAATGACTAGCTGTAGTTTTTGAACCCTAGCTCTGGGGGCACCTTGGGAAACCTAGCAAACCTATACATTTTTGAAAACTAGACACCCAGGGGAATCCAGGATCGGGTGACTTGACTGCCTCCCACCAGGGTCTGTTACCCAGAATCCCTTGCAAACCTAAACAATTGTAAAAAAAAACACATTTTCCCCACATTTCTGTCGTGGAAAGTTCCGGAATCTGCGTGGAGCCACAAATTTCCACCCACCCCGCGTTCCCCAAAGTCTTACGAGAAAAACGGTACCTCACTTGTGTGGGTCGGCCTAGTGCCCGCGACAGGAAATGGCGCAAAACGCAACCTGGTCACACCTCAATTTGGCAGTGAAAAATGACCCTTTTTTGGAAAAATGACTAGCTGTAGTTTTTGAACCCTAGCTCTGCGGGCACCTTGGGAAACCTAGCAAACCTATACATTTTTGAAAACTAGACACCCAGGGGAATCCAGGATGGGGTGACTTGACTGCCTCCCACCAGGGTCTGTTACCCAGAATCCCTTGCAAACCTAAAAAATTGTCAAAAAAAACAAATTTTCCCCACATTTCTGTTGTGGGAAGTTCCGGAATCTGCGTGGATCCACAAATTTCCACCCACCCCGCGTTCCCCAAAGTCTTACGAGAAAAACAGTACCTCACTTGTGTGGGTCGGCCTAGTGCCCGCGACAGGAAACGGCGCAAAACGCAACCTGGTCACACCTCAATTTCGCAGTGAAAAATGACCCTTTTTTGGAAAAATGACTAGCTGTAGTTTTTGAACCCTAGCTCTGCGGGCACCTTGGGAAACCTAGCAAACCTATACATTTTTGAAAACTAGACACCCAGCGGAATCCAGGATGGGGTGACTTGACTGCCTCCCACCAGGTTCTGCTACCCAGAATCCCTTGCAAACCTAAACAATTGCCAAAAAAAAACCACATTTTCCCCACATTTCTTTGGTGGAAAGTTCCGGGATCTGCGTCGATCCACAAATTTCCACCCACCCCGCGTTCCCCAAAGTCTTACGAGAAAAATGGTACCTCATTTGTGTGGGTTGGCCTAGTGCCCGCGACAGGAAACGGCGCAAAACGTAGTGAGGTAACATCAAAATTGCCTAGCTCAAAACCACCTGGTTTTGCAAGGGGGGTCACTTGCGTTTTTGGCCCGGTGCTCGGCGGTCATCTAGGGAAACCTACCAAACCCATACATTTCTGAAAACTAGACACCCGGGGGCTTCCAGGGAGGTATGACTTGCGTGGATCCCCCAACGTTTCCTTACCCAGAATCCCCTGCAAACATTCATTTTAGCGGAAAAAATCAAATTTTTCACTCATTTTTGTGTGGGAAAGTTGTGGCATCACCGGGCTCACTCAAATTTCCCACCTCCCAGCGTTCCCCTGGGTCTCCTGATAAAAATTGTGCCTCACTTGTGTGGGTGGCCCAAGTACCCGCGACAGGCAAGGGCCCAAAACGTAGTGAGGTGACATCAAAATTGCCTATCTCAAAACCACCTGGTTTTGCAAGGGGGGTCACTTGGGTTTTTGGCCCGGTGCTCGGCGGCCATCTAGGGAATCCTACCAAACCCATACAGTTCTGAAAAGTAGACACCTGGGGGCTTCCAGGGAGGTATGGCTTGCATGGATCCCCCAACGTGTCCTTACCCAGAATCCCCTGCAAACCTCAATTTTAGCTGAAAAAATCACATTTTCACTCATTTTTGTGTGGGAAAGTTGTGGCATCACCGGGCTCACTCAAATTTCCCACCTCCCAGCGTTCCCCTGGGTCTCCCGATAAAAATGGTGCCTCACTTGTGTGGGAGGCCCAAGTCCCCAACATCATGGGGATTCTAAAGGTACTCCGGGTTTGTGGATTCCCCTGGAGGGGTCACAGAAAAGAGCCAAAATGCAGCAAAATTTTGTTTTTTTTTGGAAAAATTGGAAAAACGGGCTGCAAATGAAAGCATCCAGGTTTTTCCCTGCAAATGTTATCAAAAAAGGGTTTGTGGGGTTGAAATCACCATTTTCCCAGCTTTTCGGGGATACTTGACTTTTGTCAGAAGCCCAACATTTTTTACACAGTTTTGGTATTTTTCTGGGACATAGCCTATTTTTGCTATTTTGTGTGCTTTTGACCTCCTTCCAGTTAGTGGCAGAAATGGGTACAAAAGCAATAGTGGATCCTGGAAAGCTATACATTTTAGAAAAGAAGACAACATTCTGAATTCAGCAAGGGGTCATTTGTGTAGATCCATCAAGGTTTTTTTTATAGAAACAAACAGTTAAATGTAGGATAAATTGAAATTTAGTTAAAAAAAACAGCCTTTTGTGTCAACGTTTTCACCTGTAACTTCTTCTAATTATGACAGCTCTTTGAAAGCAATATACCGTTGCATCCGCTGGACATTACTGGTTGTGGGGATATATAGGACTTGTAGGTTCACAAAGAACCCGACGAACCCAGAGCCAAAAACTGAGTAGTAACTTGCAATGGTTTTTTATTATGTACCGGGTATATAGAAATTATTCTGTAAAAAAGTGTACATGGAAAAATCGGTATGAAAGACACCTATGTATTTCTGAAATGGGAACAAAATATAGAGTTTAAAAACAGTAGATATTTGCAGATTTCTGAAATTGGGATTACTCATACTAGCATGAGAATTATCAGTCATTTTTTAGAATGACTTCTTTTTTTACACAATATCTTTCATTTGGAAAGCAGAAATGCATGGAAAGTCAATAGATAATAACAGTTCGTTTACAAATCTGAATTACCCTAAGTCTCCCGATAAAAATGGTACCTCACTTGTGTGGGTAGGCATAGTGCCCACGACCTGAAACGGCGCAAAACGCAACGTGGTCACACCACATTTTCACAATGCAAAATTACCCTTTTTTTGCAAAGTGCCTAGCTCTAGTTTTTGAACCCTAGCTCTGCGGGCACCTTGGGAAACCTAGCAAACCTATACATTTTTGCAAACTAGACACCCAGGGGAATCCAGGATGGGGTGACTTGACTGCCTCCCACCAGGGTCTGTTACCCAGAATCCCTTGCAAACCTAAACAATTGTAAAAAAAAACACATTTTCCACACATTTCTGTCGTGGAAAGTTCCGGAATCTGCGTGGATCCACAAATTTCCACCCACCCCGCGTTCCCCAAAGTCTTACGAGAAAAACGGTACCTCACTTGTGTGGGTCGGCCTAGTGCCCGCGACAGGAAATGGCGCAAAACGCAACCTGGTCACACCTCAATTTGGCAGTGAAAAATGACCCTTTTTTGGAAAAATGACTAGCTGTAGTTTTTTAACCCTAGCTCTGCGGGCACCTTGGGAAACCTAGCAAACCTATACATTTTTGAAAACTAGACACCCAGGGGAATCCAGGATGGGGTGACTTGACTGCCTCCCACCAGGGTCTGTTACCCAGAATCCCTTGCAAACCTAAAAAATTGTCAAAAAAAACAAATTTTCCCCACATTTCTGTTGTGGGAAGTTCCAGAATCTGCGTGGATCCACAAATTTCCACCCACCCCGCGTTCCCCAAAGTCTTACGAGAAAAACAGTACCTCACTTGTGTGGGTCGGCCTAGTGCCCGCGACAGGAAACGGCGCAAAACGCAACCTGGTCACACCTCAATTTCGCAGTGAAAAATGACCCTTTTTTGGAAAAATGACTAGCTGTAGTTTTTGAACCCTAGCTCTGCGGGCACCTTGGGAAACCTAGCAAACCTATACATTTTTGAAAACTAGACACCCAGCGGAATCCAGGATGGGGTGACTTGACTGCCTCCCACCAGGTTCTGCTACCCAGAATCCCTTGCAAACCTAAACAATTGCCAAAAAAAAACCACATTTTCCCCACATTTCTTTGGTGGAAAGTTCCGGGATCTGCGTCGATCCACAAATTTCCACCCACCCCGCGTTCCCCAAAGTCTTACGAGAAAAATGGTACCTCATTTGTGTGGGTTGGCCTAGTGCCCGCGACAGGAAACGGCGCAAAACGTAGTGAGGTAACATCAAAATTGCCTAGCTCAAAACCACCTGGTTTTGCAAGGGGGGTCACTTGCGTTTTTGGCCCGGTGCTCGGCGGTCATCTAGGGAAACCTACCAAACCCATACATTTCTGAAAACTAGACACCCGGGGGCTTCCAGGGAGGTATGACTTGCGTGGATCCCCCAACGTTTCCTTACCCAGAATCCCCTGCAAACATTCATTTTAGCGGAAAAAATCAAATTTTTCACTCATTTTTGTGTGGGAAAGTTGTGGCATCACCGGGCTCACTCAAATTTCCCACCTCCCAGCGTTCCCCTGGGTCTCCTGATAAAAATTGTGCCTCACTTGTGTGGGTGGCCCAAGTACCCGCGACAGGCAAGGGCCCAAAACGTAGTGAGGTGACATCAAAATTGCCTATCTCAAAACCACCTGGTTTTGCAAGGGGGGTCACTTGGGTTTTTGGCCCGGTGCTCGGCGGCCATCTAGGGAATCCTACCAAACCCATACAGTTCTGAAAAGTAGACACCTGGGGGCTTCCAGGGAGGTATGGCTTGCATGGATCCCCCAACGTGTCCTTACCCAGAATCCCCTGCAAACCTCAATTTTAGCTGAAAAAATCACATTTTCACTCATTTTTGTGTGGGAAAGTTGTGGCATCACCGGGCTCACTCAAATTTCCCACCTCCCAGCGTTCCCCTGGGTCTCCCGATAAAAATGGTGCCTCACTTGTGTGGGAGGCCCAAGTCCCCAACATCATGGGGATTCTAAAGGTACTCCGGGTTTGTGGATTCCCCTGGAGGGGTCACAGAAAAGAGCCAAAATACAGCAAAATTTTGTTTTTTTTTGGAAAAATTGGAAAAACGGGCTGCAAATGAAAGCATCCAGGTTTTCCCCTGCAAATGTTATCAAAAAAGGGTTTGTGGGGTTGAAATCACCATTTTCCCAGCTTTTCGGGGATACTTGACTTTTGTCAGAAGCCCAACATTTTTTACACAGTTTTGGTATTTTTCTGGGACATAGCCTATTTTTGCTATTTTTTGTGCTTTTGACCTCCTTCCAGTTAGTGGCAGAAATGGGTACAAAAGCAATAGTGGATCCTGGAAAGCTATACATTTTCGAAAAGAAGACAACATTCTGAATTCAGCAAGGGGTCATTTGTGTAGATCCATCAAGGTTTTTTTTATAGAAACAAACAGTTAAATGTAGGATAAATTGAAATTTAGTTAAAAAAAACAGCCTTTTGTGTCAACGTTTTCACCTGTAACTTCTTCTAATTATGACAGCTCTTTGAAAGCAATATACCGTTGCATCCGCTGGACATTACTGGTTGTGGGTATATATAGGACTTGTAGGTTCACAAAGAACCCGACGAACCCAGAGCCAAAAACTGAGTAGTAACTTGCAATGGTTTTTTATTATGTACCGGGTATATAGAAATTATTCTGTAAAAAAGTGTACATGGAAAAATCGGTATGAAAGACACCTATGTATTTCTGAAATGGGAACAAAATATAGAGTTTAAAAACAGTAGATATTTGCAGATTTCTGAAATTGGGATTACTCATACTAGCATGAGAATTATCAGTCATTTTTTAGAATGACTTCTTTTTTTACACAATATCTTTCATTTGGAAAGCAGAAATGCATGGAAAGTCAATAGATAATAACAGTTCGTTTACAAATCTGAATTACCCTAAGTCTCCCGATAAAAATGGTACCTCACTTGTGTGGGTAGGCATAGTGCCCACGACCTGAAACGGCGCAAAACGCAACGTGGTCACACCACATTTTCACAATGCAAAATTACCCTTTTTTTGCAAAGTGCCTAGCTCTAGTTTTTGAACCCTAGCTCTGCGGGCACCTTGGGAAACCTAGCAAACCTATACATTTTTGCAAACTAGACACCCAGGGGAATCCAGGATGGGGTGACTTGACTGCCTCCCACCAGGGTCTGTTACCCAGAATCCCTTGCAAACCTAAACAATTGTAAAAAAAAACACATTTTCCACACATTTCTGTCGTGGAAAGTTCCGGAATCTGCGTGGATCCACAAATTTCCACCCACCCCGCGTTCCCCAAAGTCTTACGAGAAAAACGGTACCTCACTTGTGTGGGTCGGCCTAGTGCCCGCGACAGGAAACGGCGCAAAACGCAACGTGGTCACACCTCAATTTCGCAGTGAAAAATGACCCTTTTTTGGAAAAATGACTAGCTGTAGTTTTTGAACCCTACCTCTGCGGGCACCTTGGGAAACCTAGCAAACATATACATTTTTGAAAAGTAGACACCCAGGGGAATCCAGGATGGGGTGACTTGACTGCCTCCCACCAGGGTCTGTTACACAGAATCCCTTGCAAACCTAAAAAATTGTCAAAAAAAACACATTTTCCCCACATTTCTGTCGTGGAAAGTTCCGGAATCTGCGTGGATCCACAAATTTCCACCCTCCCCGCGTTCCCCAAAGTCTTACGAGAAAAACGGTACCTTACTTGTGTGGGTCGGCCTAGTGCCCGCGACAGGAAACGGTGCAAAACGCAACCTGGTCACACCTCAATTTCGCAGTGAAAAATGACCCTTTTTTGGAAAAATGACTAGCTGTACTTTTTGAACCCTAGCTCTGCGGGCACCTTGGGAAACCTAGCAAACCTATACATTTTTGAAAACTAGACACCCAGGGGAATCCAGGATGGGGTGACTTGACTGCCTCCCACCAGGGTCTGTTACCCAGAATCCCTTGCAAACCTAAACAATTGTCAAAAAAAACACATTTTCCCCACATTTCTGTCGTGGAAAGTTCCGGAATCTGCGTGGATCCACAAATTTCCACCCACCCCGCGTTCCCCAAAGTCTTACGAGAAAAACAGTACCTTACTTGTGTGGGTCGGCCTAGTGCCCGCGACAGGAAACGGTGCAAAACGCAACCTGGTCACACCTCAATTTCGCAGTGAAAAATGACCCTTTTTTGGAAAAATGACTAGCTGTAGTTTTTAAACCCTAGCTCTGCGGGCACCTTGGGAAATCTAGCAAACCTATACATTTTTGAAAACTAGACACCCAGGGGAATCCAGGATGGGGTGACTTGACTGCCTCCCACCAGGGTCTGTTACCCAGAATCCCTTGCAAACCTAAACAATTGTCAAAAAAAACACATTTTCCCCACATTTCTGTCGTGGAAAGTTCCGGAATCTGCGTGGATCCACGAATTTCCACCCACCCCGCGTTCCCCAAAGTCTTACGAGAAAAACGGTACCTCACTTGTGTGGGTCGGCCTAGTGCCCGCGACAGGAAACGGCGCAAAACGCAACCTGGTCACACCTCAATTTCGCAGTGAAAAATGACCCTTTTTTGGAAAAATGACTAGCTGTAGTTTTTGAACCCTAGCTCTGCGGGCACCTTGGGAAACCTAGCAAACCTATACATTTTTGAAAACTAGACACCCAGGGGAATCCAGGATCGGGTGACTTGACTGCCTCCCACCAGGGTCTGTTACCCAGAATCCCTTGCAAACCTAAACAATTGTCAAAAAAAACACATTTTCCCCACATTTCTGTCGTGGAAAGTTCCGGAATCTGCGTGGAGCCACAAATTTCCACCCACCCCGCGTTCCCCAAAGTCTTACGAGAAAAACGGTACCTCACTTGTGTGGGTCGGCCTAGTGCCCGCGACAGGAAATGGCGCAAAACGCAACCTGGTCACACCTCAATTTGGCAGTGAAAAATGACCCTTTTTTGGAAAAATGACTAGCTGTAGTTTTTGAACCCTAGCTCTGCGGGCACCTTGGGAAACCTAGCAAACCTATACATTTTTGAAAACTAGACACCCAGGGGAATCCAGGATGGGGTGACTTGACTGCCTCCCACCAGGGTCTGTTACCCAGAATCCCTTGCAAACCTAAAAAATTGTCAAAAAAAACAAATTTTCCCCACATTTCTGTTGTGGGAAGTTCCGGAACCTGCGTGGATCCACAAATTTCCACCCACCCCGCGTTCCCCAAAGTCTTACGAGAAAAACAGTACCTCACTTGTGTGGGTCGGCCTAGTGCCCGCGACAGGAAACGGCGCAAAACGCAACCTGGTCACACCTCAATTTCGCAGTGAAAAATGACCCTTTTTTGGAAAAATGACTAGCTGTAGTTTTTGAACCCTAGCTCTGCGGGCACCTTGGGAAACCTAGCAAACCTATACATTTTTGAAAACTAGACACCCAGCGGAATCCAGGATGGGGTGACTTGACTGCCTCCCACCAGGTTCTGCTACCCAGAATCCCTTGCAAACCTAAACAATTGCCAAAAAAAACCCACATTTTCCCCACATTTCTTTGGTGGAAAGTTCCGGGATTTGCGTCGATCCACAAATTTCCACCCACCCCGCGTTCCCCAAAGTCTTACGAGAAAAATGGTACCTCATTTGTGTGGGTTGGCCTAGTGCCCGCGACAGGAAACGGCGCAAAACGTAGTGAGGTAACATCAAAATTGCCTAGCTCAAAATCACCTGGTTTTGCAAGGGGGGTCACTTGCGTTTTTGGCCCGGTGCTCGGCGGTCATCTAGGGAAACCTACCAAACCCATACATTTCTGAAAACTAGACACCCGGGGGCTTCCAGGGAGGTATGACTTGCGTGGATCCCCCAACGTTTCCTTACCCAGAATCCCCTGCAAACATTCATTTTAGCGGAAAAAATCAAATTTTTCACTCATTTTTGTGTGGGAAAGTTGTGGCATCACCGGGCTCACTCAAATTTCCCACCTCCCAGCGTTCCCCTGGGTCTCCTGATAAAAATTGTGCCTCACTTGTGTGGGTGGCCCAAGTACCCGCGACAGGCAAGGGCCCAAAACGTAGTGAGGTGACATCAAAATTGCCTATCTCAAAACCACCTGGTTTTGCAAGGGGGGTCACTTGGGTTTTTGGCCCGGTGCTCGGCGGCCATCTAGGGAATCCTACCAAACCCATACAGTTCTGAAAAGTAGACACCTGGGGGCTTCCAGGGAGGTATGGCTTGCATGGATCCCCCAACGTGTCCTTACCCAGAATCCCCTGCAAACCTCAATTTTAGCTATAGATATTTCTTTCCCTGGAGTATAGATCTCAGAAAATCGATCCACAAAGTGATCAAGAACGGGCCGAATCTTAAAAAGACAGTCAGGGTGATCTCGTGGCAACGCCATAGAATTATCAACAAAATGCAGCATACGTAGCAAAAGTAAATACCGATTACGAGTCATAACTGCAGGAAATATGGCAGTTGCCAACAAGGGGCTAGTAGACCAATATGAAGCCAAGGTTGGCTTCCTTACCACACCCATCAATAAAGTCAAACCCAAAAACTTCATAATCTCTTCCAGATATGTGGGAGTCCACCGGGTAGCTCTAGACTGGGGCCTAAGTTTGTCGCTGTTGTTCCTCAAAAACTGTTCAGCATACAAATTCGTCTGCTCAACAATCTCACCCAAAAATACATCATCCATAAACAACTGAAAAAACTGTATAGGCAAAAAGTTTTCACAATTCACTGTACACCCTGCATCACCGCTAAAGGCAGGCAACACCGGCTGCACCATGTTTGGATCAACCCAAAGTCCAGCACTTCCAGTAGGAAGCCTAGCAGCCTCAGACTGCAATTCAGATGCCTCTTGCACCATCGGCACAGCAGTTTCCTCCTCTAAGACAGGCACTTCATCCGCACTGAGAGTTGCTTCATCCACACCAAGAGTACCTTCATCTGCACTGAGAGTACCTTCATCATCCGATGATTCCATGTTGAGTGAAAACTCACTGCCAGAATCTTCCCCTCCCTCCTCTCCCTCAGACGCACTGTCAGTCTCATAATCATGCTCAGAGGAAGATTCAAGAAGCATACCGACCACCTGTTGAGCAGTCATTCTACGGCTAGCCATATTGCTTACTAATAAAGGTAACTTGTCAAACAAGTCAACAACAACAAACTCTTTGTAAAATAAGTAATAAACAAAAAGCACCTTTATCAAAAACTCAACTATACTCCAAAACAATACCACTCACTTGCCAGAGGCAGCTAAACTACTCACCACCACCAACTCTATACAGACACAGTATGGATCAACAATATCCCACTAAAAAAGAAAGAGAAAAGCAATTACACATAAGACTATGCAAAACACATCGCAAAGAATTTCATGCTCAAACCACTAAATATGCCGCCATTATGACATCACTTACAAAAAAATTCATTCAGACATTATATTATTACTCATTTGGTGTAAATACAACAACAAAAAATTTCTTACCAACACAATGCAACTACACAAAACTGCAGAACAGCCACCGTCGAAAAGCTTTAGACTAGAATAAAAAGAAGAAAAAAATCTTTATTGTAACATATGCATATAATGCTCTAGACCATCACGTACTGCGCAAAATGTATTGCTTGAACCTCCCACTTTCAAAAAGGAAAGATCGATGGCCCAGTCCTTTACAAGCAACGCGGCGAGAATCTGGAACTGAGCCTCAGCTCCGGACCACCCCCTCCCTCTTCCCAGTCCTTCAAAACTAACCTCAAAGTTCTCCTCCTGCAAAGACACTTCCAAACTTAATTCACACCCTCTCTATTGTGTGAAGGAAGTCTTTACATTATAGGAAATTCTGTTCTCCATGCCCGTAGAAGTGCCTACCCAGTGTGTTCCTGTGTTTTGCGTGTCTGCCATTTATTGCACGTTTATACCTCTACTTGTACTTTGTACTCTTTTGTAAGTTGACACCACTACAGTACACCTGCTTGTGCTAAGACATCAAGCCTTCTAAGGTCTAGTGGGGACTTCTACGGTGTAGCATGGGAATGTGCTCCCTCAGTACAGTGGTGTGGTGGACTGGTCATGAATGCTGAACCCGGTTCCCCATTTCCAAATTCAACAGCTCCGGCCATAGTGCCACATCCCCACTGAATGCCATACTTGCCCACTGAGAGAAACTCGCACTGCCTTCAGCTATAACCTAATTTTGCCCGCTATAAACACTTGGATGTGTCTCAATTCAAATTATGCACTTGATAAGAGTAATACGCTGCCTAAAAAAAAAAAAAACACTCCTAGGGAATGCAAAGCATGTGAAATGTAAGCAGAAACAACATGGTTACCTAAACGATCTCTCACTAACTATTCAGAAATCAGCGAGTGGTTTAACCGGAAAAGTTATGGACATGACTAGAGGGCCCTGAAGGGAACCGTTTCACTGTCCATTGCTTACATCCTTACAAAACATAAGCAGTATGGTAGACTACATCTATAAACACAGAACCATGGTGCACATTGTGTTTTCCAATTCACCCATCAACCAGGTATTGCAGTACCTCCAGAAATGGTACACTCTCCCACCCTGGAAACAACAATGCTGTTCAAAGGAAGACGAGAAAACGAAAGTAGCACTACACTGGCAAACTCTGATGCTGGTGTACTTGGATGCAAATGAAATCAATCTGGCCACTTTGCAACCCCTCTGTCTTACTTTATTTCGCCCCCCCTGGGAACAACAATGCTGTTCAAAGTTAGACGAGAAAACGAAAGAAGCACTTCACTGGCAAACTCTGATGCTGGTGTACTTGGATGCAAATAAAAACAATCTGGCCACTTGGCAACCCCTCTGTCTTACTTTATTTCGCCCCCCCTGGGAACAACAATGCTGTTCAAAGTTAGACGAGAAAACGAAAGTAGCACTTCACTGGCAAAATCAGATGCTCGTGTACTTGGATGCAAATAAAATCAATCTGGCCACTTTGCAACCCCTCTGTCTTACTTTATTTCGCCCCCCCTGGGAACAACAATACTGTTAAAAGGAAGACGAGAAAACGAAAGTAGCACTTCACTGGCAAACTCTGATGCTGGTGTACTTGGATGCAAATAAAATCAATCTGGCCACTTTGCAACCCCTCTGTCTTACTTTATTTCGCCCCCCCTGGGAACAACAATACTGTTCAAAGGAAGACGAGAAAACAAAAGTAGCACTTCACTGGCAAACTCTGATGCTGGTGTACTTGGATGCAAATAAAATCAATCTGGCCACTTTGCAACCCCTCAGTCTTACTTTATTACGCCCCCCTGGGAACAACAATACTGTTCAAAGGAAGACGAGAAAACGAAAGTAGCACTTCACTGGCAAACTCTGATGCTGGTGTACTTGGATGCAAATAAAATCAATCTGGCCACTTTGCAACCCCTCTGTCTTACTTTATTTCGCCCCCCCTGGGAACAACAATACTGTTCAAAGGAAGACGAGAAAACAAAAGTAGCACTTCACTGGCAAACTCTGATGCTGGTGTACTTGGATGCAAATAAAATCAATCTGGCCACTTTGCAACCCCTCTGTCTTACTTTATTTCGCCCCCCCTGGGAACAACAATGCTGTTCAAAGTTAGACGAGAAAACGAAAGTACCACTTCACTGGCAAACTCTGATGCTGGTGTACTTGGATGCAAATAAAATCAATCTGGCCACTTTGCAACCCCTCTGTCTTACTTTATTTAGCCCCCCCTGGGAACAACAATACTGTTCAAAGGAAGACGAGAAAATGAAAGTAGCACTTCACTGGCAAACAGATGCTGGTGTACTTGGATGCAAATAAAATCAATCTGGCCACTTTGCAACCCCTCTGTCTTACTTTCTTTCGCCCCCCCTTGGTACAACAATGCTGTTCAAAGTTAGACGAGAAAACGAAAGTAGCACTTCACTGGCAAACTCTGATGCTGGTGTACTTGGATGCTAATAAAACTCAATCTGGCCACTTTGCAACCCCTCTGTCTTACTTTATTTAGCCCCCCTGGGAACAACAATACTGTTCAAAGGAAGACGAGAAAACGAAAGTAGCACTTCACTTGCAAACTCTGATGCTGGTGTACTTGGATGCAAATAAAATCAATCTGGCCACTTTGCAACCCCTCTGTCTTACTTTATTTCGCCCCCCCTGGGAACAACAATGCTGCTCAAAGTTAGACGAGAAAACGAAAGTCGCACTGCACTGGCAAACTCTGATGCTGGTGTACTTGGATGCAAATAAAATCAATCTGGCCACTTTGCAACCCCTCTGTCCTACTTTATTTCGCCCCCCCTGGGAACAACAATACTGTTCAAAGGAAGACGAGAAAACGAAAGTAGCACTTCACTGGCAAACTCTGATGCTGGTGTACTTGGAAGCAAATAAAATCAATCTGGCCACTTTGCAACCCCTCTGTCTCACTTTATTTCGCCCCCCCCCCCCTGGGAACAACAATGCTCTTCAACGTTACACGAGTAAACGAAAGTAGCACTTCACTGGCAAACTCTGTGATGCTGGTGTATTTGTATACTAAAAAAAAAAATCAGGGCACTTTGCAACCCCTCTGACTTATTTCGTTTCACCCCCCACCCCCCTACGCTACCAGCACCCACCGATCACAAAATGTAAATGAAATCAATCTGGCCACTTTGCAACCCCTCTGTCTAACTTTATTTTGCCCCCCGGGAACAACAATGCTGTTCAATGGAAGACGAGAAAACGAAAGTAGCACTTCACTGGCAAACTATGTGATGCTGGTGTATTTGAATGCAAATAAAATCAATCTGGCCTCTTTGCAACCCCTATGGCTTACTTTATTTCGCCCCCCACCCCCCATCCCATGCTAGCAGCACCCCTCATAGAGAAAACGAGAGAAAAAGGGCATCTCTCGAAAGCGTGCGTTTATTTTTTGGATCCATTTCACATACAAGCAACTGTAATTGGACGATCCAAGCGCACGAACAAAGCGGAGCCTAAATAAAAACATTTCTACCCCCCAACATTGTGCCCCCACCCTACGTAACCCACCGATGCAATAATCCCCCCTCCCCAGCCCCAAAACTGACCTTTACTCTCCGACGCGCAGGAAGCAAATGGCTTCCTGCGCCTCGGAGAGCAAAGGGGAAGCTTTCGGTGACGTCAGCGCGCCTCGCGTGCTGACGTCATTGATGACGCGGGCGGGGTGCGGGGGGAGGCAGGGGAAGGTCTTCCCCTGCCTCCCCAGTAAAAAAAAAAAAAATCGACGAATCACGGGGGGAGCGCCAGCGCTTCCCCCAAGGGTGGGTCCCATGACGAGATGGTCTCGTCATGGGCACAGCGCGACTGTGCTCCATGACGAGACCATCTCGTCATGGGCACAGAAGGGGTGAAGGCATTTGCTAACATTGACTATAGAACAGCGTACCTTGAGATTCTTAGACTTGAAAGCGATGATTTGATTTTTCGTGTCAGCTCATTTCTGAGAGCTGCAGTCTACTCTCGTATTTCTATGACCAATTTTTAATGTGTTAAGGGCACTCGAACACATAATTCCGCTCTATTGCACGCATTTAATTTTATTTTATAGTTGGAACACCAACCAAAGTGCTATCTGTAGGCTGGAACAGCCTAAAAAGCTCAAAAATGTAAATGTACTTACATTATGCTGCTAACATCGTTAACAGCTGATTGCACTTTACTTCAACATGATGATGCTGCTCTATGCTTCTCCAACCCTTTTTAATGTGCTAAAATTTCAACGCTGCTATCTGCCCGTCAATTTGAAAATCTTAACCACGATATCGTTGTTTGTATATGATGTCCCTTTTAATGTTTGTACACAACTGTAGTCTTTTTATCTCGAACGTTTCTTTTAACTATAGCTTTTTATACTGTGCTTTTAATCAAGAATTGTACTGCTGTTTATGTATTTGAACTGTGCTTTTATGGATATTTTTATCCGAATAAAGATCATTGAATTGAATTGAATAGAAGTGACCAATAAAAGATTGGTCTAAGCAAAATAGTGGTGCCCGCGCAGCACCCAAAAAATGTAAGGACGAGTCAGGAAATAAAAGGGCTCCCAATGAACTCGTCAGAGGACAAAAGTAGGAGCAAGACAATAAGCAAACAATAATAAAAACTAAACAAATCACCTCAACTGGAGGGAAGAGTCCGATTCAGATATCCAAAATGAAAAGAAGGGATCCAAATAGAAACGAGGCTCCAAACAGAATCCGGTATGCAGAAAAAGGTTGGAAAGGCGTGGTCCACTGAAGTCAGTTGCCAAGTGTAAGGATGCTCGAGAGAGTGGTATATAAGAAACCAGTCGGGCTGTACGTTAATGTGGGGATACTGTTTATTCGCCACAGTAGGAGGCAGTCAGTCTGTATTTAGGAAAACAATTGGAAGGGTCAAACAATTGCAGCCTCCGAAACGTCTGGTTTTTTAAAGGTTTTAGTCCCGCTACCACTCCTTTCTCTATTCCCGGTTGTCTTGGTCCTCCCTCTTCTGGGTCTGGTTTTGCTCTCTCCGGGGATCTCCAAATCAGGGCAGCCAAAAGAAAAGAACAGAAAACACTCGGGTTAGGCTTTATCTTTTCCTATTCCGTGGTTGTGCCACCTCCACCATAACGACGTGAGGGAAGGAAATATGGAGAGTCAGGGAGGGACCTTTAAGGGCTGTGAGAGGGTTATACGGACTCTGGTCGTGTGCAGCTGTGTTTACACTCCTCGTGGGCGTCCCAGCTACCCCACCAAAAAGACCATCTGAGTGGTACTTGCCTGAGGCCACGACCCGTGAACAGGGCCGTGGCAGCCGGACCCGGGGCGTCCTCTCCTTCTCTTGAGCCGCCGGGCTTGAACGCAGTATACTCCTTTTCCGTGGTCGTCGCTCCCTCCGTGACTTCTGCGCCTGGGTCTCCGACCTTCTCCTGTCATCCCCTCCGCCGTGGATCTTTGGCAGCGCCTCCGCCCTTCCTCTCACGTGTCTCTGCTTCCTCCCCTCCTGGTACTCGTTGCTCCGCTGTCCACTCTCCTCCGATACACTCGATTTCCGCGCTGCTCTCCTCTCCCTTGTTCCTGGTTCCGCCCTTCTTGTTCTCCATTGGCGGATGCGTCCTGACGTCACGCGTTCCCAGCGCGACTAGAACACGGTCAGTTTCCGGCGTTTCCTCCATGGCTCCGTCCGTGTCTCCCGACTTCCACTGGGTTGAGCCGTCCTCCCTCTTACAGTCGTCCCCCCTTAGGAATGGACGTTGGGGCCATTCACAACATGGATGCCTGGACAAATAATCCGCACTCAGCTGCTTCATCCCCGGCATGTGGAGGGTCTGAAATGAGAAGGGTTGCAAAGCGAGAAACCATCGTAGTATGCGGGAATTGGTGTCTTTATTCCGTGCGAGCCATGTCAAGGGAGCGTGATCGGTAAGGACCAGGAAGTGTCTACCTAAGAGATAGTATTGTAAGGATTCTATAGCCCACTTTATCGCTAAACACTCCTTCTCTACTGTTGAATAGTTCGTCTCCCGGGGGAACAGTTTTCTGCTGATGTACAACAGGGGTCGCAGTTCTTCACATGAGTCTGGTTGAGATAAGACCGCCCCCAACCCCTGGTCCGAGGCGTCAGTTTGAAGGACAAAGGTGCGTTCAAAGTCAGGGCATCGTAAGACTGGGGTGGTACAAATAGCTTGTTTGAGGGCCTCAAAGCTGGCTTCCTGTGCTGTGTTCCATGTCTGAATGCGTGTGGGATGTGTCTTGGACAGGAGTTCGGTGAGCGGACAGGCTATGGATGAAAAATGAGGAATAAACCGCCTGTAATATCCTATAAAACCCAAGAAGGAACGAATGTCCTTCTTGGTTTGTGGTCTGGATATGGTGCGGATGGCTTCAATCTTATCAACTTGGGGCCTGATGTGTCCTTCTTGTATGGAATATCCCAAATATTGTATTTTATTAGTCCCTAAGAGGGATTTCTTTGGGTTGATTGTAAGGCCTGCGACCTATAATGCTAGAAATATGGATTTGAGGTGTACCAGGTGTTCCTCCCAGGTGTGGCTGAAAACCACGATATCGTCAAGAAACGCTGTTGCATACTTCTGATGTGGTTTTAGTACCCTGTCCATTAGCCTCTGAAATGTGGCTGGGGCCCCATGTAACCCGAACGGGAGTACCTTGAAATGGTATAGACCTGAAGGCGTGGAAAACGCAGTTATTTCTTTGGAGGTGAGTTCTAACGGGATTTGCCAATACCCTTTCGTTAGGTCAAGGGTTGACATGTACCTCGCTTGTCCCAGGCGCTCTACCATCTCGTCTATCCGGGGCATTGGATAGGTGTCGAACTTTGTGATGGCATTCACCTGTCTGAAATCAATACAAAAGCGCAGACTGCTGTCTGGCTTTGGTACGAGTACAATTGGAGAACACCAATTGCTCTGGGACGGTTCTATGATCCCTGCCTGGAGCATGTCCTCCACTTCCTTTTCCACTGCCTCCCTACGGGCTTCTGGAATACGGTACGGCTTCTGTTTTATGACTTTCGGGTTCAGAGGTACTATTTCATGTTGGACCAGGGATGTTAAACCGGGGTTTGTGGAAAACAAGTGTGGGAAAATGGTTATCAAGGCGCCTAGCTCAGCTTGTTGTTCAGTGGTTAATACTTCTTCGAAGGAAACAGAGTGGCTCGAGAGGTCGCTGACTGACAGGAGCGGGATATCTAACTGCGGGGAGCTGCATGCCATCAAGGCGGAATTGGGTCCTCCAGGTGGCTGGGAGTCCTCCCATTTTTTTAGGAGGTTTATGTGGTATATTTGTTTACCCCCTGTTCTGTGGGGCAGTAGTATACTGTAGGTGACAGGGGTAATCCGTTTTTCAACCACATGCGGCCCTTGCCACTTCATTAATAACTTATCTTCTGTGGACGGGAGTAGTAAAAGGACCTTATCCCCAGGTTGAAACACCCTAAGCCGACTGTTACGGTCATAATATCTCTTCTGTGTCCCCTGTGCTTCCTGCAGGTTCTCATGTACAAGTCCCCATATGCGGTTTAAGGACGTCTTCAGGTCGGTAACATACTTCAATAGGGGTTTCCCTTCCTCCTCTTCCCCTTCCCACTGTTCACTAGCCATATCCAATAAGGTTCTGGGCTTTCTCCCAAACAGCAGCTCAAACGGGGAAAACCCAGTGGATCGCTGCTCGTGCGTCCGTAAGGCGAAAAGAACCAGGGGAAGCTTAAGGTCCCAGTCTCTCCCCGTGTCAGAGACGACCTTGCGGAGCAGGTTTTTGATCGTTTTGTTATACCTTTCCACAAGGCCATCTGTCTGTGGCTGATAAACTGATGTTCTTATTTTCTTTATCCCGAGTAGGGTACAAATCTGGCCCTTCATTCGTGACACAAACGGGGTACCCTGGTCGGTCAAGATCTCAGAGGGAAAACCGACTCGTGAAAACAGTGTTATCATGGCTTGTGCCACAGCGGGAGTAGTCATGCGCGACAATGGGAAGGCCTCGGGGTATCGACTGGCATAATCGACTATGACGAGTATGTACCGGTGGCCCCGGGACGAGGGGGTTAAAGGCCAGACTAAATCCATTCCCACTCGTTTAAAGGGGATGTCTATGATGGGGAGAGGTTGTAGGGGTGCCTTGGTAATGGGTCCTGAACTCGTGTATTGGCATCGCACGCAGGCAGCGCAGTGTTTGGCAACGTCCCTATAAACCCCTGGCCAGTAGAACTTCTCTAAAAGATATTTCAGGGTATTTTCCTTGCCATAGTGCCCACCCCCCATTTTATAATGGGCTAACTGGAGCACGTGTTCCCGGAGGGATAGGGGAACAAGCAGTTGGGTTTTTTCTACTGAGTCTCTTTTTTCAGCTCTATATAACAATCCCCTTTTTACAAGAAAATAAGGTCCTACCTGGTCTGGTGGCTCTTCCTGGACCTGTTCCCAGGCGTGTACGAGCGTTTGGTCATCCCGTTGGGCTGCCCGGAAACTATAAGGAGTTGTTCCATCGGTATCTGCAAGGGAAAGGGGAAAGGCAGTCAGTGATAGTTGCGAACAGTAAAACTCTTTTTTATCATTTCGCCTTTTCCTTCTGCTTTTCTTCTCTCGGGTATCTAGGGCTTCGATCTCGGCAGTACAAAAAGGGGCTTCGTCTAGCCATGTGTGGGTATTTCTCTTTGTTCCTTCTATATAGGCTTCGAATTTCGGGTGGTCGGTCCCTATGATAACGGGTTCTGGTAAAGAGGGAATCACCCCCACCCTTTTAAGGTGAGGGTCGTTATCAACTTCCAAGACGACTTCCGCTGTGGGGTACGACTTCGTATCTCCATGGACGCAAGTCACCTTCACTTGCTCGGTGGTTTGCAACTGGTGTTCCCCAACCAGGGATCCGTCTACCACAGTGACGTGGCACCCGGTCTCTAACAGGGCCTGTCGCTTCTTGCCATTTAAATATACTTCCGTTCTGTAGCGTTGAGATCCCTCCCTGGTTAACATGATCCTGCCCCTAGTATACCCCACTTCCATGGGTTCAGCAGATGGTACTCGGTGAGGGCATTGTCTGGCTATATGGCCCCACTCAGCGCAGCTGAAACATTGAGGACCTTGTCCGCTAGCACCCGCAGAAGCAGGGGAAGGTTTTGTACTAACGCGAAGGTGTGGTAACGGCTTTAGTTCGGGTTTTAGGGGGGGTCTAAAGGAGGTATGTAACTGGGGCCGTGAGATGGGAACCGGACTCTGGGGTCGTGTAGTGCCTGCTCTGAAATCTGGGGCCCTATGGAAGGCACACGCTATTTCCACTGCTGAGGCGGAGGTGAGATGCGGGTGTTGTTTCACCCATGACTTCGTGGTGGGTGGTAGGGCATCCAGAAATTGTTCCAGGAACACCTTTTCGACTACTTCTTCTATAGTGGATATGTGGGGGGTCAGCCATCTATTACCTAAGTCCCTTATTCGATAATACAAAGCCCGAGGATTGTCCCCAGTCGTCCATTTCTCTTTCCTGAATTTATTCCGATAATGTTCTTGATCGAACCCTAGTCTCTCTAAGATCGCCTTCTTTACGTCTACATAAGCAGTAGTCCCATCGGGATTGGCGGCTTGGTATGCAGCTTGTAACTCTCCGGAGAGGAGCGGGGCAATGTATTGGCCCCACCTCTCTTGTGGCCAGGCTGATGTGGAAGCCACTCGCTCAAAATTCAGGAAGAAATAGTCAGGGTCTTCCCCTTCCTTATACTTTTGCAGGACCGTTCCTGGTACAGTGGGATGGACTCGGGTATGTACTATAGCGTCAGTGAGTCGTAGGATAGCCGTGTCCTGTACCTGTTGATTCGAGGCAACCACCGTTGCCTGATCTTTAAGGGCTCCCTGTAACGCTTCTCTCTCCAGTCTAGCAGCCTGTAATTGTTGCTCAAACATTAACTGTAAGTGTCTTTGACCCTCGGCCAACTGAGTGAGCATATCTTCTATAGGCACGGGTTGTGTCATGACTTCGACACACAGGGACTTAACAATCCCACTTCTGACACCACTTTGTAAGGATGCTCGAGAGAGTGGTACATAAGAAACCAGTCGGGCTGTACGTTAATGTGGGGATACTGTTTATTCGCCACAGTAGGAGGCAGTTAGTCTGTATTTAGGAAAACAATTGTAAGGGTCAAACAATAGCAGCCTCCGAAACGTCTGGTTTTTGAAAGGTTTTAGTCCCGCTACCACTCCTTTCTCTATTCCCGGTTGTCTTAATCCTTCCTCTTCTGGGTCTGGTTTTGCTCTCTCCGGGGATCTCCAAATCAGGGCAGCCAAAAGAAAAGAACAGAAAACACTCGGGTTAGGCTTTATCTTTTCCTATTCCGTGGTTGTGCCACCTCCAATGACGTGAGGGAAGGGAATATGGAGAGTCAGGGAGGGACCTTTAAGGGCTGTGAGAGGGTTATACAGACTCTGGTAGTGTGCAGCTGTGTTTACACTCCTCGTGGGCGTCCCAGCTACCCCACCAAAAAGACCCTCTGAGTGGTACTTGCCTGAGGCCACGACCCGTGAACAGGGCCGTGGCAGCCGGACCCGGGGCGTCCTCTCCTTCTCTTGAGCCGCCGGGCTTGAACGCAGTATACTCCTTTTCCGTGGTCGTCGCTCCCTCCGTGACTTCTGCGCCTGGGTCTCCGACCTTCTCCTGTCGTCCCCTCCGCCGTGGATCTTCGGCAGCGCCTCCGCCCCTCCTCTCGCGTGTCTCTGCTTCCTCCCCTCCTGGTACTCGTTGCTCCGCTGTCCACTCTCCTCCGATACACTCGATTTCCACGCTGCTCTCCTCTCCCTTGTTCCTGGTTCCGCCCTTCTTGTTCTCCATTGGCGGATGCGTCCAGACGTCACGCGTTCCCAGCGCGACTAGAACGCGGTCAGTTTCCGGCGTTTCCTCCATGGCTCCGTCCGTGTTTCCCGACTTCCGCTGGGCTGAGCCGTCCTCCCTCTTACACCAAGCACCTGTGTTCGGGAGCAGGTTTCTTTTATATCGTGTCACGGCGCACTGCGGGCACCGCAGAAGAACACTAGCAACACTCGTGGCTCCGTGTAGACGGAAGTAGCAGATCCGGGACTACACCTCCCATGATACCATAGGAGAACGTGCCGTCGGTGACGTCACGATGCACGTAGGATGCCGGGATAAGTGCTTCTTGGATTCCGAAGACCGGCGCCGTTAATTCCTGAAGAGTGCCTACGACGGAGGAGGCGTCTGGGACCTGGTAAGGGTGCACCTGCACCATTCCTGTTGTTCTCCTTCTAAACCACTCCCCCTGCACTTCGTTCCGATTCCAAAGTTTTATGAACTCGTAGCGGCACCGTTGGTCGAATTGAGGTTGTGGCTCATGTGGGGGATTCTTCCCTTATTCTAACAACCTCTGAAGGCGCGTTGGACTAGCGCGCCCTGTGTTTGCCTTAGGAAGTGGGCTCTGCAACCCCGTTGGAGGAGCCAAGCTAGGCTCTTGCGGGATTGCGAGGTGTTACTGATCCCATCCTCAGGCTCTAGCCCTTGACTACAGAGGGACCTCCCTCAAAGGTAAAGAACTCGCACAGCCGCGCAGTGGCCCTCATCTTTTGTTTGTTCTCCTCAGTTGCTTCTTTGTTCCTGGGCATGTATGATGACAATACAGCCGGAACAGGAAAGACATGTATGTGATACCGAAGCCGGGTTCTGGTGGAGCCTGCGCATTACTGAATGTGCTGTGATAAGTTTCCTGATGGTCGTTCATGATAATGTTGGCACAACACTGAACTACTGAGTACTTTCAGGAGAGACACAAATTGTTTGGTTCTAACTATGTGTGGTGTCTTTTGTCAGACCGAGGAATATAATACTACTGTTTGTTTGTTGCCTTCTCTAGCAGGGTCTTGTTGAGCTCCTCGGATGACAGCTCCAACTCCCCTGTCCCAAGCCGCTATACGTCTCTAGGTATGCTATGACTCATGATGGACACACCAGCTATCTGCAGGGCAGCGCTATCATGTATGTAGTAATGTTGTTCTTCTATCTCTAGATCAAGGTAGAGGCAGTGGCTTAGCAGAGGCTATATCCTGGAATAACGTGCCATTATTTTCCTTTACAGGTATTTGGGAGGAGGGGGACTTAGTTTTGTATGTATCACGTTATTGCTGTTCATAGTACATTCCAGGACGGGGTGTATTTATCTTTGTGTACTTCTCGTTCCAGATCTCCCTCCCTGCTGATCCCTTCCTTTCCTTCCCTCACCTGATCACTCAATAGAGTCTGTGGCTATATTCAGACCTTTGACCTATCAGGAGGTGGACCCCCATTGAGCATCGTACCTCTCCGAGGATCCGAGGCCCTGACAGATCGAAGGTCATGGGACAGGGTCTAGGAGTGCACACAACCACCTTCTCTCAAGTGTTGCATTCTGGGTTTTGTAGTTTTCTATTACTACCAGTAAGCATGTGTGCTACTTTGTAACAAGTGCAAATGGCTTTATTTCGACAGAAAAACATGTCATAAAAAGCAATACAAATACACAAACAGTTTTTAAAACAATAAAAGGAGCCAATTCGTAACAAGAATGCATTCAATTCACAAAACGAAGGCGCCAATAAATTACGTAAAAAGAGTATATATTTAAAACCAGAATTAAACAAGGTTCAAAAGCCTATTTGATCTAATCGACCATGCCCAGCTTAGAAACTTCGCCAGGCTGCAGGCATATAGGGGCCGCGGGTCCGTTTTCAAAATTCGCAAGGCCTCCCTATGGTGTCTGGTGCCTAACTCTCTACAGAGAGGTTTCAACCACCTGCGACGTGGAGCTTCATAAGCGGGGCATTCGAATAAAAAATGAGGAACGGTCTCTATCTTTGACAAACAATACGGGCACACAGAAGTAGTCTGGGCTGGGACCCTCCACCTAGCAATCAGTTCACCCACAGGAAGTAAACCAACTCTAAATTTAAAATACAATGCCCTATCTCTAGGTTTTGTTATAATATCGAGATAGGGCTCGCAGAATGGGATCTCCTTCACTAGTAAAAATTCAGCAGTAGACCTACAAAGCTTGGAATTGGTGTTTCGCCCGTCTATCACCCAACCCCAGTACAATTTCTTCAAAACAGATTTAGGGGGAGCAGTTCTAGTCTGCCAAGCTTCTTCTAGACCCAAATCTGTCATTAAACTCTTTACTTCCCTCAGCCAACTAATTTTGGACCAGCCAGGCATCGATAAGATCTCTTTTAAACTGTCTGCATAGCTGGCCAATTCGGGGACTCTCCAAATACGGGCCCAAAGAAGGAGAGGACGCAACCTTGCCAAGTCACTAATGGGACAACTGCCCATATCAAGCAATAGTGGAAGGGTTGGGGTGCTATAAGGAAGCCCCATTAGGTCCTTAAGAAATTTATTTTCAGAACACGACAACTGATCCACCTTTTGCACACCCCAAAGTTCCGCCCCGTAGAGCGCCGCACTCACGCCTCTTGCCCTATATATGTCAAGTACCGGGGCGATTGGCTTGAGGGAGGAGGCCCGATGTTCTTTAAGCAAAGCCCCCGCCACCCTCTTGTGGTTCAGTAACATCTTGTGGAGGTGGCCATTCCATCTCATGGTATCACAGATGCGAATTCCTAAATAATCAAATTCTTTGACCCTTTCTAGGGGAACTGAGTTTAGAGTCGGTGGCCTACCAAGCTTCTTTGGGGGATTCAAGACCAAATACTTAGTCTTGTCAGTATTAATTTCTAATCCCCGCAAGTCACAGAAGGACTGGAAATTGGTTAAGAGGTTCTGTAAGCCTACCGGGGTCTTCGAGATCAGTAGGGTATCGTCTGCAAACAGAAGGGTGGGTACCCTCCTGCCTGCCAACGAAGGGGCATCTGAGGGGGTCTGCAGGAGGAAATCCACCACACCATTAACATACAATGAGAACAGAGTGGGGGCTAATACACACCCCTGACGGACGCCTCTGTTTACAGGTATTCGTGAAGTCTTTTGGCCCTGGTTTCCCCACCTAATCTGCGCGTAATTTCCTGTATGCAGCTTAATTAGCAAGGACAGTAAATATGGGGGCAAGCCCAACCCAGATAGCACCCTCCAGAGATGGTTACGGGGAACCAGGTCAAAAGCAGTCCGCAGATCTATAAATGCCAAATACAGACTGCCTTTGCCCAGAACAACCACTTTCCAAAAAAGTATCAACAACCGGAAAGTTTGCTCAATGGTCCCAGTACCTGTTCTAAAACCTGCCTGAAAATCAGACAGAATACCCTTCTCCTCTACCCACTGTAAGACCCTCCCCAGAACCACCTTTGCTGCCACCTTCTGTGAGGAGTCTAGAAGGCTTATGGGGCGATAATTAGCAGGGTCCTCCCGACACCCTTTCTTAAAGATCGGGACGACCTCAGCGCCCCTCCAGGATTCTGGGAAAACTGCGTCAGAAAAGCTAGCATTTAGTAATGAGGCAATAAGTTTCCCCCATGCTACCGGGTTAACGCGTAGCAGATCCCCAGGTAGGCCATCCGGCCCCGCAGCTTTATTAGGAACAAGACGCTTAATTACGTCCGCCACTTCTTTGGCCGTAAACGTAAAGTCTAGGCTCAGCTCCTGAGGATCTAGTAGGGGGGCATCGATGGAAGTTTCCCCATTATCTATTACAACATTGTATAAGTGGGAAAAGTGGATGAACCACGAGGCCTCAGGAATATTACATGTTATGAGCGAGTCCACAGGTTTGTCTCTAGCTCTAATCAATTCCCAGAAGCCCTTTGAATCTCTAGCAGAGCTTGCCAGTTTCAGATCGCACCACAACTGGTTCTCCCAGTCTGAATTAGCCCTGGAAATGACACCTCTGTAACTTTTCCTAGCGGTACGAATCAGACCACCATCCTTAAGTTTGACTGCATTAATTAACTCCCTTTTGGCATTACGACAAGCAGGCGAATACCAGCCAGGATTGCCCTTTGGGCGACAACTTTTGATAACCCTAGAGCTTGCATTACAAACTGAAAAAAGATCACCCAAAGCTTTAGTGGTTTGGACGAACAGTGTGGAAATCTCGTGGGCACTAATTGTGACAAGGTCCAAACTAGACAAGACGTTTGCCATAATTGATCTTGCTTCCTGCGTCTTATCCTCATTGTCAACAATATTCCTCCATCTTAGCCGCCTCCCACAATTTAATTAATTTAATTTAATTATAATGCAGTCCCCCCTAATATCTTTCGGCCTAGTGCCTAACCAACTAACCCTTTTGACATGGAGAACCCGTCCACCCAATGCACTAGGCAAAGGTCTATTTTCCTTAAGCCAGAATAGTGTTTTGTTTCTAAGTTCAACGTAAGTCTCTTTATATCCTGGTTTAAGGACTGGGACCCCAGCAAGGACTGCCACATAAGGCTGGCAGTCAGGTGGTAAATTATTAGTAGGGACCAGCCCCGCATCCAACTCCATTCCTGGGAGTGTGGTCTGAGTTGTCGTCAAGTCACCAATATTGGCATTGATCGACACAGGACGAATACTATTTATAGGGCTCAATGAGGTCACTGGACAACTACTAGCAGCAACATTTATCTGCACAGACCCTTTTTTTTTTGGGTGGAACTGGCCTTGGGCTTCTTGGGTCGCACTATGCCATCTGTATTATTCGGCCCTAACTTCCCGGCGGTCCCGGAGATAACCTCACGATGTACAATGGGAACATTATCCTCGACCACACCGGGAGCTGATACGGCTACAGTAGGAGGACCCTGTAGGGATACAAATGACCTCCTGGATACAAGTTCCCCCCCAAGATCATCATCCCTAGTTCTTGAATATAATTTTATAAGAGATTTTATGGAGCAAAAATTGTCCAGGGTTGCCTGTTCAAACCTATTTAGCCGCTCTGAGAGCCCCTTAACACTCTCAAAAAGCGGCAACAATAATGAGTTCATCATTTTCTCTAAACCAGAATCATAGGGTGAAGCCTCAACAAGACTAGCCGTCAAGTCAACACAGGAGTTCTGTGCTATGCTACCTTGGGATACCTCCCCTTTCTCCCCAGAGGGCAACTAATACCCTGCCCCTCTCTCTGGAACCCACCCCCCCTGGCACCTGACCTCCTAAGCTTCTTGTGAAGTTTAGTATGGCAACTTTTGCGTGGGCTAACAGTTCTTTTTCTTTTATTGAGGGCTGGGTTATTTACTGCCAGCGTGGTCAATACTGGCTGAGGAAGGGAGACCCCAATGCTGGGAGTAATGGCAGGAGGGAGCTCGAGAACAGGGGGCTCACTAAGAGGAGGGACTGGTACAGCATAATCATCATTACGCTGTATGGTGGCTGTTAGATCCTCCAGCTTGTCCAAACTGACCCTTAGAGCTGCTA
This sequence comes from Triturus cristatus, assembly GCF_964204655.1. Classification (NCBI taxonomy): domain Eukaryota; kingdom Metazoa; phylum Chordata; class Amphibia; order Caudata; family Salamandridae; genus Triturus; species Triturus cristatus. The sequence goes on from NC_140594.1 coordinate 564,921,852, forward strand.
CCCGTGGGTGATCTAGAAGGGGTAAGGCAGCCACCGAAGGATCCAGTGAACGTACTGGGGATGGAACCAACGCCAACGGCCCCAACGATGACCGTTTGTCAGCAGGAAGCCCCCGAGAAAGGCGCCGCTCTGTCATGGCAATTTCCTTCTCAATTACAGTAACAACACGGGTAATGAACTGGTCCATGGTACCCGCTACACACCCAGGGCCGCCCCCGCCACTCCCTCTCAAACTCTTACCCGAACGGGTAGACATTAGCCTGAGCACTCTGAACAAAAAAGTGAAATACACCTATGGACATACAAGCTAAATAGAACAATGCAAACCCCACCGGCACAAGATACTTATCAAGGGGGCGGCCCAGCCCAGCCGCCTTCACCCCCTGACGGCCGAGACGGCCCGCCCTTTGCCCGGGCTTAGCCTCCTCGAATTTAGCGCCTCCGGGCGCGGAAGTGGGTGTGTTAGGGGGCGGTGACACTGCCGGGGATTGTGGGGGTTGGAGTCTGTTCCCTCCGCACAGCGACCGCAAACGGCTCCTGTAGCGGCGGTGGGAGGGAGCAACAAGCCCAGACACTGGCGTTCACCCCACACGTCCTGCCAGCAACCAAAGCGTCTCTGCTAATGTCCCAGGTGAGCGCAAAACACACGTGAAAATTCTTAGGTTCAATTGCCGCGCTTGCGATGTCTCTGGTGTCTTCTGGTAGTGGCAAGCCAAGGACAGGTGGTGAACAAAGCGACGGGCTGCGGGCTATGGGTCAGGTGAGTGAGACACACCTAGTTGGACTGCTACCCCCCGGTCCGCCCAGGTCTTACCCCAGCTTACAAGGAGAGGTCCCCTGCACCCCCTGCACCCTGCGCCTTGCACTTCCCACTGGAGCTATGCGTGCTCTTTCTTGTACCCCTCACAGGTGGTGTAACGTGGTGTATCGTGGTCTGGCGTGACTCAGCAACAGTAACAGTAATAACTAGTTGCAACACGCCTGCTCTCCCTTTCCCGTGGTTCAGTGGTCAGCAAGACAACAGAGTCCAAGCGTAGGCGAAGTGGCAGTAAAAGCACAGTAAACGCGGTAAGGCAGTGTACAGTAAAAACTAGTTCCAGCAGGCCTCCTCTCCTTTTTCCAGGGGTCAGTAGTCAGCAAAACAGCAGAGTCCAAGCGTAGGCAAAGTGACGGTAAGACACGGTAGGCAGTGTTGAGAGTGGCAATGGCAGTGAGAAATGGTAATGGCAGCTGGTTTGGACAGCTGTCCAAGGTGAAAGAAAGCAATCAAAAAAAAAAGCAAAAAGAAAAGGAAGGCCACACCAGCAATAGGCCGACACCACCAATGCCGCCAACCTCGAGGTCTATCGCCTACCTCCCCCCAGCCTCACGCCTCGCGCCGGCCGGCGCCTTCCTGCAGTCTGCCGTCTGAGCTGCGGGGACCGCTGGGACTGATGGACTGAGAATCGGGAGCCGAAGCCTTCTCTCCAACTCGGCGTTCCACTGCGAGTTGCTCCCGCTCCCCCGCTGCTGCTGCTCGAGAACAAGCCAGAAGTGCCAGACTGGCGACGTGCGGTAAGCCAAGAAACCTGGACTGGACTTCTCCTCAGTATTGTAACACCATTCCATAACACGAAAATATCATCTATGTATCGCAAGAATAATTTGCTGTGTGTTATCCAAGGTGGTTGTGTTAAAATATGATCGTCTTCAAATTTTTTCCTGAAAAGATTGTTGTACGCCGGCACAGCGCAATTGCTCATGGTAGTGCCTGTTAGTTGGAGAAACAACTGCTCTTTCCATATAAAATAGCTTTGGTAAAGCGTAAAATGCAATAGCTCCATCAAAAATACTTGCAAATTTTGTTACAGGTCAGTGTGTAGCAATGCATGCTCAATGGCTTCAATCCCAAGGTGGTGTGGAATGGAAGTATATAATGTTTTGACATCTATGGTGCAAAGTAAGATTGTTTCTTCTGGAGTAATCGTGGTTTGCTGTAGTTTCTTTTTTTTTTTTGTCCTCATTTACAACCCAGTCGGGCTTGTCCATGCTGATGATTATTGAGAAAAAGAAACCGTCTCAGGACACTGGGTCTGCTGCCTTATGACCTATTTGGGCCAAGACTGCCGGTGCTATCTCAGCCAACTTGGGGTACCCATCGCTCAACTTAGGTCGCCAGAGCGTCTCAATCAAATCCTTAAAAGGGGTATAGGATAAGCAAGAGAGAGAGGGTTGTATAATCCTTGGACTAGGAAAAAAAAAAACCCTAGCTCCATTTCAACATGTTCCAAAACTCCTGCTTCTTCTTGCTTCCTGGCCTTGAGAGGTCTAACCTCGACGTTTTTAATAGAGAGGACAGCCAATCTTGGTGGGTAGGTGGTAGTGAGTCTTACCATTTAATGCAAATCTCTCTCCTGGCAAGCAAGATAGCAAAAAATAGGAGTTTCTCAGATGCCCCTTCTACATTGTTTGCAAGGCCAAACACCAGCATAGGCAAATTAACAATAATGTGTGTCCCCAAAGCTCTAGTAAGTGTATTACTCACCGTTTGCCAGAAGACAGCAAGGGCGGGACAGTTCAAAAACATATGAATATCCGAAGCTTCTGCTGCCCCGCACTTTGCACAACATACTGGTGGCCCATTTGAAAATTTTGTTAACCTCAGTGGAGAGTAATAGGCTCTGTGTATTGTAAATAGGTGATTTCTTCTAAGCCAGGCTGTCAGGTGGCGAGAACCGGTAGTACACCGCTCGCATCCCCACCACGCGGGGGAACTACGTTTCCCAGGACGCCCGGCAGAACACGCCCCACGTGTTCGGCGCCGAGCGCGACAGCGGTTAAAACCGCCAACTAACACCAAGCGGTGCCGATGATTCCAGCCAGTCCTGTTCGTACTCTTGCTTCGGAAACAACGTTCCAGCCTTGCGTCCTCGGCCTTACCCTCGTCCTTGTATCCAGACTCTCCGTCTCCAGCAGTGTTACCTCGCCGCCTTCCCTGAAGCTAGGAAGACCGTGGGGAGCTCCCAAGCTTCAACGTTCCAGACTCCAGGGAAACTCCATCAGCGCTCCTCTGCCCAAGGATTACCGGGTCCAGAGTGGTAGCGCGAAGGTGAAAACCTCGCCGGTGAGCCCCGACGCGGGTACGCGTCGGAACAACCTTCCACGTTCCTGTTTTCTTCCCTCATCCATTCCACGCGCTCCTCTGCCCAAGGATTACCGGGTCCAGAGTGGTAGCGCGAAGGTGAAAACCTCGCCGGTGAGCCCCGACGCGGGTACGCGTCGGAACAACCTTCCACGTTCCTGTTTTCTTCCCTCATCCATTCCACGCGCTCCTCTGCCCACGGAGTTCCGGGTACTGAGTAGAAGCGCAAACTGGGGCGCTCCTAAGCCCATGGAGTTCCGGGTTTAGAGTAGCAGCGCCCGTTCCTTTTTTCAGCACTGCACAACTGTGAGTACTGTTCTTTCCTTTAGCCTTCAGGGAGGCGATTTCCTCGTTCTTTTGGGAGTGACCCTGATCCAGCACGCGCTCTGGGGGTCATCAAGCACTGCCGTTCAAGTGCTGGCTTTTGCTCCCTGGGGGGGGGCAGCGTCCCTCTGCCCGTCCGGTACAATCCCAAGGGTTCGCCCTGGCGCTGCGGTGATACGTCAATGCTAACCTCAACTGAGCGTCACGCAGGCCAGGCCAGAGAACCCTCAAAACCCCGGGTTGGAAGGGGACAGGTGAGAAACCACTGCAAAGTGGGAGGGGGGGAGCAACAAGTGGGTCACTACTGACGGGTGTCTGACGGTGTGCTTGTTTCGTTCCAGATCCCTTTCCCAGCTGCTCCTTCCCTTCCTTCCCTCGCCCACCTGTCTCCATAGTCCGTGTGTGTTACACGTTCTCCGGACTGGGGACGGATGGGAGGTGGACCCCATTAACTTCAGCGTCATCCTGAGGAGAGAATTCCCCGGCCATCGTGACAGAATCATCGGCCCACGAATTACCGCTCCTCCCGATCACGCTGTCATAAGGGATGACCACCTTAGAGGACGTAGTGGCGGCCCTGGCTCTTGTCCAGGGTGAACTAGCCGCCTCACGTCAAGAAACCGCTGCCCTACACTCCCGGATGGACCGTATCCAATGGAATCCCTTTGATGCCGGGAGTATTGGTCCAGCCTCCACGCCCCAGGTAGTGGTAGAGATGCCCGCACATGTTCCCCTGGCCCCTCCTGAACGGTTCCATGGGGATATGCAGAAAGTACAAGTCTTCATGACTCAGGTCCTCCTCAACTTCCATTGTAAACCCAAGCTGTTCGCTACTAACCAGGCTAGGGTAGCGTTCCTCATCTCGTACCTGTCAGGAGAAGCGGCCCAATGGGCGGTTCCTATCGTCAGGAGGGACGACGCCCTGCTCTATGATTGGTATACGTTCCGTGAAGAGTTTGAGAAAACCTTCGACCGAAGAGCCGATACCTTCTCCGCGGATCGCGATCTTCTCGAGCTCAAACAGAGCAGTTCCGATTTTCTCGGATACCTCAACAGTTTCAGGAGGCTGGTAGCGGAAACTGACTGGCCTGAAGCAAAACAGTCAGCCATCTTTTACCAGGGGTTGACAGAAGAATTGAAGGACGTCATTGCACAAATAGATCCCCAACCACGCTCCTGTGCCGCGATGATGGAACTTGCCTCGCGGTTGGAATACCGCCTCCGAGAAAGGAAAGGAGACCACAGGAGAAAAGAAAGGCCCCCTCCGTCCTCGGATCTGGCACGAGCACCTGATCACGGGCCGGCCCGGCCCGAACCCATGGAGATAGGGGCAGTGAGAGCGTCCCTAACCTCGAGTGAGAAGGATTACCGCCAGAAGCAGGGCCTCTGTACTGTGGCAAGAAAGGCCATTACCTCAGAGAATGTCCCGTTCGTCCTAAGGTCGGGAGGCCCCGCGCAGGCCAAGCTGCGGCAGTGACGGGAGAAGTGGAGGCGGGAAACGCCCGGGCTTGAAGGACCTCGAAGGGAAGCCTTCAAGCCACCACTCCATCCCTTCGGTGGAAGCCGATGCTGAGGCAAAGCCGGACCACTTCTTCCTCACGCTTCAAGTCGTGATAGACCATACCACTCGGACCATTCGGGCCATGATTGATTCTGGGGCCACAGGATGCTTTTTGGACGAGACCGAAGCCCAGAAGCTGGGGGTCACTCTTCTCCCCAAACACACGCCTGAACTCGTATATGCTGTAGATGGGAAAGAGTTGGACTCGGGGCCCATCCGTTATGTTACCCCAGCCCTCTGGATGACCATCGGGAAGACCCACGGCGAATGGTTGGCCTTAAACATCATCAAAGCTCCCCGGTGCAAACTCATTCTGGGGCTACCCTGGTTAAGAAAACACGAACCTACCATAGAGTGGTCCGCGAACACCATTTCCTTTTGCTCCACCTTTTGCCGTCAACACTGTACGGTGCCTGACTCGCCTCCACCCGCTCTGTTGGTCTCTCAGCAACATATCGCCACGGCGGCGGAGAAAGACGTAGTGCTCCCGGCTTGGTATAGCGCCTATGCGGACGTTTTCGACAAACGGAAGGCCGAAGAGCTGCCACCCCATCGGGCATATGACTGCCGCATCGACCTGGAACCTGGAGCTGTCATCCCCTGTTGCCGTGTCTATGCTCTAACTGGACCCGAAACGAGCCACCTCCGAGAGTATCTGGACACATACCTCGCGTTGGGTTTCATTCGCCCCTCTCGATCGCCCGCAGCCTCTCCGCTCTTCTTCATCCCAAAGGCCAACGGTGAGTTGCGTTGCTGCATTGACTATCGCGCGCTCAACGCAGTGACAATAAAGAACCAATACCCCTTGCCGTTGATCCCGGTGCTGCTCGAGAAGGTCAGGGAGGCAGCCCTGTACACCAAGCTGGACCTCCGTGGGGCATACCACCTGGTTCGAATGAGAGAAGGAGACGAATGGAAGACGGCATTCAAGACGCGGTATGGGTTATTCGAGTACCTCGTGATGCCCTTTGGGCTCTGCAACGCCCCTGCCGCCTTCCAGTTCTTCCTCTACGAGGTCTTAAGAGACTACCTGGATAAATCCGTCATTGTCTACATCGACGATATCCTTATCTATTCGGCCAACGCGAAAGAACACGTCGTCCACGTGAGACAGGTCTTGCAAGCCCTCCGCGCGCACCGTTTATACTGCAAGCTCACGAAGTGTGAATTCCACGTGACGACAGTGGAATTCCTGGGTGTTCTCCTGACTCCCACCGGACAAGTCATGTCGGATCGGAAGGTGCAAGCAGTGGTGAAGTGGCCGCCACCTACAACTGTCAAGGAAGTGCAAAGCTTCCTCGGCTTCTCCAACTTCTACCGGCGCTTCATCCATCATTTCTCCCAACTGGTGGCACCTCTTACGAAACTGACTCGCAAAGGCGTTCCGTTTTCCTGGCAACCCGAGACACAGAGAGCGTTCGAGCAGCTCAAGACCGCATTCACCACCGCTCCGGTCCTACGCAATGCCAAACCTGAACTCCCGTTCATAGTAGAGGCGGACGCTTCTGACATCGCAGTCGGGGCGGTTCTGTCACAGCGGCATCCAGACACTGGCCACCTCCATCCAGTGGCCTACTTGTCCAGGAAACTCAACCCCGCCGAAAAGAACTACACGATCGCCGAAAAGGAACTGCTAGCAATTCGGGAAGCCTTCCTGGAATGGAGACACTGGCTGAAGGGGGCACAACACCAGGTCACGGTCTATACCGACCATCGCAACCTCCAGTTCTTGCGGTCTGCTAGGCATCTCACCCCCAGACAACAACGGTGGATGCTCTTCTTCGCGGAGTACCACTTCCTCGTCACGTTCCGACCAGGAACCCAGAACCAAAAGGCGGATACCTTATCCCGCCAGGGTATGACCTGTCTCCCTTTGGCAGACGCCGAACGTGCCATCATTACCCCCGACAACGTGGTGGGGAGAGTGGAAACCGGATCGTTCCTCGACGGAGTGAAACGGGGTATCAAATCGTTCGCCTGGTCGTCCTGGTTGCGCAGCCACAAGGAGTGGCGTTTGTTGCAAGGCATCCCCTTGTGTGGCTCCCGAGTTCTGGTCCCTACACTCCGCCTCCGAAAGCTCGTGTTCAGCTGGTGTCACGACGCCCCCAGCGCCGGTCACATGGGTGGCTCCAAGACCCTGGAAAAAGTACTGCGACAGTTCTGGGGGCCGTCGGTTCGACCGGATGTCCTACGATGGGTCAAGCACTGCACCGTCTGCGCTCAGATGAAAACCGACCACTGCAAGCAACAAGGCCTCCTACGTCCACTACCGACCCCTATGACTCCGTGGGAAAAGATCTCTGTCGATTTCATAGTGGGACTACCGAAAGATCAGAACTGCACGGCTATAGTGGTCGTCATCGATTACCTCACCAAAATGGGGCATTTCATCCCATGCAGGCAGATACCCACAGCGGGGGCCTTGGCGAAACTCATGTTGAAGGACATCGTAAGGCTACACGGCCTTCCATTGGAGATCGTGTCGGACAGGGGATCCCAATTCACAGCCCGCTTTTGGAAGGTCTGGTGCACCGAGCTGGGGATTCAATCGTCCCTGTCCACCAGCTTCCATCCCCAATCTGATGGTCAAACCGAGCGCCTCAACCAAACCCTGAAGCAGTACCTCCGTTGCTATGTGGACAAAGCCTCGGAAGCCTGGGTGGAGTGGTTATGGGTGGCTGAGATAGCTTATAACAGTACCGTTCATGCATCCACAAAACACACTCCCTTCTACCTCTCCTCTGGGTTTCACCCTCGTTTCACCCCTTTTTTGCTCCCTCGCTCTGGCGTCACTCTGCCCGATCTCCAACACCGACTCGCGCAGATACGCTCGACCCTCACAACGGCCCGCGCAAACTTCCGCATAGCAAAGGACAGGTACAAGGCGCAGGCCGACAAGCACCGTAGGCCCAATCCCGTATACAGTAAGGGGGATAAAGTATGGTGGTCCACAAAACACATCACCTTCAAGAAACCCAGTGTGTTCAATCCCAAGTTTATAGGCCCCTATGCGGTGGTTCGCCACGTCAACCCCGTGGCCGTCCAGCTCCGCCTCCCACCACACATGCACATACACCCCGTGTTCCACGTCTCGTTGCTCAAACCCTCCTTTTGTCCTGTGAAACGTGTTCCTCCTCCGGTTTGGGTGCAGCATGAGCGGGAGTACGTGGTGGAGAAGGTGCTGGACTCCAAGCTGGTGCGGGGCAGGGTGTGGTACCTCCTGGCGTGGAAGGGGTATGGGCCGGAGGAGCATTCCTGGGAGCCTGCGTCGGCGATCCACGCCCCCCGCCTAGTGGCTGCCTTCCACCGCCGCTGCCCCGGGAAGCCCGGTGCTCCTCGCGGCGCTTGACTCGGTGGGGAGGGGGGTGTACTGTCAGGTGGCGAGAACCGGTAGTACACCGCTCGCATCCCCACCACGCGGGGGAACTACGTTCCCAGGACGCCCGGCAGAACACGCCCCACGTGTTCGGCGCCGAGCGCGACAGCGGTTAAAACCGCCAACTAACACCAAGCGGTGCCGATGATTCCAGCCAGTCCTGTTCGTACTCTTGCTTCGGAAACAACGTTCCAGCCTTGCGTCCTCGGCCTTACCCTCGTCCTTGTATCCAGACTCTCCGTCTCCAGCAGTGTTACCTCGCCGCCTTCCCTGAAGCTAGGAAGACCGCGGGGAGCTCCCAAGCTTCAACGTTCCAGACTCCAGGGAAACTCCATCAGCGCTCCTCTGCCCAAGGATTACCGGGTACAGAGTGGTAGCGCGAAGGTGAAAACCTCGCCGGTGAGCCCCGACGCGGGTACGCGTCGGAACAACCTTCCACGTTCCTGTTTTCTTCCCTCATCCATTCCACGCGCTCCTCTGGCCAAGGATTACCGGGTCCAGAGTGGTAGCGCGAAGGTGAAAACCTCGCCGGTGAGCCCCGACGCGGGTACGCGTCGGAACAACCTTCCACGTTCCTGTTTTCTTCCCTCATCCATTCCACGCGCTCCTCTGCCCACGGAGTTCCGGGTACTGTGTAGAAGCGCGAACTGGGGCGCTCCTCAGCCCATGGAGTTCCGGGTTTAGAGTAGCAGCGCCCGTTCCTTTTTTCAGCACTGCACAACTGTGAGTACTGTTCTTTCCTTTAGCCTTCAGGGAGGCGATTTCCTCGTTCTTTTGGGAGTGACCCTGATCCAGGACGCGCTCTGGGGGGCATCAAGCACTGCCGTTCAAGTGCTGGCTTTTGCTCCCTGGGGGGGGGCAGCGTCCCTCTGCCCGTCCGGTACAATCCCACGGGTTCGCCCTGGCGCTGCGGTGATACGTCAATGCTAACCTCAACTGAGCGTCACGCAGGCCAGGCCAGAGAACCCTCAAAACCCCGGGTTGGAAGGGGACAGGTGAGAAACCACTGCAAAGTGGGAGGGTGGAAGCAACAAGTGGGTCACTACTGACGGGTGTCTGACGGTGTGCTTGTTTCGTTCCAGATCCCTTTCCCAGCTGCTCCTTCCCTTCCTTCCCTCGCCCACCTGTCTCCATAGTCCGTGTGTGTTACACGTTCTCCGGACTGGGGACGGATGGGAGGTGGACCCCATTAACTTCAGCGTCATCCTGAGGAGAGAATTCCCCGGCCATCGTGACACAGGCTGGTTTTACAATGTCATATAGCATTTTGCAGGATTTTAACCATAGTGACTGGAGGTCTTGCCGTGGGATACTGCTCTCCCAAAGAGAGATGGGTAGTAGAAATTCGCCATCCTGCTCTTCCATGATGGAGCGGTACCAAACCGCCACCTCTTTCTTTGCTGGAGGTTTATGTATGACCAGATGTTCAAATTGATTTGTACCACCCATTAGATGTTTATTACGGGAAGGTTGAACAGCATTAGCCCAGCTGGTTAGTTGGAGATATTTAAATCTGGAGAGGGAAGGACCGACTATATCTCTAAGGGCCTCCCAGGGAACTAAGGTACCTTCCACAAAAAGGTCTCCCCATCTCTCGATTCCAGCCACCCTGAGGGGGGTTGATAAACTATCTAACAAACACTCCGGAGTCCCAGGAGAGTTCCAGATTGGGGCTAATCCTGAAAAGTATCCCAGTTTTAATGAAGCTCTAAGGCTAGCCCATGATTTAGCCAGCCCCTGTAACACCTTCAGCCTGACTCTTTTTTTAAATTTTGCATTGCCATATTTATATAAGAAACCTTGCTCAGATATACCAGAACCTCTCAACATGGCCAAAAACATAGCCCCGACACCCTCACTGATAGGAGTTTTTAGCAACATACGCGAGTAGGAAAGTTGAAAGGCCCAAGCGTACAACTGTATATCAGGAGCTGCTAAACCTCCCTTTTCTCTTCGCCTTCTGATTTTTTTCCAAGCCATCCTAGACTGTCGAGAAGCCCAGACAAAGGCGTTTAAGTCGCTCTGAAGTTTACCCAGTACTCTTGTATCAAAATATAGGGGGATAGCGCCAAAAAGAAAAGTAAATCTAGGCATAATGGACATCTTGATAAGATTGACTCGCCCGAGTATTGAGAGCGGTAAAAGGGCCCAGGAATTCATTAATTTATGGGTTTCTCTAGCTATTAGCATTAAGTTATAGGTAGATATCTTCTCTTTCTCCTGGAGAATATGAATTCCCAAGTATCTCATGCTGGTCTTCAGAGAAGGGAGCTGTTGGTGAGCCTGCATGTTCCGAGCCATTATTTCAGTTTTGGAGGTATTGATCTTGTACCCTGAGACTGCACCAAATTCCAGTGCCAACTCCATAACTACGGGGTAAGCGGTGTTCAAATCTGATGTAAATATAAGCACATCGTCAGCGTACAAAGCCACTTTTTTGTCCCATTCCCCATATCTGAAAGACGATACTCTAAGATCATCTCTCAGAAGCTGGGCAAAAGGTTCGATATACAAATCAAACAATAAAGGGGAAAGGGGACACCCATGACGCGTACCTCTGGAGATCTCAAAAGATTCGGCAAGGAAGCCGTTTATAAGTAAATTGGCCGAAGGATTACAATACAAAAGGGCAACAGACCGCCTAAACTTTTTTCCAACCTTGAACTTGGCCAGGACCTCCGACAGGAACACCCAGTTAACTCTGTCGAAGGCCTTAGCAGTGTCAAGAGTCAAAACAGCGAGTGGAAGAGAGCAAGTTGAGGCTAGGTCTATAGCCCCAATCAGATCATGGGTCAGTTCTGAAAGATGACGCCCTGGTATAAAGCCCTTTTGATCCTGATGTAACAGGCCTCCACCACCCTGCCAAGCCTTTTAGCCAAAATCGAGGCAAAGATTTTATAATCAGAATTTAATATGGAGATAGGCCTATAGGATTCACAGCTAAATAATATAATAGCTCTACTATACTTAAAGTTATTAAGGGCCATACACGGCTAGGTGCCGAATTCTGGATATATTCCAGACACTTGGGGTGGGGTTCTCAGGGGTGGTAAAGGAGGCAGTGGGATTGCCGGCCTTCTCGGGGTCTGGGGTTGGGGTTTTAACTAGGGGTGGGTGCACAAGGGTGTTGCAATGGGGTAAAATAAAAATAAAAATGTCCTTATTTCCAGCTACAAATTGCTTTTTCCTTTACGGGGTAACTCCAAATGAAGGTAACAGAGGAAAATGTATACCTGTCTATTTTTGCTTATTCAGTAGTTTCCTTAGATTATATGGGTGGGGGTTTCTGATCTTGCCTCCAATAGATCGTCTATGACTTCGATTCAGGTTTTCTCCTGGAATGTCAATGGTCTACGTACCAATCCTAGAAAGCATAGGATTTTTCAATATTTGCGCGATAGTAGCGCACAGATAATTGTCTTGCAGAAGACACATTTGATTCAACAAGAATTACTAGTCTTAGTCAAAAAATTAAGCTGGGTTGACTATGTAGTTAGCACCACACAGTCAGTCAATACGCGAGGGGTGGCAATCCTTGTTAAAAAGTCTGCAAGGGCAGCTCTCAGATCCTCAATTGTGGACCCAGGTGGCAGGTGGGCCATCGCAGAACTTCAGCTGTTAGGTCTGAGAGTAACGATTGCCGGATATTATGGTCCCAACCTGGACGATCCCTCCCACCTCAAAAACTTAGTATCGGCCTTGCTGGATTTTCCTGAACCAGTCATATTGGCTGGTGACTTTAATATAGTTTTAGATCCCTCAATTGATAAATCTATAAAAAGTCGTGTATTGCCCTCTCCCAGAACTAGAGCCTGTCTTATGGGAGTTATGAAACAATTGGGTCTTGTGGATATATGGAGGCTTAGGTTTCCCCGTCAACGTGAATACTCCTTTTGTAACCATAAATACAAGCATAAATCTAGGATTGACCTCATACTTGCTAGTTACGCTTTGTATAAATTAATTAAAACTATCTTCTATCTTCCCGCCCACCTCTCGGACCACTCTGCCGTATGCATGGTCATAGAAATAGCGGCGGATCTTCCGCCCAGGAACTGGTCTATGGACCGTTCACTTTTGGCCTCGGAAGACATTTTACTCTCTCTTCAGAGAGAGTCTGAAAATTTTTTGGCAAGAAATATGGGGACCGCGTCACGATTTACAAGAGTAGAAAATATAAGGAAGACATATTCGAGCTAGAGCGCAATATCAAAGCTACTCAGTTATTATCCGATCTACATACCCCAAGCTTACCTACTGAGAATCATATCAAGCTTAGGGATCTTAAGGCCCAGCTAGATAGTATTCTGAGTTCACGCTTAATGCAAAGATGGGAGGCTAGTAAGTTAGCCCATTTCGAGTATGGCGAAGGGGCAGGCAAATTACTCGCCTGGAAAACAAAATCAGATCGGGCACGAAATAATATCAGCATGGTCGTTAAGGATGGTTTATCCAATCTTAAGAAGGTGGTTTCATCTGAGATGTGTTTTTCAACTTCGGTCTCGTAGTGTTTGGTGTTCAGTATTACTAATGCTCCAACTTTATCGGCCTTCTGGCAAATGATTTTAGGGTTATTAGCTATTCGTTTTAAGGTGCCAAGTTCCTTTTGTGTTAAATTCCTCTTTTTGTTCCTTTTGGTGTAGTTCAATTTAGAGAGGTCTTGTTTGACGAGATTTTCAAACACACGACTAACACATGATGGTATAGTCATCATTACACCATAATTCAGGCACAGTTTTCTTCACCAACTGAGCGTCACAACCGCGTATACAGCAGCACTTGAATAGTTAATCTTCCAACAGTGATCAACACCGTTTCTTTGGAGAGCCAAAGCATGCTCACACTGAAATTCGTTTTAGCGACCTAATTAGCATATTCAACATAGCATTTATACATCATTGCATAGCATTGTTTAATTCGACAGCTTTTGAGACAGGGCAGTCTTCTCAATGTATATTTTTTGTTATATTGTATTACAGCATGGATCCCTGATGAAGGGCGGAATGCCCGAAATGCATTGGAACATCAATGTGAAATGTATGATTTGATCTAAAACTACGAATATTCAGGATTGAAGAATAAAACACAGCAAAAACTCAAAGAATCCTTTGACTCATCAATCTGTTAAAAAAAATCACGTTTAAAACTTTAGGAGCAATGTACAAACCCTACACTGGGTAAAGTTTGCGCCCAAGGGGACTCATCCTATATATTGGAAGCGCAACCACATTACAACATCTATATTTAACATTACCTTCAACTGTGATTATTTTCTTAATTCCATCTAACGATAAAGGTTCTCAGTAAATATTTCAAAATGTTATTATTAGTCAGAAATATTTTGCAGGGTTATCTGACACTTTGAAATCGTGTTACGGGATTAGTCTGAACAGCCCATTTCTTGGAGATTAAAATTGTATTACCTGAGTTGCAAGCATTGTGTTTAATGAGGATTATTCAATGCACCTGCTGAGACTTTTTATATAAGTGTCTTGACTTTGTGGCAGGTAATTGCAGGTTTTACTTCTTTTCAACACTCAGTCCTGATGATGGTCTAGCGGACATGTTGCACCATCTGAGACGGAAACGTCGAGGGCCATTATTCCTTTTCGGTCTTATGTTCAGGATCTGGAATGGGAATGTCTCAGTCTTATTATCTATTTGTTATTCTTCTTGTTCTAACTTGGACCCTCTTTATTGCGGGTCGCCGTTCTCATCAGGGTAACAGGCTTTGTTCATGACAACATTCAGATCTCCCCATGGCCATCCGTTTTTACAAGACTTCTTTCCATCAGGACAAATTAAGGAAATAGTCAGGCTCACTCTCAGGGCAGCCCAGGCCTGGCATGACCCATTATAGGAGAAGGGAAAGGGAGAAAGAGGCATTCCTCCTTTACTCTGGTGCGCTGGAAGGCGACCACAGACCCAACACTTTGTGGTGTTGCTGACCTGATGTGTATGATGTAACATCTGTATAAAGGTATTATTCTGTAAGGCCAGCCTGTGACTCTGCTCATGGGAGGGTAAAGTGAGGTACGTGTGTTCTGTAGTTGTATTGACATGTCCTTGTTGGTGTGGTGATGGTGTCTTGGAAGGAAAAGCAACATGTAATATCCACCCCACACATGTCAATATTGCACATATCAAAAACAAAACTATCAAAGTCATTATACATCTGCTACGTAACATTTTGCAGTACTTATTTTTCATTATTGCCTTTTTAGTCGGCCCCCAGGCAGTCTGTCCTACCGCAGTAGTCATTGTCTGACCGCTTCACCAGTTAGTCTGTACCAATCTGGACTTAATTGATCAAACTTGAGCTACTTTGGCAGACCGTAATTTAGAACTGTAAGTTTGTTGGGGGGTCGGATCCAAGAGAGGGGGTGAATAGTTTGTGTTATCTTTCTTTTGAACAATGTTCTCAGGATCCCCAAAGTACTTATTACAATGGCTGGCATAAAGCCATCCTTTCCTTCCTTCAACCTTTACTGCTGTCCGCGTAGTAAGGAGGACCAATTTGGGCTGCTTCCACCTGGGCTCCAAAGGCGATGTCCTATCCAAATTTCGGACCAAGATCCAGTCCCCTGGCTTTATCGCATGCTCTTCGGGATTGGTGTGATCTGGAAAGGCAGCCGCCACCTGTGAACGACAAGAGCGTAGTGCAGACATCATGGCGGCAAGATAATCTGTCAACATATTACTGTCAGTATCCGTGATAGACTTAGGTCTAGGTGTGCCCCACATGTTAGGAGGTCTGCCATAGACTACCTCATAAGGAGATAGACCGGTCCTTGAATGTGCTACCATTCTCATGTAGAAAAGGGCTACCGGCATGGCTGTGACCCAATCTACACCCTTTTCCGCACATATTTTGGCTATTTTTGTCTTCAGTGTCTGATTGTGTCTTTCGACTAAACCTGCTGCTTGTGGGTGCCTGACACAATGGAACTTCCAAGTATATCCTAGCAATAGGGACACTTGTTCCATCAATTTAGAAGAAAAAGGCTGTCCATTGTCAGAGTAAATTATTCGGGGCAACCCATACCTGGGGAAAAATTCCCTGACCAGCTGTTTCCCTGTTGTCTCTGCTGTGTAGTCTGGTACGGCATAGGCTTCTGTCCACCTAGTCAAGGCACATACAACCACTAGCACGTATTTCTGTCCCCTACATCTATCCATTTGTATGTAATCCATTTGTAGGACCTCAAAAGCATGTTCAGGAGGGTGAAATCCACCTTGTTCTACAGACACCCCTTTCCCTGGGTTGAACTGGCAACATATCATACACGTTCTGACTTTGTGTTTTGCAGCAGCTCGCAAGTTTTTGTTGTGCCAAAATGGTCGTAAGCTGTCTAACATTCCTTTCTCACCGAGGTGTGCTGGGCTATGTGTAGTTTCTATGATTATGGGCTCCATTGAATCAGGTAGGAACCACACTCTTTTGTCTCTTGTTACCCACCCCTGTTCAGTCTCTGTCCCTCCCGCTTCAGTCCATTTTTTCTTTTCCTCTGGGGTAATCGTGGGCCTGTATGTCTATGACATCTTTGGAGGAGTCTCTTACTACCAGAACTGTATTCTGTTGAATTGTGTGGGAAATGGCTGCTGTCTGGGCCGTGTATTTGGCAGTTTGATCTGCAAGATCATTTCCTTTGGAAACATCATCTGTAACTTTGGTGTGGGCTTTGCATTTCAATATTGCTACTGCCGCTGGTAGGTGTATGGCACCCAACAGGTCCTGTATTAAAGGTCCATGTTGTATCTTTGCTCCATGGGAGGTCAGAGAACCTCTTTCTTTCCATAGAGTCCCAAAATTGTGAACGACCCCAAAGGCATACTGCGAATCCGTGTAAATGTTTACTTTCAAATTTTTCGCCCACCTACAAGCCTGTGTGAGGGCTATTAATTCTGCAGCTTGGGCTGAAAGGGTGTCTATTCTGTTTGTTTCTATGACTCTGCTATCAGTGGTTATGGCATAAGCTGCCGTTAACTCTCCTGCACTAGTCCGCATGCATGACCCATCCACAAAGAGAGTAACATCAACATCTGATAGCGGGACATCAGTCAAGTCCTGTCTGGGTTTGGTGACAATCTCTATCATTCTAATACAGTTGTGTGCATCTTCATCATTTGTGGCATTAGGTAGCAAAGTAGCAGGATTTAATGTGTTACACCTCCTTATCTCTATGTGTGGCTGGAATAATGTCAGCTCATACCCCGTTAATCGGGCTACTGTAAGATGCTGTGTTTGTGTTCTGTTGAGTAGGAGTTCCACTGCGTGTGGTACAAGTACTGTCATGGGGTGTCCTAGGACAATGGCATCACTTTGTCTGATGGCTAAAGCTGTAGCAGCTACAGATTTCAGGCAGGCAGGTAGGGCCTGTGCTACTGGGTCTAATGTACTTGAAAAGTAGGCACAGGGCCTATTCCTTCCTGCTTGGTCCTGTGTGAGCACTGACAGTGCTGTGCCACCTCGTTATGTTACAAATAGTGTGAAGGATTTGGTGTAATCTGGAGTGGCCAGGACTGGGGCCTGGCACAGTGCTTGCTTTAGTTGCTCAAAGGCCTCTGTATGCTCAGTTGTCCATGGCAAAGATGCCGATAAACCGGCCTCCAAAGTGGTCAGTTGTATCAAAGGTTTGGCCAAATGAGCATACTGAGGAATCCACTGCCTACAATATGATGTTAAGCCAATGAAGGCACGTACTTCTTTCTGTGTTGTTGGACGTGGAATAGTGGCAATTAACTGTATTCGTTCCTGTGTAAGTTGTCTACCATTCTTGGACAGCAAGTGCCCAAGGTAGGCCACTTGCTGTGCACAGAACTGTAATTTAGAGGGAGATACTTTGTGTCCCTTGTCTGCAAGAAACCGTAAAACCTGGAGGGAGGCTTTCTCGCACTCTGTTTCTGACTGGCCTGTAACCAGGATGTCGTCAACATATTGGATGAGCGTGGTATTTTCAGGCATCTGGATGCTGTCCAGCTGCCTCTTCAGGGCTTGATTATAGATACTGGGACTTTCTGTAAAGCCCTGTGGAGCTCTCGTAAATCTGAAGCTCCGCCCATTTAACGAGAATCCAAAAAGATATTGGCTATCCTCGTGAATGGGAATACTGAAGAAAGCATTTTTCAGATCTATGACAGTGAAAAAAACAGCTTTGGGGTCTATTGCTGTCAAAAGTGATGTTATGTCAGGTACCACAGGGTATTGTGGCACAACACATTTGTTTAATTCTCGCAGGTCCACTACCAAACGATATACAGGTTCGGCAGTTGGGTCTGTTCGTTTAAGAACTGGAAGAACAGGCGAGTTGCAAGTATTGGAATCTGTCTCTATTACTACCTTGTGTTCAATCAAGTCATTTATTATTTGCAGTAATGCTCGCTCAGCCTGAGGTGGTATTTTATACTGTCTGATTCGTGGCAAAACCACACCTTCCTTTAATGTAATTTTGTGAGGTGTGATGTCCATACAGCCTACGTCTGTGGGGCTAGTTGCCCACAACGTTGGCGGAATGACTTTAAGTCTGGCATCCAGATTCTTTTCCAGGAAATGGCCCTTGAAATCTCGCAGGTATAACCTGACACCTTCTGGGGAGCAACATATCACTGCACCCAGTTCTTTCAGTGTCTTAATGCCTAATAGATTTTCGGGGCAGGTCTTTGTTAACACTAGATCTGTAGTACGTGTTAGGGGACCTACTCCTATGGAAACATTTTGTGAGACCTTATTTATTACTGTTTTTCCCGAAAAACCCAAGGAAATACTATGTGAGCCGGAGAGAGGTATCCCTGGGACCTCATCATGGTTTATTGTTGTCCTACTGGCCCCTGTGTCAAGGAGGAATTTTCTGTCTTGCCCCAGAATGTGTGCTTGTACATAGGGGCCACGTTGGTCCACCGTGACAGGAAGCAGGGGCAAGTCTTTTTCTCTCTCTAGGCCCTTTCACGAGTATTCACGATATTCGTGGTATATTTCATCATTACGCTGGTACATTTGAGTTTGTGCGGGGGCGATAGTAGGGGGGGGGGTCTGGCCTGCGCCGCAGGGGCTGCGGTCTCAGTGTTCCGTGGGGCATAAGGACGGGCTTGTGTTTTTCCTGTTGCTATATTGTGTTTTAATACGGGACACTCCCTGACAAAGTGGCCAGGTTTTTTGCAATAATTACATGACCCTTTTTCAGTGGATTTGCTATTTTTCCCCGCAAGTGATACAGTTGTTGTCTGGGCTACCAAGGCTTTCATTTTGGTGTCCTTCACGCGCCTTTTATCTTGTTCCTCTCCCTCCTTAATTCTATTGTGGTGATACTGTAGCATTTGTAGCATCTGTTGGGAATTATTTGCTTGCCAAGTACTCTCAACTCTCTGAAGTCTGTTCTTTATTGGGGGAAGGGCATTTTCTACCAATTTTGCTACGAAGAGACGTTGGTAACCATCACTGCCTGAGGAGAGGCCGCTATTAATGGCGAAACATTTCTGTAATCTTACAAAATAATCTCCTATTTCTTCATCTAACTTTTGTTTACACGCTGATATCGCGTCCCAATCCTCTTTCTTTGTTGTTAGCAATTTAGGTAATACTTGCATAAGGGCATCGGGGAATGCACGTATTAATTCTCCCAACCCATCCCCTGGTTTGCGGGCCTGTTCCTCATTTCTCAGCGCCGTCCAATTTATAACTGCTCCCCCATCTAAGTTCCAATCTTTTTCCATCAACTTTTCGTATATCCCCTCAGGAAGGAGAACCTTCAGTAATATCTTTATATCCTTAAAAGTATAATTACCTAGACTCAGAATGTCCCTTATTTCTTTATGGAATCCTGCAGGGTCTTTTTCGTGTGGTGGGACTATCTTTTTCATTTCTAATATCTCTAACTTGGTAAGAGGGGTGTATACATGCACCCGCTCATACTCACCGTCATTACGCAGCCTTGGGTGTACCTCTCTCAGGGGAAATTGTCCCTTGTCATAGGTACTTATACCGGACATTTCAGTTTCGAACTGTACATAACGTTGCCTTAGATCCAGAACTTTAGAAATGAATTCTTCATCCCTTGTGGACCAAAACCCGTCTGCGCAGTCACGCAGTAAATGATATATTTTCTTAGGTGGGGGACATGTTTTTTCATATAGTGTTGCCAAATGTTGTAACATGAACATACCTGCTATTCTTTGATCAGACAGGGGGAGGGAGAGGAAGATCTGTCCTACCATATCAGGGTCATAAAGTTGGTGCTGGGCAATCCAATCAGTGGCTGATCGGGCTATTTCTTTTTCATGTGGGGTGAAAGGCGGGTCGTCCTCGAGCCAGTGCTCCAATGACTGGACAGTGCACCGGAATAGCTTAGTGGAAATGGTATCCGTTCTAGTATTTTTGTACTCATTTGAGACATGAGGGGGAAGGGGAGGGAATCCGTGACGGCGATGGCTACGGGCTAGTCCCATAACAGGAGTTTTCCCTCCATCTTCTTCCTCACCACTCGTCTCTTCCAAGACGTTTTCCTGTCTGTCCCAATCCTGATGGATGGTATGGATGCCCGATATCAATTGTACTAGTAATTTTTCTATCTGGTCGTGTTTAGTGAACTTGGACCGTTCAAGTGAGTTACTTAGGTCCAACAAATGGTTGGGCGCCTCGCGATTACTGCAGTCCAATATCCTTAAGAAACAGGTCACTGTAAACTGTAATATGGTCTGTTTGGTCGCGACCTTTCTACCTGTTATCATTGTTAACAAGGCCTGTTCATTTTTACCCGTTCGGACGAAACCGTGAACTGCGTCCAATTGGGATTTGCTGTTGGGAAGATTCTGGAGCGTGTCCAGGGCCTGTCTCAATCTATGAGATATTATGGCCATTCTACCCTCCCCGGGGCATTCATCATAAGGGCATTCCAAAGGCGGGATATCACTTTTATCCTCTGCCCCGTCTTTAACATCATCTAGGGGAGGAGCGGTGGCCTCTTGGCCACCCATCGGTGCTGGTGATATTCGTTGCAGGGCTTACGGTTGCACCACGTAAGGTGGGGGACTTTCTATTAAGTAAGAGGACACGAAATCCTCTGAAGGAGTTATTTTTACCTTCGCCATATGCTCTTGGATGGACATCTCCTCTCCAGTTGTTTCAGTAGCCAGAACGGGATAAATTCCCTCAATAAGTGCATTTTTTTCTCTTTGTTCAGTAATAACTCTCTCTCCCTCTTCCTGTAATTTCTTTTCTTTAGCCTGTTCTGACATTTTCCTACCTTTTTTAGCCTTCGTCTGTTCCTTCTGGTCCCTCCTATGCGCTTCCTTGCGCCACAATTCAATTGCTTTTGCTTGTGAAGGCCTTACTTTCTTGGTCCACAACTGTTCCTCTACCGCCATAATACATTCCATGTCCCACATACCTGTAGGGGGCCATCTAAGTCTGGGTTCTAGATGTTTTGTATAATCTGACCACAGGTCCAAAAACATTACCCCTTCAATACCATGTTTAGTATACATGAAAGGTCCAGGTGTGTCTCTAGGTGGGACCGGAACGGCCTGTTCTAATAACTTTTTCTTGGTACTTAATCCTCGTAATTTGGAAAATAAAGGCATTTTTAAAATATCTTGCCTAAGCCTTGTAAATATCGAATCACAAAAACAATATACTTGATATCTTTATACACTGGGGAGCCAGTGCAACTTTACCGTGTTCTATCACAGAACCCGTCTTTATACATTCCCAGTAGTACTCACCGAGAAGCAGAACTTGAAGACCTGGTCATCGGACTGGAGCGCTGCGCAGTGGATTGAGGAATAACGGGACTCTGGAAACCTCGGACTCGACAAGTTCACTGGTCGGGCTCTGGGCTGGAACGCTCCGCCGCCTTCCTCACCGCCTCGTGTGGATGTTCAGTCTCAGTCTGTCTCCTCCTCGCCACGAGGGAGTCAGCAGGAATACCCCACCTCTTGTGCACGTGAGAGTCCGTCGAGGGTGTGGAAGGGACAAAGACCGGACCTAGATCTCCGGCGCGTGGGGAAGGGGGGGCGTCCCTGTTCGGGCGCCATTAAATGTGGTAAATAAATCAATTACCAGATCTGAATTTCTATAAATTATCAATATAAATGAAATAATGAACTGAGGAGTCCGTGGTGTGAGAGTTAAAATGGGCCTTTATTCAGTAACCCGGGTTAATGGGCGAACAAACACCATCACCATGAAAGGATCAGGAGTGGTCTGAGGCTTTATTCACAGAGTACAGTTTTTATACATATCACAGTACACTTTCAACTCATGGGGAGGGGCCCTCCTGGTTGCGTCAAAGGAAAAAAAACGTTACAAGTTAGCATTGCTCAAGACGTATATGCAAAAACGCACAGATCAGCAAATTTTTCAAGAAAGCAACTCGGGTGGATGCTGTCAGAGGGAGAGGGGGCTTGTGTGACTGAAAGATAAGGATGTGGTGAGCGAGTCATGAACAGACAACCTTGGAGAGAACTGAGTTACGTGACATTCTGCGAGTCCCCAGTGGGCCCTTGGCCAGCCGGCCTTGAAGAGATACGAGATAAACTTGCTTTTCTTAGAAAAGAGGAAGATGGTGGGCCCATTGTTTTAGAATCGGCTTAACCACAAAAATGCGTGAAGGTTACTGTCTGAAAACCAGCTGCAGTATGAGGAGATACTTGAACTGGCTGACCCTGGGCAAGCTGATATGAATTCTTAAATTGGATGCTGTGTCCAAAATGGATGCTGTATAGAATTGTTTTAGAGCACAATGAGAAAGGGAAGTTTGTGAGGGGACAGAGCCGGGAGCGGTCTTTTAATTTTGATTTCCTCACTCTTTAACATCATTACATACACCTTATGGTGTTCCAGTCCTCCTTTAAAAGATGAAAGATAATGATTTGAATCACATGGACTGAGGATTTGTGAACCTGTATAGTTAAGAGGATTTTGCGCTTCCCTGGATCCCCAGATTGAATGGATGTTATTACCTTACAGGGATCGTAAGGTGGCTCTTGTGTTGTTATACTGATGTACTGCTGTATATAATATTTATATTTGTATTGAAATTATGTATAATGGATATGATGTTATGTTGATGCATTCTCTATAAATACGTTCATAGCAATACGTCATTGATACAGTACATGAGTGATTTACTGATGTTATATATTTAGATCATATTAATGACCAGTATAATATTGAGTTGAGCATAAATAATTCCTCCGGGAACATATTTTATTTCGTCGTTTTTTATTAAAGGCATAGTCTTGGAAAGGTCAACTATGTAAACATTTTATGCATTTCAGCACATCTTGGTCAAGTCATTTATTAAGCAAAGCTGTTTTACGCTTTGTTTACGCCTAGTACAAATAAGTATAACTTGTTAACACAAATAGCACATTTTTAAACATCTCCGGTTTTATATGAATTGCATGTTAATACTGCACATGGTTTTTAAACTATTATTTTTGTTTTTAATAAAACTCCCTATCAATTCGCCCATCTGATGGTTAACTTAACCATCACCCTTTCTCATGTCTCTGCTCAAAGTTCACTCTTGTCTTCAGTTGTCTTGCTTTTTTCTTTTTCAAACTTTTAAATTGTAGCTATTTTCTGTATTCTTCATTAATGTGATAATTGAAAGCTATTTCTTTCTCTAATCATTTACTTATTTTCCTGCTTTTTCTTTTATTAATGCAGTATTTGCAGCCTTTGAATAATGAGAATAAGGAAAGTAAGCAACGTCCTATAATTAGTTTTAGTATAAAAATAACCTTAAGGATTCCTCCTCCTGCAGTTGCTAACTGGTTTCCAATTGTGTGTATTCTCTTTCCAAAGTTTTGAAACATGTTGGATGTTTCTAATTGCACTAACTCGGGTTTAAGACCAGAAATGTTCTTTCAATTCTTACTATTTTCTTACTTTGGTCTGGGATGTATGAACAACAATGCTGACTTATCAGCATTTTGTAGACTCCACCTTCCTCTGCGAGTAAAATATCTAATGCTAATCTGTTTTGCAAAACAATGGTTCAAATAGATAAAAATGCAGTGTTCACAACTAGTGAAGCACTAGAAGTACTGGTTACCAACTTGTAGATGACTGTTGACAGTTTTCCAATCTACTAGTGGTATGATTGCACCAAAAATGTTTGCTACTAACTGGGTTCCATCTTCAGAACTACGTGTGTGTCTGCGTGATGGTGTCATTGTTAATGCATCTACACTATATCAATAGTGCGTTTCAGGAAACAATATAGCTAAATCGCAAACACCCTCCCAGTCAGCAGGTAACTGGAAGTAAGCATCTTGTCCAGAAATGAAGTAAACTCCTGGAATTGCAGTTTCTTCTCCTTGTAAAATTTGCCATGTGTCCCCAATTAATTCGAACATGTGTTTTAAAGACTAATTCCCACATGTCTACTTCTATGTGTGTTCTATTGTAATCACAAATCTTTCCTTTTTGGCTTCTGTCTAATTTCAGCTTTTGGTAAACCATTTTCTTCTTTCTTCCGAACTTTTTTTTTTACAAAACATAATTTTCTCTATCCTTACTATGTAATATGTTAGTGTTTCTTCCCTCTAATGTCATAATGAAAACTTTCCTTAAGGATGTTATTTAACATTTGTATTGTTTTTGTAAGCCTTAACACAATCTTATATGCATAGACGATCTCACATAATGCCAAGCTGTGTACATTTCTTTTGCTTGTGAATGTAAATTCATGCTTTTCACTAGTGTTACTCTAGAAAGCAGTGGCGGCTGGTGACATTTGAAAGTGGTGAGGCGTAAAAGTTGAGGGTGAGTGTCGCGAGCCAGAAGGATGGGAGGGTGGTATTCTCCACAGAGAAAATGTTTTCAAACATTTGGAAAAAAAGGTGTGTGTACGTAGAGCATTTTAAAGCAAACTTGAGAAGGCAAGAAGGATAATAAAGCAATTGCATATTTATTTTAAGATTGTAACAGTACGCAGAACACCTATGCGCAGAAAATATAAAAACAGTGTGGAGGTAGTAAGCCCTCAATAAAACAAAGCAGGATGTTAACATTCTCTCTCCTTAAACAACATAAACCAAAGCATTACAAAAGAGACTCGCCCTTGCCATGCTACAGGGTGCGAGGGTCTCTGTACGAAAACAAGGAGAGATTCACAACGGACAGCAAAATTCGCGGGAAATATAGCGCACACATATAAACCAGGCACTACCACTGGCATGAGGGCAAACAGTGACCCCCCCAATATTCTCATTACACCTCGATCTCGCGAATTTTGCTGTCCGTTGTAAATCTCTCCTTGTTTTCGTACAGAGACCCTCGCACCCTGTAGCCTGCCACTAGCCAAGGTGCACGGGAATGACTTGTAGCCCTAAGGACAAGTATATTCCCCCGAGATTCTCCGGGGATTTCTGTTGACGTGCGAAATCTTCAGTTAGCGGTGAGGTAAAAAAGGAACAGGGAGTGATTCATTTAACTTCCCTTCAATATTAATTGAGAAAAGGCGGGAATTAATACCTTATTTTTTTCAAATTTATGGACCCGAAGGTATTGAAGCACTTTACATGAGCACCAGTTACGTTACACCAGGACACGCTCATTTCTTGGTAGGCACAGGGAGAAAAAGTGATTTAATTGCCCAGAACCACAGGAAGCTGAGCCGATGCTTGAACCCGGCTCCAAAGTCAGCAGCTCCGGACGTAAGGCCACAAAGGAGACACAAGCGACAACAGAGAGAAGTAGAAAGTACGTTAATGTTGGTTTAAAAGTACGATAATGTTGGTTTAAGCCTGATGTTTTAGTTCGAAAGTGTGGTACGCTGGAATCGAAGGGTTTGGACATAGGCGGTATTGTGCACAGCTAATTAAAAAGCAATTTAATTAATTAATACTTGAAACAAACCATTGCACAAACATAGAAATAAAAAAATACATATAATACATGCAAAACTAAACGTATGGGCAATAAACAAATAGGAATATAGAGACATGGAAGGTTAAGTGAACAGATGCATATATTAGCCGCAGTCGCAGCTCGCATGCATCGCAATACTGGGGGGGAGGGGGTTGTCGTGCGGGGGTGGGGGCCGGGTAATTAAATATAAAACAGAAAACTTACCTCACAGCCGGTCCGCGCCACCTCTGCTCCCCTTGGCGCCTTCACGAATGGCACTGGAGTGGACTGGCACTGGCAACCCCTCTCAGCCAATCCTGGCACTGCCAGCAGTGCCAGGATTAGCTTAGGGCACGGTTAATACTCCCCCGCCTGCCCATTAGGAGACCGAGGTTTGAGCCTTTGCTCAACCCTGCTCTCCTAATGGGCATGCGCCAGCCAGAGCAGACACTAGTGCGCATGACTGGGCACAGCGGAAAAATTTGCCAACCTTCCCCACTCATGCGCACTTGTGCTGCTGCCTGTTGCCCCTGGTCTGACAATCATGTCAGTCAACATGACGCCGGACCGCCCACCCCCTTCAGAGTTCAGACTCTGAAGGGGGTGGGCGGTCCGACGTCATGCTGACTGACATGATTGTCAGTTCTCCCTCGGCGTCTTTGAACTTAAGTAAACTAATTCAGTTTACTTAAGTTCAGAGATGCCGAGGGAGCTGCGGGCGGGGGGGCAACGCCCCAATGGATGCACCGCGCCTGCTAGAAAGTATTAAATCATAGTTTGAGTAAAATTATTCAAAATGTCTCCGACTATATACAAATGTAAGCAATATACTACATGAGATTGCGTATGACAATCGAATATGATGGAATGTAACTTGTTCTGCAGCTGATGGTTAATGAGTGCAAATATAACTATCCTTTGCGTCCAAGGCCTGTGTGTATTCTTGCACTAATCTAGAATAAACATTAGTACTGTAATCATCTCTCTGGTAGTTTGCAAATGATGCTTTCAATTGCTCCTCATCTGTTGTATGTGTAAATGTCATTGTAACATTAGTAGATCTAATTTCTTTATTGGGTGTGGAGTAAAACCCTACTAACACTATTATAATCAACAAAAATAGTACCGATAATAATCTTGCATTTAGTTCTAAGTCAACATATGTTTGGCTGAAATCAGATTGTTTAAGCAAAGTGTACAACAATGGTCCAACAGTTCAATTCTGAGTTTTCTTTTCAAAAATATTCTTGCCAATTGTTTATTTTCAAACAGTCTCTTCTTCACACAGTTTCTTTAAGTTCAATATCAGCCTTCACATAGACATCCTTAGCCCTACTCCGTGCTCTTCCAGAAATGTTATCCTTACTCTATTGCTGCAACCTTGGGCCTAGGTGAATCTTCTTTAAACAAAACATATTTTGTTTCAGTCTATTGGCACTTTTCAATCAGTTTTAGTTTTTATATGTTTCTCAGTATTTTTCAGAAATGTTTGTCAAACAGCTTTATCTGTTTTTTGCTGATGTGATATCAATGGGGCACAAACACATCAGAATTCTTGTCCACTGATACATTGAGCACTTGCACCCTTATGCATCAAGCCAAAATCCAGTCGGTAAAATACCGATTCCTTATTAGCTCCCGGTATTAAGTAAAAAATACCCAATCCCAATGCATCAACCCAAAAGCAGAAATCGGTATTTAAGGAATCCTTAAATAGCGATTCTTTAAATAGGGATTCCTTAAATACCGATTCCTTAAATAGCGATTGCATTTAAGGAATCCCAAAGTGAGATTCCTTAAATGCAATGCATCAAAGTTAAAAAATTTGCGATTTCGCTAATAAGGGGAGCAAATTACCATGAAGATGAACTGCATGGTAATTTGCAAAAACTTTGGAAAATGCACTTTTGTGCATTTTTCAAAGTGTCATGTTGCGCACACACATGCCCTTAGAGCATGTGTGTGTGCAACATATGTGCACATATCATTTTCAGGGGTGCAACAGGGTGTCCTTTTGACACCCTGGCACCCTTGAAAGTGCTCCAGCTATTAGCGATTCGGTAATACCGAATCGCTAATACAGAATGGCTTTACATTCATTCCTATGGGCCTCCAAGGCCATAGGAATGAATGGGTAGGTATTCCTTATTACCGATTCGGTATTACCGATTCGGTAATAAGGAATGTTAAGGAATCGCTATTTGAATAGCGATTCCTACATGCATAGCCTTTTGCTATTCCTTATTAGCGATTCCTTATTTTTCGCTAATAAGGAATCGCAAATGCTAATGTTGATGCATATGCCCCTTGATTCAGTTAGTAAGTCCATTCAAGTGCAGAATACCTTCGAAAAAGCACCCACGGTGTTTTTGGTCTTCTCAGTTTTTGTTGATCTTCTTCTGTGTCACTTTAACCACTTGACTATGTCTCTTCAGCGATAGTCGGTGGGATTCGGTCAACTGACACACTTGTTCTCAGTCTCCTTTGAACATAGTTTGAATGCCATTCCACGTTGCTGGTGAGTCTTCTTGTTTCTGTGCTTGTTTCTTCACCCGGATCCTCTATTTGGACTGATACTGTCTCATTAGTTTTCTCAATTTAAGGTTTAGAGTATTTTTCTTCATCAGAGATTTCAACGCCACTTTGCGAAATAGCAGGCACTTGGATTGGTACAACTGTTTGCAGTTCTTCACCCCTTTTTTCTCCTTGCTGCTGTTGTGATCTTTGTATCACTGTTCCTTGTCGGTGTTCAACTTGTGGTGATACATTCACCAGTGCTATTTGTTCTGGCTCAGAGAACACAATCTCCTCATATGGATTTCTTACTCTTCTCGTGTGTGATGCATGCACCCAGTTTGATATGCCAGCACGCTTAACAGCAGTATTCATGACCCAGATCACCTGAAAGGGGTCTTTCCATCTTTGTTCCAGACAAGTCTTCCGAACGTGCTTCTTGATCACGAATGTAGGCAAGTGGAATAATATGTGGTACGGCTGGGTAGTCTTTCCATGTAATATTATCACAGTACCCCTAAGATGGTCCTTGGATTCACACTAATAAATCCTTAGCTCAGTCCTTGTAGAGTGCCAAAGAGCAGTCAGGCTTTTGAAAAGGAACATGTGTTAAGCATTTTACAGTACAATTGTGGTTCATAATTAATTGTCACGTCTCAATAGAAATCCAACACCAATTTATAAAATTAGAGTCTATTTTTATCTTAATTAAGACACCAAAATGAACAAAACAGCATACATATACCCAGAGTTTCAAATCAATATAAAATCAAGCAGTAAAATACACTGAGACTTTATCATTAAGGTCAATAGCAAAAACTGTTAGTGACAGTCGGTCACTTAGGGGAAATGTTACCTTGTACCCTTGCAGGGTAAAGATGGTCCCACGACCAGGCTCCAGTGGCCAGTTCAATTTTACCTAGCCCATGGAGTCCAGGTGCAGAGTTGTCCTAGTGGTCCTGGGTTCTGAACTGGACCCGCGATAAAGCTGCTTTGACCACTAAGATGGTGCTGCTGAAGAGAAGATGCAAAATCACAGGAGTGAGGTCATTACTGACATCTGTCACAGGGGTTTGGAAATGCCCTCTTAATGCAGAGTTGGACTGGTGACCAATTAGCCTTGGTAGTGGTAAAAGTAGTGAAAAGTAACTTTGATGTCTGGAGGTCCAGCAGAGTGCAGTAGCGGTTTGAAATTTT
Organism: Triturus cristatus; assembly: GCF_964204655.1. Taxonomy (NCBI): domain Eukaryota; kingdom Metazoa; phylum Chordata; class Amphibia; order Caudata; family Salamandridae; genus Triturus; species Triturus cristatus. The sequence continues at coordinate 564,950,800 of NC_140594.1, forward strand.
GAGGAAGGCCAGGCTTCAACTCCCACCATACACTACACCATCTTGATTTGTGTGATCCCTCGGATGGCCCAGTGGTCAGCGATTCTTTGGTTCCTGAGTGTTGTTTTACCTGCAGTTTTCAGGGGACTAGTCCCACTAGTCCAAGGGAGTTGTGGGTTCTTCAGGCTTCTACATGGGTCTCTCTGGCAGTGGGTATGGAGGTATAGCCAAGGACGAGGATCCTTCACTCAGGTCTACGTCTGTTGCCTCTGGGACAAGGTATCCCTCTTTTGCTTTGATGCAGTGGGCAAAGTCCTGTTGTTGGCGGCACTGGTCTCCTCTTGGTCATTCTTTGACGCAAGTTGTTCAGATCCGAGGTCTGGTGTCAGGGGGGGTCCCTTAAATTGTAGATTTAGGGGCGTTATAGGAGTGGGAACTAGTAGCCAATGGGAAGCTAGCCCCTGCAGCTAAACCCACCCCTGAGGTAACCACTTCCAAGGGTGTAGGTCACCCTTCCGGCCTTGAACCCACTATTTCTGCCCTCCGAAAGATGGCAGAATCCTATATTCAGGGTACAGATCCGGCTTTTCACCCTGGAGATGTGGCCTGCTTTCCTGGAGGTCTACACCTCCTGCATACCTAAGTATTCGCCTTGCCTGGGTGCAAGCATGCCTAGGGCAAGGGAAGGGCTGTGTCCTCTACAGGTGGACAACCCAGATGCATATCAGAGGCCGTTCAGTCTTTAATGCTCATTCCTCTTATGTGAAACTCCACTAGCTTGCTGAGGTGGAGGGAGGTGTAACCTCTTTCCTGCCCATCCTTTGTTCCTGACTCTTGGGAGTGATCACACTGCCTGGTAGGAGGTCATAATCCTGTCTTGGTGGCAGTAGGTGCTGGAAAACGTGGGCTGGTCGGCCAGAGCACAGTAAAGCTGGGGCAACCAGGTGGGCCTTTTCTAAGGTGCCACCTGGGTGAATGCCAGCCTTCTCTTGAAACCAGATTCATGTCGGGGTAGAGAAGGCACGTTGTTTGACACCAAAGTCAACATATTTAGGTGGTACCTTAATGTAGCTAGAAATCCGGTCTGCAGGGTGCAAGTCCCATTTTATTCTATGGGGTGCCTATCAATTATAGTGTACTTTAATGGTAAAGACATTATAGAGACATTTAAGCTTGTACTTACATGTCTACACTCTTAATACACTGCAAACTGCCTCCTGGGCACAGGAGGCATTTTCTAGGGGTGACTGAGATATAGCAAATTCAGTGCATTTTACTGTGCCACACATGGTGAGGGCACAATCATGTTCAAGCAGTTTGCACTGCTTTTGCAGTCTGCAATAGCAGGCCAGCTGTCAGTAGTTTGCATGCGTCACCCAGGGTGGCGCCAGACTGTGCTGCAGCCCTGCAGACCCCTTTACCACCTATACCCTGGGTACCCCTGGTACCATATACTAGGGGCTTATAAGGGGGTAAAGTCTCTGTCGGTTGGGATAGCCAATTAACACATAACAGTTTTAGGGAAAGAGCACTGGCACTGTGGAGCCTGGTTCACAGGATTCAGAGCACTGTCAGAGTGGAAAACCAGCATCTAGTAGTCCAAATGGGATAAAAAGTGAGGGGACATCTGCAAAAAGCCCTGTTTTCTTACAATGACCCAATCCCCCGGATTTAGCTCTTGGCACTTGTCTCAATGCAGATCTAGTGTGACAGCTGCAACCTGGTGAGAGATAGAACGCACCATATCAGCTAATCATTTGCAGTAATAAGACTATCATGTCATCTGTGATTCTCACAAGTGCATTTGCAGGTACTGCGGGCAGTCTCATAGCAAGTCCAATGAGTATTTCGTGTGGTGATCAACCAGTCTTTCTATCAGGAATACTTTGGATACTCATCAGCACTAAAAGCAAAGCATCGGGCGACTTCAGTGATGCTGAAGCACAAACTTTTGGTTCCATTGAGCTGCTCAACAATGCCAGAAGCTTCAGGTCTATAGCTACAATGCAATCTTTGTTTAATCTGTAGTGCTGCATATATCATCCTCAGGACCTCATTATTAAAATGAGTTCCTCAATCTGACTCCAGAGAAACCGGCATACCGTACCTCGGTATCAACTCACACAACAGCAGTTTGGCTACAGTGAGACTGTCATTTCTTCTGTTTGGGTAGGCTTCCACCCATCGTGAAAAGATGCACATTATGATCAAGACATAGCTCAATCCATTACAAATAGGCATCTAAACAAAGTCTATCTGCAGTCTGTTGAAAGGACCACCTGATCTCCCTGTATGACTCAGTGTAACAGGTGTTCTTTTTCCCACATTGATTTGTTGGCATGTCACACAGCGATGACACAATTCTTCTGCATGCCTCCTGAGTATGGAGTTGAACCAATTTTGTCTGAATAGCATCACCATTACATCTCTTCCTAAATGTGTGTGTCGATGACAATGTTGTGTAATTGGGAACAACAAACTGTCAGGTAACACTGGTCTCCCATCAGCTGACATCCATATGTCATTTACATTTTTCTCACCATCTGCTCTCGGCCAACCTTGCTGTTCTGCTTCTGAAACATTTTCATGTACTTTTCTCAGCTTTTCCCATGTGTTAGCTACTGACATCAACATCAAAAAGACACTGTCTTCCTCAGATTCAAAAGTGAAAGCTCAGTTAAATGTGCAGGCCACTAGTGCACAATACTGTGCAATTTCAGCGTACCTGAGCTGCACATTTAACTACTGCAATTTCAATAGACAACTGGAGGGCTTCCAAAAGGTTCTTCACATGCTCACCATTCCTGATTGGCGTACCAGAATAGGACATGAAACCTGTCTGTGACTACAATTGCCCGAAGTCATGGACAACACCAAAGCCATACTGACTGACTGTTAAAAATAGTCACTCTTAATTGGGCTGTCAACATGCAAGCTCTTGTAAGGGCAAAAAATTCCACAACTTGTGCTGAGGTAATACCTTGAAGTCATGAAACATCCACAACATCATTAGTTGTGCAAACAGCATAAGGCGCTCCCAGGATACCTTCATTGTTTCTCAAGTAAGAACCATCAACAAAACTTACATAATCAGGCTCATTCAAAGGTTCATCTTTAATGTTGGGTCTTGTCTTTGTGCCTAAATTCATGACATCAAGACAATCATGTTCAATTTCATCCCATGCATTTTCATTTATTGGGAACAAGGCAGATGGATTCAAAATTTGGCTACATTTAAGACTTGTGTGTCAGAAGCTAGTATCTGCTGCCAGTACTTTGTAAGTCTATGATGGGGCATGTATTGGGCTTTAATTCGGGTAAGCAATATTTCCACAGAGTGTGAGACCATTATAGTTAAAGGATGTCCCATCACTATTCTCTCACTCCTCTCAATACTAACAACCACTGTTGTAACCACTTTAAAGCAGCCGGGCAGTCCTGAGGCTACAGGTTTAAGGGTTGTTGAGAAATAAGACAGGTGTTTGAGCATCTCCATGCATCTCAGTAAGCACTGAGAGAGCACAGCCTTCCCTCTGACTGCAAAACATGTAAACATCTTACTGAAATCAGGCATTCCTAGTGCTTGGGCACGACAGAGACTTTCTCTCAGCTCTAGGAAAGCTCTCAAGCAATCATTGTCCCATGGAAGTGGATGAGGCACTTCTTTGTGTGTCAGCCTCAGTAAATGCTTAGCCACTAGGGAAAAGTTGGATATCCGTTGTCTACATTAGCCAACTGTTGCTAAGAAAATCCTGACTTCTCCCTGCGTTTGGTGTGGATTCATCTGCAGAATTGCTACCTTCCTTGCTACCTTTTTCAATGTTGTGTTCCACATACTGAACTTCTTTTAGCAGTATTGCAATTTCCTGGGGACACTTTATGTCGATTCTCAGCCAGGTGATTTAGAAATGCAATTCTATCCCACTTACAAGCTTCTCATATTTCTGATGCCACAACTAGGTCATCTATATATTGCATGAGTACTGAATTGCAGGGTATCTGTAACGATTCCAAATTATTTTTCAAGATCTGATTTAAAATGGAAGGACACCCTGAATACCCTTGTGAAACTCGGCACCAGGCCAAAACTCTCTGCTGAAAGATTAATGAAAAAAGGTATTGGCAATCTTCAGGCAATGGGACTGAAAAGAAAGCCTGACAAAGATCAACGACTGTAAACCACTCTGCAGTGCACCAGATTTGATAAAGTATGCTTTGCCGGATTTGGTACCACAGGACAACTTGGAACAATGATACTGTTAATCTCTTGGAGATCCTGCACAATCCGATATTTACCACTGGGCTTCTTAAACCCCATGATCAGAGTTGCATGGACTCCCAACCAATTCCCTCAAATTCCCTTTGCTCAGCATATCTTCAATTACAGGTGTTATTCTTGCAACAGTTTCTGGCGTCAAATTATATTGTGGAGTTCATAGATGCACTGCATTTTGTTATAATGTGACTCATACATGCTCTACACCTTTTTTTAGTCTGATATCTTTCCCTGTGAAGTCCCATACTTCTGGGTTCACTGTTTCTTTCAGATCAGGAGGTAACTCTTCAATGGTTCTCACTGTGAACAATCCTACAGCTGAATCTTGTCAAGCTATTTCATACTCAACATCCTCATCATGGATTTGAAACTCAACACCATCCGGTGAGCAGTAAATTGTCCAATTTAATTTGCACAACAAATCTCTCCCTAATAGGGTTACAGGACTTTAATCACATATAACAAATTGGCGCTTTTCTTCAAATGAACCTATTTTTACAGGGACGTTCTCTGAAACTGGGTTTGTGATCTGTTTACTTGAAACTCCTATGGCTTGCATCTTCTTTCCAAAGAGAAGTAGGTCTGGGACTTCCGCTGTTCTAATGGTGGAATGGGTAGCACCGCTCTGGTCTACCTATAAGACTGCACCAAGCACGCAATCTTCCTCCCCCATCAGGCACTGTTATAGTTAGTTGTCAGAGCTGAAACTGTCCTTATCAAATACAGGAAAACAGTTGAAATGCATTCTGATTTTAGTTCTGGAAAGGGTTGAAGTTTGCCTTGAGCAACTGGTTCATATTAAATCTAGGGTTTCCCATACCCTCTGGGGCCATCGGGATTTGGGGAACTTGCATGATTGGGACCTGTTTCTACATAGGTACTTGCATCTGCTAAAGTGTCTGTGTTAGGAAGAGGGGTCGTCGGGGCGGAAGATGAGATAAACACTGACTGGTGGACTGTGACACCCCGCCCGCCCCTCTTGTCTCCTTACAGTAGGACGAGTGGATTATGTCACCTCCTCCCATGCTGGAAGCAACGGCATGTTTTCATAGCGGCGCTTTTAACTGGGGAAGCCCTCCTCGAGAAAACCGTCCCTCTGATGATGTGGACGCACCGGGTCCAATAAGGAGGAGGAACGCCCTGACGTCAGTGTGCGGAATCACCTGAGTGGAGGAAGGACGAGATTCGGAGAATGCCACGGACGGAGGAGGAAGAAGGCTGTCACAGAGAGAGGAGAGTTGTGCGGAGGAAACAGCAGGAGTCCCGGGAAAGCCAGGAGGCCACCGGCACCGCGCTTTACCCAGCCACGCTAAGGGAGGAGCGTTGCTATCCCAAGTACGGGAATGGTTTTCAGGGGGGGGGTCGGGAGGAGTGAGAATCCTGTGAAGTAAACCGGGTCCCTCCATTGCGCTCTTGCTTGTACCCTGACCCGTGCACATTCACATTTACCCCTAGAAGTGCGTCATGATCTTTGCGGTGTTCCTTCACTCCCCTCCCTTCACTAGCAACAGTGCAGCACCCTCACCTCGTTCTTCTTGTCTTGTTTTCTTGCCTGAGACTGGGGAGCCCACCTCGCCAGTGACCCGAAGAAGACCAACGGGACGAAGACGGGGGTGGACACTGAATTCAAGACGGCCATCCCTAACATTTAAACTGATAGACTGGCTTCACGTAGGAGAGGTGTTTTGGGAGCAATAAATCTACCTTATCTCGACATAGTTTCCGATCCCTTATTACCAACCCACAACAGTCATATTCTGCAATGGTATCTGGTTTCCTCTTTGCATTTGCCATTTCCATTTTTCACATCAGGATTAAGTTCACACTCTCTTCCAATGCCCGATCCTGTTACAAGAGTGACAAGGAGTCATTTTCTTCAACATTGCAATATCCATACCAGAATTCGTATCAACTGGAACACTTCTACCTCTCCCCTGTGGAACACCCAAATCATCCTTGAATTACTTTCATTCCTGCTTGTGCACCAACACCTTGCATACCACCTTGACTCCCTACAAAGGATTGATTCTGAAATCCTTTCTCAGCAAAGTTCATCAGAGAGAACATAAATTTCTCCTTAAGCTTTTTCTGTTTCCTTTTTTGTTCATCACTACAATATTTTGCATACCTCCGGATCTCATCAAGTGATTTATTCTGCCAACAAACCACACTTTGTTGTATATGCACTTTGGTCTAAACCCAATAAAAAACTGAGATACAAAGAATCCCGAATTATTGACATTGTGATATTCTCTTCCCCTGCGCTACTGAAACACCTGAAGCAATCTTTCATAGTAAAAATGTACTGATTCCTTCGGCTCTTGTGAAATTCTCTTACTTATCACCCAATCAAGATATTTTGGAGGCACCTTGCTTTTCAGGAAAGTAATTACTGCTTCATATTTCTCCAAAGCTATAGGAGAGGGTGTATTAGTGCGTGCCCTTCTCGTTGGCTCATCACATCGCCATTGCACAGAAAACTTTACACTCAGCCCACAGATCTTTCGGTACTACAATATCAAAAACTGTATTCAAATCAATCCATAGCACTTTAAAAAAAAAAAAATATTTTTATTAACAGTGCTCATCTCCACATACAATGCAGGACAATCAACATGGTACATTTGGTGGGGTTGCGATTGAAAATACAACAAGAGAACACCACTGACACATGTAGGGCACACCGCAGCTGGCCCCACGATCCCACTCCTCCCCTCGTTTCCTTGTATTTCTTCCATGGTCCCCATATTTTACGCCATTTCTTAGTGCAGCCCCTGCTTTTATAAATAGTTTCCTCCGCTCTCTGACACCAGTCTAAGTCACGCGCCCATTGGTCCCACTGTGGCGGCGACCGCGATCCCCAGCCGCTCGCTATGTTCCTTTTTGCCACCCCTGCCGCTAGCGCCAGCCAGATTTCTTTGTGCCTAGTCCAATCCGAGTCCTGCTTAATCATGAGAAGCAGACACCTGGGCTTCATTGGGACCGGCGAGCCCACCACAGCCGACATCGTCTCCACCACTCTTGACCAAAAGGGCACTATCATCGGACATTCCCATAATATATGGTAAAAAGTGCCCTCCCCTGGCATCCCCGTATACACATGGCCGACTGACTCCTCTCTCATGCATATAAATGGGTGCGGGGATAGTATACCCTGTGCAGGATATTCAGTTGCACTAGGCGGAACCTACAACGGATTGCTATCTCCCGTGGGCTTTGTAGGGCATCCTGCCACTCGTCGTCCTCGAGCTTGCCGATGTCCACCACCCACCGTACCCGCAGTGTCGTCAGTGGGTCTGGCATATTGTTTATGAGTTTTTGATATATCGTGGCGGTGGGTTTCTCTGCGATTGGGTCGATGAGTAGCCTATCCTCCATAGGGGAATACTCCAGTATGGAGGTGTCACTTTTAACGTGGACATGCAAGGCGTGGGAAAGGCGCAAGTAGTAATAATATTGGGAGTCATGCAGATTATATTCCTTTTAGAGAAAGGCAAAGGATCTAGGGGCATCTCCCTTCCAAACATCTCCCAGATAGTCTACGCCTATGAGTTTCCACCCTCGGAACCCCGTCAATTTAGTCACTGCTGGTAAACAGTCTCCATGCCACAGGGGGGTTCTACCAGTCAGTGTTCCCTCCCAGCCCAACAACTTATTTGCCTCCCGCCAACATTGGACTATCACACTCGTATGAGGCGGCCATTCCTTTCCTGGCCTCCGTGCGTAGAGCAGCGGCTCACAACTCCCACCAGGTATAAGCAGGCGGTCCACTCTGTAGGCCGGTTCCGCCCGATCCTTATAGACCCAGTCGTTCACTACCTGTAATTGGGAAGCACAATAATAAAGCCAGATGTCGGGGAGGGCCAGCCCTCAGTCATACACACCCCTCGTCAGCTTATGTAATGCTATCCTAGGGTTGCCCCCATCCCACAGGAGTGTCCGCTGTGCCTGCGCTATACGTGTAAATATCCCATGTGGGATTGGATATGGCGTATTTTGCATAATATATAACAGCCGTGGCAGCGCTAGCATCTTGAACATAGCCGCTCTACCCATCAAGGAGAGAGGCAGTGATCTCCAATGGCGCATGTCAGTCCGCAGGCGAGCCAATTGGGGTTCCAGGTTCCTGGGGAAGAACTCCGCCCTATCTCTCGTGATGTAGACCCCCAGATATTTGAAGCCATCCAGGGCCACGGAAGCTGAACATCGAGCTGGAACCTGCGGAGGAGGACCGGAGAGTGGAAAAATCACCGATTTCGCCCAGTTAACGGTGTAGCCGGAGTAGCTGCCAAAGAGTCCGAACAGATGCAGGGTCTGTGCAATCGAGTGGTATGGCCTGGCCATGAAGAGCACAATGTCATCAGCGTATAAGGAAATACGCTCCTCCCAGTCATCATTTACCGCCAGACCCCAGAACGCCCTATCCCTCCTTATCCAATGGGCCAGTGGCTCTGAGGCCAATGCGAATAGGAGGGGGGACAGGGAGCACCCTTGTCTCGTACCCCGCCGCAACGGAAAGACTCGGGACATAGCGCGATTAACTCTTACCCTTGCCACCGGCTTCTCGTATAGAAGTCGCACCCAGCTGCAAAACGTGAGGCCGAACCCCAGGCGCTGGAGTACTATAAATAAATAGGGCCACTCTATACTATCGAAAGCCATGGAGGCGTCCAGCGCCATCAAGGCCGTTTGGGAGGTCCCCACATCGTCCGACATATACAGCACCCCGTATACACTGCGTAAATTATGACGGGTGCTCCTGCGCGGCATAAACCCGGATTGGTCTACATGTACCAGGTCCGGTAGCACAGATAATAACCTATCCGCCAGGGCCTTAGCCAAAAACTTCGCCTCCACATTGATAAGGGAGATCGGACGATAGGAGGAACACTGGTCCGCCGGTCTCCCCGGTTTATGGATCACCACAATCGTGGCTTCCCTTTGGTCAGGCGGTAGGCAGCCCCCATCTCTGGTCTCCCAATACATCTGAAGGAGAGGACCGACGATAACATTGACCTGCCTCTTGTAAAGCTCTACCGGGAGCCCGTTCGGGCCCTGCGCCTTTCCCGACTGGAGGGCTCTAAGAGCCTCACCTATTTCCTCCCTAGTGAGGTCCCCCTCCAGACGGTCTCTTTGCTCTTGGGTTAAGGTGGGCAGCGCGAAATCGCGCAGAAACTCTGCACAGTCCTGCTCAGACCGAGTACAGACCGGGGAGTAGACCCCCTCGTAGTAGGATGAGAAGGCTTCCGCTATGTCCGCGCTGTTGGAGGCCAACGAGCCGGCTCGGTCACCAATCTCAGCCACCCATGACCGATCCCTGTTACGGCGCTGAAGCCATGCCAGTAGCTTAAGGGCCTTGTCCCCCACATCATAAACGTGATGCTGAGTGGCAATGGAATAGGCGCGGGCCTCACTTTCCGCGAGTGCCCGGAGTTCCCGCTGTTTAAGTGCCAGGGCATGGCGGAGATCATCCGTCGGTATTGCACCCACTTCCCGTTCTAATCTCTCTATCTCCCCCTCCAACTGACTGATTCGGAGCGACTCTTCTCTCTTCTGAGCCCCAATCAGGGCCTGGGCCTGCCCCCTCAGAACGGTTTTAAAAGCCTCCCATAGTGTGACTTTAGATTCCACTGAGCCTGTATTCTCCTCAAAATACAACCGGGAGCCCTCTTGGATCTTGTCACTAATAGTGTCATCCCGGAGGTGCCATGGATCAATCCTCGGGAATGAGGCCCCATTCAACACTGGGCCCCTAAGCGCAACCCCAACCGGGGAGTGGTCCAAGATTCCCCGAGCAAGGTTGCAAGGCTCCGTGAAGGCACCCAACTGGTCAACACGCGTGAAAAAATGGTCCAGCCGGGAGAAGGACCCGTGCCTAGCCGAATAGAATGTATATTGCCGTTGCGTGGGGTGATGTGTGCGCGAAATGTCCCCAAGCCCCAGGGCAGAAACAAAGTCCCTCAGCCCATATTCCCCCTGGAACCCTGCCCCCCACCCGACCGGTCCCAGTCTGCATCCATTACGGTACCCCATGGAAGATCCGTCAAGAAGGAGCCCAGGCGGGAGTACGTTGAAGAATGAAGATCAGGTGGGATGTAGCAAAAACCCATAACTATAGTCCGCCCCTCCCATCTGTCGCTACCATACACCCAGTTTCCTCAGTCCACGTGCCAGACACGACAAATGGCAGGGCATTGGGAATGAGAATGCCCACTCCTCGCGAGCCTGACGTAAAACCCTAATGGGCCACCATTTTGTATCCGAATCTATCAAGGGCCCTGCATCTATTGCCCCGCAGGTGCGTCTCCTGCAGCAGGACCACATCCGGGGAATGTCGTTTCAAATATTGTAGCACCAACGTTCGCTTAATCTTGTGACCCAGCCCGTTCACATTCCAAGACCAAATGTTAATGCGTGTCTGACCCCTCATACTGGACTCTTGACCTCTCCCTCCCCGAAGAAGAAATAACCTGTTGTATACAGAACGAGCAACCCCACCCAGCAAGAATATCATAGCGAGAATGAGCATAACATACCCAACACCCAACCCAATCCCCCCACCCCCGCGCCCTTCCGTGACCGGCATTTCGCAGGAGTGCTTTGGCGGCGGGGAGTTCACCCGCCCGAGGCGGCGGAGGCGGGGGAGTGCCCCCGCAGGCGATGTCCGAGAGCGGCGCCCTTCCCAGCGTGAGCACCGTGACCATTGGGGGAGTGCACGAGTGCTGTTGGCATCTACAGCAACAGGCGAGCTGTTTTCGGACCGGCAACAGATTGCAAGGAGGGGCGGCCTGCCTCGTGGAATGCACACGGCCAGCAGTACCTTCTGGCCCACCTGAGTACCGGCGGAGGCGTTGTGGACTGGGCGCCTTCAGCGGGCCGCCATTAGACAGCGGTGAGGAGGCCTGAGAGCACCGGATGGGTGGCTGGGGTGAGTGAGTCCGAAAAACCTAGCGCAGGTACACCATCGCGCCTGGGAGGAGTGAGGGGCCCCCGAGCTACAGTGTGCAGGGTGAAGGAGGTGACCCCTAGAATAGCTGGAGGGACCAGCCCTGACCGGCAAGGACGAACAATTTCCCAAGCCTGCTGGATACTGGCGTCGGTGGTGGGGGTGTCTTCCGGAGGCAGTTACGCCTAGTTATACCAGGGTTTGCCCAGTCGGACATAGGCCGCAACAAACCGCTGGGCCAGGGCCAATCCAACCACATCGAGAAGTATACTGTGGCCATGGGGTCAGACTGATGGCCGTCCGGGTGGAAGCCAGCAGGCGGTGCCAGCGGATAATGACCCAGACCCGTCGCTCAAGGACATCATGGTGGCCATCAGGGAGTTGCGAGGCACCCTGGAGCCCAAATTGGACTCCGTGAGTAAGGAAATCAACCTCTTGCGTGCTGACTTCCGGAAGATGTCTGAGAAGGTGGTGGTGGCGGAGACGGGGATTGGCAGTCTCTAATCCAAGACGAAAAGGCTGGAGGAGCAGGTAGCCACCCTGACGAAGAACCAAGCTGATATTCATGCCCGCCTTGAGGACCAGGAGGGAAGGGCGCAGCGCAATAATATCCGCATAGTGTGGGTCCCGGATGGCAGATAAGTGCCGTCTCTCGGCGGTCACCGACACCGTCAGGTACCGTGCCTGTTCAGGATAATGCCGGATTTGGGCAATATTTTTCTGACCGCTAGCGCAGCTCCACTAGCGCGCGGCCATCTTCGGTGGTTGCAAGGCACGCTCCCCAATCCTTAGCACTTTTGACATCTTAACAAATCTATCCACATGAGTGTACCACTGCTTGGATTTGTCTCTTAATGTGGGAAAATTGTTTGTGAATGCTGCAAGGTAACCTCTACTCCAAGGTACATTGACATATACTCCTCCTGCTATCCCTCTCAGTGGATAAGCTGAAGGTCCTTCCATCTCTTGGGAATCTGTCAATGCCATTTTATTTTCCCCATCTACTTCTGATTGTATCTTTTTCTTTTCAGGTTTCTTGGACAATTTTAATTTCTAATCTTTCAAAATCACTCAATTTTTTTTAATGCACTCTACCAGCTCAGTTATGTGTATTTGCGTTCCCCAAGAACACATTGTCTCAAATGCACCATCATCCAACTGAACCCTGTAACTTCTCTTAAAGGAAATCTTATTGAAAGGTCAAACTGATACTTTCAGCCAAATCAGTCAATGTATCATGCACAACTGCTGCACGTCTTATGATTTGCTCACACAAGTAAACCAATTCTTTTTCTTGAGTCCGTGAATTCTGAGATGTCAGAATAAATCTGATTACAGCTAATCCTGCTACAGCTCCTTGAGCTTCTAGAGTCGGGACAATGTTTTTTTGGGGCAGTCACTTGTGGGGCAGTTAAAATTGGGGTAGTCACAAGTGGTCTGGATTCTGTTTGTACGGTTGCAATTTGGGTCAATTGCACTGGTACAGTCATTACTGAAGTAGTAACATCAGTTGTGATCACGGTTGGCGCCTGAAGAACATGTGATGGAACAATGTCTGACAAGGTCTCTCAATTTTTATTATAGTCCGTTCAGCAGGGGCAGTAGCCACTGTAGCGTTTGCAGGTACATTACTATTAGTACTCGTAATGGTGTTCACATTAGATGGGGGACACGCAGCTATGGTTTCCTACAAAATGTCATCCCCTGAATCACTATCTGTCTTATCCTCCGTTTCCTTTTTCCCTTTCTCTTTTTCTATTGTCTTAGTCTTTCTCAATTTCTCAGATGTCCCAGTCGTAATAGCTGGATACAGTTGAGTTCCCTCAACTATAGCTTTCCTCCATCTCTGTTGTGCTTCATACCATCGAGCATCTGCATAATTACACATTGCTCTTTTAGTCTTACTCTGGTATTTCTCCCTGTCTTTCTCCCCCATATTCACTGCTTCATATTGTATAGGTCTAGGTGGTGGATTCAACTTGTATAACTTCTCCTTCAACTTTTCAATAATTTTAGTCTCAGTGGTATTGTATTTTGGAAACTCAATGGACTGTCCTTTTCAGTAATCTTGCACCATTGGTGAAGCCATAAACATGTATGTAATCCCAATTCAGTTGCCATGTAATGTGCAGGTGTACCCTTAGGAGGTGCCTCCTCACTTTCCCATATCGGAATTGTAACATCCCCTCTTACAAAACTCTTAAATTCTTTAAGGCATCTCATGATTTTTGCAAAGCTCAACAATTAATCAGTTCATACAAATTCAGTTCACTTAAATGTCCTAATTTTGTTATGTAAATATCAAAATCTGTTCTCCAATTCTTTCACAGTTTATGTTCTTGAAGACTTTTAACCCAATCTAAATGCAGCATACACACAGCAGCCTGACCTATCATAGTGTGGCACTCTGTGTCGTCATCAACCAATCACAGCGCAACAGTACACTAACATATCTATCCCATCGTAAATCTATATGACGTATGATCTCACTCCTTGCAGCAACTCACCCTCCTTTACAATTTCTCTCATACACACACAATTCAACAACTTTAAACAAATAACAATCCTTGTCTGCTCTGCTAAAGAAATCAAAGATGAATCACCAATCGGAATATTAAGGTGCTTACCCCTTCTGACTTTTCACATTTGCAGGTAATATCTCGAACAGCAGGAAATCACCCTAATGAATGTAGCTTCACTAGTTGCGCAATCAGGTTCTGCCAACATCAATCAATATCCGCACAATCACAACAGTTCATTAATATCCCTGTCTCAATTTGTGTAGTTGACGGTACCTCACAACCTATACCACAAACCTTTTGCAGACAAGAAATCCATTAAGTGTATTCTACGCTTTACAGTATGTAATAAGTGTCTTCTACACTTAACTCAACATCTGTTTATCTCTATTTATCCCAGGATCTTAGGCTACACCGAGTCTGAAACTCTTCAACTTCTTCGCAATAATTAATAAACATATAAAAGAATCTCTTGCCAATACGCAAAGAAGTAATCACAAATCACGACGCATCACCCTTTTAATACTCACACCTTTGAAACAGCAACCGTCTTCGAAAATCGCACCTTGTTAGTCTTCAAGTTCTGGGCATTAGACTTTGGGATTAAAGCATTACTCTAACTCTAGTAATTATTTATGGCCCTCTTCAAAGTGTCTAAACCTTACCTCTGCTACCAAATTCTGCTAGAGCAGAATTAATTTAATTTCTCAGCTTCTTCTGTGTATGGGCCTCACTTCCCTTCAACGGACCTTTCCCACCGTGTATGAAGATCCTAAGAGCTATAAATCAGAAGCAACATTTCTATCACAATAACATTTCTAAGTTTAGTCAATAATCAATGTTTGTGATTAGTTTTAAGGGTTTTAAATACATTACAGTTTATTAATTTCTCTTTTTCTTTAGTTAGTTAAAAAAATATCTCAATCAGGTTTCAGAAATAATGGGGAAAAATTGAAGTTAGAACAAATCTTATCAAATAATGCACTACAATGTGCTCCATTAAGGAAAAATCTCTATTCTATGGAAAGGAGTGACAAAAGGGTGTTAGCATGTACCCATAAAGAATCCAAATTCAAAAACAGGAGCAGGAGAGTAAGAACGTGAAGCTCAAATTCAATCAATGTCAGCGGACCTCCCCATCAAGAGTGGTTCATAAAGCAAAAATAATCATGCAGTAACAGTAGAAACTGCAATCAGCAAGTGAGTAGGATAGGATGGCAAATCAGCATTCAGTAAAAAGTTGTTAGCATTCAGCTTCAGTATAGCATGGGGTGGGATGGGGTTGTGCGGATAATGGCTTGAGAAAGTATGTGAATTTGTACTCCTAGCAAAAAGAAAATGTTGCAGTTAATGTTGTCGGCTTCTGCTCCGTCCAACTAATGGACTTGATTCTTCTTGAGACCCATCTCGTCTCACATGTTCCCACAAAGTTGCGCAATGAGTTTTCAAAGAGTTTTCTTGAATTCTGAAACAGTGTGTATCTTGTGTGGTCATATGAGGCCTTTTGATTCATAGTCCTGCTTACCCATAGGCATGAGCACATTTATAACCTCCTAAGGAATATTTTGTATTAAGCTTAACGATAGTCTATGTATGATCAACTGCAATGAATATTATTCAGTTCTACATTCTTCATTATAAATCAATTATTGGCAAGATCTTTTAGTTGCCAGTAAACATAAAAATTTGACTAAGTTCTGGCACATTGTGAAGTGGGGGAATTCCCCGTATTCCTTGATTCCATCTAACCATGTTCTCCCCGTGTTATGGGTGAAACATTATGAGTCCCAGTTCTCTGGTATTGATTTGAAGGCCGAGTCAACACCTTTAATCTCTCGGAATATGTCGTCCATCAAAAAATTTTTGTTTGACTGCAGTGAAGTTGAGATGGCTTTAAGTAGGATATCTAGTGCAAAAGCCCTAGGCATTGATTGTATCCCCGCAGATCTATTTAAGTCTGACCAGATCATTTGGGTACCATACATTGCCTTTTTGGCTACCGCCATAGTTAAGGGGGTGCCTATTCCCGAATCATGGAAAGGTGCTGAGATATTGCCCATCTTTAAGAAGGGTGATCGCTCGAGCCCAGGGAATTATCGCCCGTTCAGTTTAATCGACTCGATTCAAAAAATCATTGCCAGGATGATTCTGGCAAGAATTCAGTCATGGATCGAGCTAGAGGACATTTTATCGCCCCTACAGGCTGGGTTCAGATCTCGTATCAGCACTATCGATCAGGCTCTTAGGTTCCAATTGATTGTTTGGAAAACGGTCTACTTAGGAGGCGGTACATTATATGCCGCCTTTGTGGACCTTAGATCAGCTTTTGATCTAGTCCCTAGGACTAAATTATGGGGAGTTTTGGATGGGTTAGGGATGCCTGCTGATCTCCTGAATATTGTGATTAGGATGCACGAAGATAATTTTGCACAAGTTAGATGGGGTAACCAAGGGCAGGTCACAGACAGATTTAAAGTATCACGGGGTGTCAGACAAGGGTGCGTCTTAGCGCCAACTCTTTTTTTGTTATTTATAAATAGGGTTGTGCAGTACTTTTCTACCTTCTCTACTGACGCCCCTTCTCTGGGTGGCAACAAGCTCCCGCTACTTATGTTCGCCGATGACACCCTATTATTGTCTCAGACTCAGATGGGGTTACAGGCAGCCCTGAACAAGTTTGACACCTTCTGTCATGATCATGACCTGCAAGTTAATGTCTCTAAAACCAAGTATATGGTTTTTAATAAAGGAAGACGTGTGGCTGGTCATGTCACGATGAACAACGAAAAATTAGAACTCACAAACGTTATGACCTACTTGGGGATTGTCCTTGAAAGCAAACTGAGTTGGAAGCCCCAAATTGATATCCTATCTCTTAAGCTTGCTCAGCTTTCAGGGTGCCTGGTAAAAGAACAGCGATTGTCACAGACCAAAAGGATAGGTCCAGCAATAAAGATCTATAACACTAGGATCACCTCTGCGATCCTTTACGGCGCTGAACTCTGGGGTTTCGCAGACCTATCCTCTCTGGTCAAAGTGCAAAATAAATTTTTGAAGAATCTTACGGGCCTCCCCAGGTCAAGCCCCATCAATCCTTTATTATTGGACCTTGGTAGTCATTCAATCGATGACATTGCCCGGTACAAACCATTGGCCCTGTGGAGAAGACTGTGGACTACCCCGGAATTGGCCCTTCATGCCAAGGCTTTCTTGGATGTTCGTTCTATCCTGGGCTCTGGGAATATAGCATGGTTTAAGCAAGTCATACTGCTTTTAGAATCTATGGGCCTGGGTAATTTGTTGTCTGACCCTGCAGGCAATCCCTTCCCTCCAAAAAAAGTGTTCAAAAGTTTATATTGGTCCCAGTTAATGCAGAGACAGTGTAACCATACCCCGGCTACGTCTTTGACTGGCAAGTTTCTTGAGTGCAAGACTGATCCACTACTAGAGGATTACTGGGATATTATTAGTAGACCCAGTGACAGGAAACTTTACCATCAGCTTAGGGTTCGCTCTCTTCCCACTAGATCGTTCACCAAAAAATGGAAGGGGGAGATGACCGACTCCTGTCGTTGGTGCGCTGACTGTAGGGAATCGATTGGCCATATATTCTTTGAATGCCCGGCCTATGCAGTACCCCAGTCGAGATGGCTTTTACCCATTTGTCGCACTATGGGTACCAGGGTGGGGCTTGTGGCACTAAGAATTTTGAGATATGATACCAGCGTACCTATTGTAATCGCTGTGGCCAAATTCCTAGGATGGGTTTGGATTATTAGGAATAGGATTTAAAAGGTAAATCCTTGTTGTGTTTTTATCTGATTTTATCCTGTTTTATCACTGTAATGATTTTATATTCTTGTATATCATTGAAATTTTTTATTGTACTGTCTTTTATGATGAATTTTAATCGAAATAAAGACGAATGAATGATTCATAGTCCTGCTTACCCATAGGCATGAGCACATTTATAACCTCCTAAGGAATATTTTGTATTAAGCTTAACGATAGTCTATGTATGATCAACTGCAATGAATATTATTCAGTTCTACATTCTTCATTATAAATAAGAAAAGAAATAGGCTAAGCTAAAAACATTTTCTACTCATGTATTGTATTTTAGTGTGTGGAATAACATGAAGTCATTATAATCAGTGTTAAAGTGTTTCATAGCAAAATATTTCAAAACATTATTGCTATTACTCAAATACATCTTTCACACAGTGTGGTGTGAGACAAAATAAAACATGCCATGGTAAGATCAACTATGAAGTATTTTGTGCACATCTTAGCACATTTAGTTTTGCTTCTAAAATAATGAAGCTTGCTATACATTCTAAGGTCTAGCATGGGTAAATATGACTGTGCAGTGCATTTTGCACATATTAACGATATGTAAATTCAATATAAATGGTATGTTAATATTGCCCATATATCTTTTAACTATATTATTTTGAAATTATGTGAAAAATCTTCTTCAATTGCTAACCTAACAATCCTGTTATGTCTCACATCGTGCCGGAGAGTCTCGAATTTCGAGCTCTTGATCTAGCAAGTAGAGTATGTGCCCGACATGGGTATTTTTCACAATTTCTAAAAGAACAAAAACAAATTCAAGATGTATATCTTTTACGGCGTTTCCAGGCAATCCTAAATTGTATGTAGTGAAATGCCTAAAAGTATACAAAGACTGTACCAGGGAATTGAGACATACCCCATCATTCAACTCCTTATTGTATCACAGAAAACCTTCTGGCCAGTGACTTCGGCCACTTTAACTATATGGGTTAGATGGCTTCTTGTGGAAGCAGGGGGTTGATGTGTCGTCTTTTGGGTCTAGGTCGGTTCAAGGAGCTATGGCCTCTAAGGCTTATTCTTTGAGTTTTTGCCTAGAAGATATAATGTGTGTGGCAGATTGGTCCTCAGAATCAACCTTTAAGTTGTTTTATCATAATCAAATCGTTATTGTTGCATCTGTTGTTATGGGACAGCATTAAACAAACATAATCGGAGCCTCCAGCCTCTGACATAGAATAAAAAGAAATTCTAGCTGACGCATAAAGAATTTTCAATTCTATAAAGGATATAGATGCGAGGATTATCCTACCCTTTTGGATCTTTATGTATAAACACGTTTTATGGCTGATGGACAGGCTAGATGATCTCGCCCCTGTGAGGACACCCCGAGCAACATCAAAGCGGGTTTCTGCCCCTTGGTTTACGGAAGCACTGTCAGCTTCTCGCCGGCAGTGCAAGGTGGCTGAGAGGGCGTGGCGCTCACATTATGACCCGGCGGCCAGGCTGCTGCATAGGACCACGATTAAAACATACCATTGTGACATCCTCCTTGAGAAAAAGGGTTATTTTGCCGGGAGAATAGAGGCTGCCTCCAATTCCTGCAAGGAGATTTTCACCATTGTGAGGGAGTTCACGACTCCACGGTCTAATGTAACCCAGGCCGCGTCCACTGAGTCGTGGGTTTCTGCTCTTGCCAACTTCTTTACAGCTAGGATAAAGTTGATTCAGGACTCCTTTCCCTCAAGGATGGTGGAAGCGTGCCTCAGCTTTGCGGATGAGCCAGTTCCATCGGCTCCCGAGGAGTTCATCTTGGCCGATTTTCCGCCTATTTCAGCTGCATCGTCATTGGCATTGATGGTCAATCTTAAATCTGGGTCGCCTCTTGACCCATGCCCTGCCAAATTCTTGGCGAAAATGGCGGCGGTTGTAAATCCCTTGGTAAATCCACTCTTGAATCTCTCTTTGTGTGAGGGGGTGGTCCCGCAGGCTTGGAAGCAGGCGATGGTGATCCCCCTCCTCAAGAAACCTGGCCTAGACCCTGAGGCGTTGGCCAATTATAGGCCAATCTCTCTTCTTCCTGCGCTGGCTAAAATTGTGGAGAAGCACGTGCACACCGTGCTCTCTGGATTTTTGGAAACCAACGATCTGCTTCATCCTACTCAATCTGGCTTCCGCCCCAATTTAAGCACCGAGACGGCGCTTTTGGAGGTGTCTGAAGCCATTAAGGAGGCACTGGATTCAGGAGGTAAAGCTATGCTTGTCATGCTTGATTTGTCGGCGGCCTTTGACACCGTCCCCCACGAGGGTCTCCTCGTCAGACTTCATGAGATCGGTCTGAGGGGGACGGTGCTCAGCTGGTTTAGATCATTCTTAGCGGACCGTCGACAAACGGTCTGGGTTTCCCCAAGCTCTGCCGTGATGCCGCCTTTGGGAGTCGGAGTCCCACAGGGCTCTGTGTTGAGTTCGACTCTTTTTAACATCTTTATGACTCCATTGGCCGCTCTGGCGGAGTCCTTGGGGGCCCAGATCGTATCCTATGCCGATGATACTCAGCTCCTCGGAGAGAGTATTCGACGGAGAGAGTATTCGTGAGTGCCTTGGGGCTGTTTTCAAATGGTTCCAGCTGAACAGCCTCAAATGCAACTCAGATAAGTCTGACGTACTCTTTTTTTGGTTGTACCTCTGATCCAGATTGGCAGGAATGGTGGCCGACTAATATGTTTCCTCCTGCACATTCCTCCCAGCAGGCAAAAAATGTGGGAATTAAGATCGACAATGGTCTGACGCTGAGATCTCAGATCCTCGGTCTTACGGGTACATGTTTTGGCCTCCTGAAGATGCTCCGGAAGTTTCTTCCTTTGCTTTCAGAAGAGCACAGGAGGATCACTGTGCAGGCCTTAATTGGCTCCAGATTGGACTATTCTAATGTCCTATATCTGGGTCTTCCGGAGTATCTGCTACAGCGCCTTCAGGCGGTCCAGAATTCGGCTGCTCGGGCTATCTTCGGCCTTCATAGGTGAGCCAGAGTGTCTGGCCTTCTGCAGTCGCTTCATTGGCTGCCTATCCGGAAGCAGATAGTTTTCAAGGCGTTGACGCTGGCTCATAAGGCTCTCTATGCCTCGGGCGCGAAATATCTGCAAAGGAGGCTTACTTTTTATCGCCCGGCTCGATCTTTGCGATCCGAATCTCTCTTCCTTGCGGTGTTCCCTCGAGTAAAGAGGGCCCGCGTAGGGGGTCGTTCCTTCAAGCTGAAGGCATCGCAGCTTTGGAATGCTTTGCCATTGTCTGTACGTAGCACGTCTAATTTGCTGACCTTTAGGAAGGGCCTTAAAACTTGGCTCTTTGCCTCTTAGCATGCTTTCTTCCTCAGTTTTGCTGTCTTTCTTTTATCTCTCTGTGTTATGATTTTATGTTTTCAAGCTGCCAATAAAAAGCGCCGGGACACTCCAATGGAGTAGCCGTGCGCTATAGAAATCCTAAATAACATAACATAACATAACATATAACTGTATATGTATGAGGATTATGTTACTTTGGAATGTTACATATTGTCCCCCCTTCATTGGTCCCCCCCCCATGGTGTTTTATGGCATATTTTCATTTATGGTGTTACTGAAGTAAAAAAATAAATCGCAGGAAGTGAACAGAAACAAATTGAGGTCTGACTACATTTTACTGGATTATGGCAGTGGTTGCTGTTGACATTATTCCCAGGCCAGATTGATTTTGGTATCCCTTTCAAGGCGGAAGCTCTGGCTGTGATGTTGGAGTTTGTCTGAAGGTTCTTTTTTGGATTTATACACTGTTAATTGTAGATCCTTAAGTATGTTCTGCCAGGAGACACAAAGAAAGAGGAAGGACCATGATGTCTTAAGTCCTTATATTGTTTGACAACCACTGATTTGTGGTTGAAGGGGTATGAAATCACTGTAAAGGTTCCTGGGAAATTACGTTTTTGATTTGGAATGTTTTCATTGACTGCTGTGTTTTGAGCAGTAAAGAATGAGAAGCATAATCCTTGCCTCTGTGTCCTTAATAGAATTGTAAATTCTTGATGCGGCAGCTCTAAAAAAAAAAAAAAAAAAAATGTTTTATTGTTCATTCCCTAAGTGATTATACCAACAGACCTGATTCAGGCTGGAGACTCATAATTTTTGAAGTAAAAATGGCCTAATTTTAGCTTTCTCCCACCTCAAATTGCCCCTGCTTCAATAGAAGTCACTGGGGAAAATACTACCCCAATTTCTTTTATTCAAAATCTCTCCTTTTTCTGTTGTAAAATGTTGGCATGTATGTACGATCATGCATGCCAAATAGGCCCGATTCAGGCGGGAGACTCCTAAAATACCTTTATTTTGGCTGTCTCCCGCCTTAAATTGTCTCTGCTTCAAAAGAAGTCAATGGGGGAAATACAGTGTCCTAAATATTTGCTTTAATTCTCCCACTTTCTGCTTCTAAAATATTGGCAGGTATGGCTGATGCACCATTCAAGGTAGCTACCAACAAGCTTTGTCCGGCCATAAACTGATGTTGAATGCTCTTCACATGAATACAGACAAGAATGACATTGTACCATTAAAAGAAAGATAATTCATTACAGAATGGTGGCATCCAAAGAAATCAGTGCGGACATCTCATTTAGACTGTGCTGTTTATTAGATCTCTTGAAAACTAAAATAACATCAACAACAAGTCTAATTAACATACTTTTATTCTAAATCAACCTACTTATATTTGACTTGAAAAGAAAATTACCGGATCTGTGAGGTCAAATTAATAGTGTCCTACAATTTGAGACCATTTGAAGATGGCCGCCACGTTTGCCAAGCTTGTGTCCTTCGTCTACGTCAAATAATGACATTTTACCGTCAGTCGCTCTGAAAGCCGTGTTTGTACGAACCCGGGTCTGTGTGGTCAAATTATTGGTATCCTACAATTTGAGACCATTTGAAGATGGCCGCCACGTTTGCTAAGCTTGTGTCCTTCGTCTACGTCAAATAATGACATTTTACCGTCAGTCGCTCTGAAAGCTGTGTTTGTACGAACTGGTCATCAGCGCCGCGCCGGAAGCGGCAGTGTTCTGTGTTTGCTTTCGGGTAACAGCGGCTTTAGTAGGGCCTGGAGTCATCGGAAAGGGAGAGTGAGACGCAGACACCATGGGAGTCCCAAAGTTTTATCGTTGGATCTCAGAGAGGTACCCATGTCTTAGCGAGGTGGTGAAGGAGCACCAGGTAAGCAATGAGGGTGGCAGCTCTAGAAACACTGTTCGCTGAAATTAATGTTATATTTCCCTATACTAATTAACCACTAATTCTGTTTGAGTTCCGGAGAAGCGTGCCTCTCGCCGAAAAGCACTTCGACGCCTTGTCAGGGCAGTAAGCGCTACTAGATACATGTAGTTACAATTACTCTCTTACGCTGGCAGAGTCCCTCGCTTTGGGGACTAGCATGCCATTGACTTTCTTCTACCTAGAGCGTCAGTTGTCTCTTTTCGCTACCTCTCTCAGACTCGAAGAGTGTGTCTTGTGTTCTTTGGGGGGCATTATTTGCTCACCTTTTTGACTGCGTTGGGATTTTGTTAACTGCAATCAATAGACACCACAACAGATAGAGCATTATATATGTTCCATTTAGTTGGTGGATGTTTAACAGTTCGATCAGCAACTTGGGAGTTGATTGCCCACATTTAAAACATTACACGTTGCTACAGGTTTCCCGAATTGGATATACATCTTGATGTTTACTTATTTGTAGTTGGTACTGCAATTTTTCGTCTACGCCCGACATTCAGGACGCGTCCTCCTCTTTTCCCCCCCTCCCAGGAGCTGCGATTAATCTTCTGGACCTGACAGGGATTTATTTCCTTTGGGACTGGAATTCCGCGGGACTGACATGGGACACACCTTTGGATCTGACCGGTGACTATGTCACGTCCCCTCCGGACCTGGCAGGAGACACTCTCACGCCCCTCATGACTTGGTAGGAGTTACTTGGCCATTTTCTGGTTACTAACCTTACTACAACTAGGTGAGTGACCCCGACCCCTAAGACAGACACTTCGTTGCTACCATTTCATTTACCTAAGAAAACAAAACGTGATCATTTTCCATCCATTCGAGATGCACATAAGTACCATCTACTCAGAAGACATAGTTTGTCACAAAGTCCATTTGAACATATCGACACGATGACCTTTTGCGTGTGTCGGCGGTATAATGATCGTTGCGAGGAAGAAGGGATCTAAGTGATATAATAACTGGCAAGTAATTGAAACGTTATCATACGATCTCCTTCCAGACGTTAGTGGGTTATCAAAACCCCCGAGGTTAAGATTACCAGACCAGTTGCACAGTTCGCCTGTTCAGGATTTTTCTTTTACACATTATTGTTATCAATTGCGTTAGTTGATTTAGATCAAGTTAACTGTGAACAAGAAATAAGTCACAGAATGTATTAAGCCGTAAAAATAAATACATGGTGTAGACAAGGAGCTATAGGTTAACCTTAGCAGACACGGCCTACCAGTCCACAAGAGAACCTATGTCGCCGAAACTCGTACAGGTAGTAATGTAAATGCATGATCCTTATAGAAATATTAAGTGAAATATATTATTTGAAGCAATCAAATTATATTGGTCTGGGTCACATCTCTCCCGCACATGCAGTGTGTTCAATCCCACCAGAGAAAAGGAATGGTCTTTAAATTAGTATGACATAATAGACTATTGCTCAAATTGAACAGCTGTCACTACTTGTCGACGAAGCTCCTATCAACAGTCAATCCGTAAAGACACTGAGGACTGAGCAACTAGTTAGCCTTTTGAGTGTTAGATGTTGTGCCGGTGCCTAAAACGCAAACACACAGAGACATGAGATTTTAACATTGTTATTCCTTGCTTTTGATGTCTTGTGCAGAAATATTGTTCCAAATATGTATGAAATTACAGTAATTAAAATCACACTTGTCAGTGTCTCAGTAATATCTGGATATACTCATGCATCCAGGAAAATTTTGTTGGTTTTCGAACTGTCATTTTGGTCCATTGATCCATTTGTTTTCAGGCTCTGTCTTTTGTCTAAGTTTGGATTCATGTTTTTTTTCCCCAAAACAAATTCTATTTTGTTTATATGGTACCATCTGGGCAATAGTCCTGCATATACACATTAACCCCTTCGCTGTGGCGGGAATTCCGCCGCAGCGCTGGGGGGTGCGGGGGGGCAGCGCGGTGGCGCTGTGCTCACGACGGAGCCGCTCCGTCATGAGCCACGGTTGAGCTGTGCTCATGTCGGAACGGTTCCGTCATGACTCCGCCCAGTTGCGTTGTTTCCCCCAACCCCCCCCCCGCCCCCACAGGCGGGGAAACAGCGCCGCGTGGGCGGAGCAGCCGCCAACGGTCGTGGCATGACGGAACCGCTCCGTCATGAGCACACGGCAACCGTGGCTCATGACGGAGCGGTTCCGTCATGAGCGGGGAAGGGGTTAAAACATTGGCTAAATCGACGTACAGGTGGGTGAACAAGCGCAGTTCCCACACGAGAGTTCAAAAGAATATACAATACAGTATATCGCACAGGTGTGTCAAGCAGGTACATTTTACGCAGTTGTGGAGGCAGGAAATACAATACAGTACAGGAGTATCGCCGCAAATGTATTATGCAATACGCATTATAGTCTGGGGACTTAGGACGATTTTTACGGAGGATCATATGAGGAGGATGAGCAATCAAGGGACTTCCATAGTTTCCTGTGGGCTTTACGCCATGGAGAGGTATGGAGTGCGACATTATCTGCTCCTCTAAGGAAAGATGGCCATTCCTGCCACATTCTAAAAGAAACATCATTGGTGTTTTTCCACTTACTCAATACAATTTTACAGGCCATGGTGAGCATGACATCTAGCAAGTATCAGTCATTCACATTTTCGACCTTAGGGTCCAAAGCACCTAATATAATCTAGGAAAATTCCCTTGGAGGAACTATGTTGAAAGTATTGCTTATACACTCGTAAACCTTGTCCCAGTATGTTTGTAAGGTAGGGCAATAGAAGAGCATGTGGGCGAGGTTACCGACGTTAGATTTACAGTTCCAGCACGTCAGGCTCTCTCACTAAGGTCAAGTTTAAAGATTTTCTCGGGCGTCCAGAATGTCATTAATTAGCATAAGTTTGGTGTGCGACAATATTGGAGATATTTTATTCGAAAATGGAGTGATCTGTATTTTCTCCCAATCGTATGGGATATTGCTGGAGTTGGGTTCAGATTCCCATTTAACTTCACATTTCATGTGAGATTTGCGAGGCTTAGGGGAAAGAAGTTTAAAAGAAGTTTATGTATTTTGGAGACGGTGTGTCCTGACTCTAGTAGCTGTGACGTCTTTGAGACTATCAACGGATCAGAGGGTTTAATGGAGCGCATCGAGAGGAGAGATTTTGGCTTTAGGTATTTATAAAATTACAAAGGTTTTAGCCCGTGACGAGTCATGAGGATGGTAAAAGGTAATAGGAGGGACCCTATAAAAAGATTTTTGACTAGATTTATGCCGTTTTTAGACCACTGTTCCCAATGGAGCGTCTCTCCATCAATCTTCAGGCTCTGGTTGCTCCAGAGAGAGGATAAATTGAACTTATTGATTTTTAGTGTGGAGAGGTGTTCCAGTCGTAATAGGGCTCTCTTAGTATTAAGCAAAATGTATTTGTGGAGATGGGATACATCCATGGTGAGGAGAGCAGGTAGAGGCATATCATTGATGATTGACCTCTCTATATCAATCCAGACAGGGATGTAGTTTTGAGGGATTTGCTAGTTGGCACCTTGTTTGCAAAGATACGCTGTTTGATAGTTCCTAAAGTTCGGAAGGTCCAGATCACCTTCTCTTTCGGTAATTGAATTTTTTTCATTGATATTCTGGGTTTCTTGCCTTGCCAACGGAACGTATTGAAAAGTTTATAGATTCTCTTCTGGAAGTCATTTGAAAACGTCATTGGTAGCATGCTAGCTAGATAGTTAACAAGAGGAGTAATCCTCATTTGTAAAGTCTCAGCTCTTCCCCACCAAGATAGAAATTTAGATGACCAACCATCTAGCAATGAAGAGATTTTCTTGTGGAGTGTGTTCTCATTGGTTTGGAGGGTGGTGATCAGATCTCCTGTGAAGACCAAGCCCAGGTACTTGAAGCACTTAGGTTGCCACAGGAGACCCGAGTCACCCATAATTTTTTTACCACCAAGGTTGTTCAGGAGTTTAACCTCAGTCTTGTCTTTATTTAATTTGTACCTGGATACTGCAGCAAAGTCTTCTATTGAGAACATGAGCTCAGGGATAGCAGCTTCGGCGTTCTCGGAGACAACTAATACGGCGTCGGCATAAGCAGTAATCTTGATCGTACAGTTATTGAAACGTATCCCTGAGATCTGCGAGTACCATGGCTGGGCACTTGAGTAATTTGTAGTTTTTCTATTTATTTACTTAATTTTTATTTCTCATGATTTGTATTATTATTATTATTATTATTATTATTGTTTTAATTTGTTCATTTCTTGAAACTCAATAAAAATGATTTGAAGAGATTTTTTTTTGGATAAATCAAGAGTACCAAATTTCGCATACAATATAAGTGCCAATAACCGATATAACAATAAAATCTTTGCTGGATTCATGTTTCTGATTTTTTTTTTTTTTTTTTTTTTTTTTTTTTTTTTTTTTTTTTTTTTATTATATAGCCAAGGAGTTGGTACAAACCAGCAGTTGTTGGACAGCACAGCCAAAATGAACACATCACAGAATAAAACACTTTTCTGATGTCAAGCAAGAATTGAGTCCACAGTTTTGCATTCGCAAGGTGTGGAGCAATGAGATTTACATCCAACCTATTACAATAAGGAGCTCACTGTTACACGTCCCGCTTCTTGTTTCCTGACCCTCTACCCGTGCAATACACTACATGTCCCATAACGCCCTGAGTCTGGAGGGAGGGATTGCGTGCCTTCCCATGCTGCTTAGCGCGCCGTGTTTAAAACTGATTGGTTGTCGGATAATCAGCGCTTGGCTTTCTAAGCTCCAGCTAACCACGCCGTGAACCCAAGTCCCGGAGACACCTACGAGTCGTCTCACCCTGACAACGCTTTGTATCCTGACACGCCGATCCTGTGAAGACCCGTCAGCAGCCTGGCGTTGATTTTCTTGTTACTTTGGATTCTCCGTAGCCCGTTGTGTTCGAGCCGTGCGGAGCTGCACGTCCTCCCTTTATTCCTTTCCGCCGTCTCACCGTGGCGAATTTCCAAACTCACCTGAAGAGAAGTGACTGCTCCCCCTCCATGTATCGTCCACCATTCTCCCTTTCAGAGGCACGCCGGTGCGGAGAAACATTGTTGCCCTGAGTATTGGCGAAGGACCCGCCACAACTATCACCGTAAGAGAAATCCTTCGTTTATTCTTCGTGTGTAGCCTACACGCTAACCAAACAAAGTTCGGGCGCATCAGAACCTATCAATCCTGTTTTTGAAGTGTGAACTATTACTTAAGGACCTGCCCTTGTGTCTCTCGGATTCTTTATTGGTGTGAGAGGGTTAATCCTTGAGTGACAGTGAAACTCAGGGGAAAAGAAGTAACCCGTTTTTGTTTTCAAGATTATTTGGAATTTCCTTTGCACTACTTTCGTTTTCTGAAGGAGACGCTCAACGTGTCCTTTGAATTACGGAGAACTCCGTGATTAATTCAGACACTCGTCCTCTCCTAACTCGCGGATCCTCCCCCTTATTTTTCTACACAACGGACTGTTCACGAATAAGGTATTCCTTGATAATACATGCCTTATCTAGAAGACGTCATTACAGGCTGGGCGAGTTTATCCATTATGTAAGTTTGGGAGAGCACACAACCAGTATTGTTGTTATAGGTCAGTGTTCTTACACATAGTTTGTTCCCTCAGGAAAATTAACCTGGTCATTCTCTTTTGTCTCTCCTGTTTATTATTTTTGTTTGCTACAGTCCCGCCTTCTTCTAATCACACCATTCCCTGTTGATGCCGTAACTAGCGTGGTCCTGTTGACGTCTCCTTTCTTCTTCTGGGTATCCCTCGTTGGTCTATAACTTCTTAAGTACAGATCTGAGGACATACCTTGTGGGGAGAAGTGAGACACTATCCTCGCTCCTGTGGACCCTGGTTTTTCTGCGGTTCTGAGTTCCAACCCCAACAGAAAGCCAAGCCCACGTTGTAGATATCCCCTGAGCGAGGATGGATAAAACAACGGCGTTTGTTCCGCTCATGGAAGCGTCATCAGAGACGACTATGAACGAACTAACGGCCGCAGTCGTGACCTTACAATCCGAACTGAGAATACTCAAAACCGAAAATCAAAGGTTAATAGCTGAATTAGACACTCTGAAATCGCAACATGAGGGAGCAACTCCTAAATATAAACGTAGCTATATTCAGCCTGTGCACTTCCAGGTCCCTATGTGTGAGAAGTTGGCCTGGTATATGATGTTCACTAGTTAAAGTGACCACCTTGTACCATGCCAAGCAACCCTTATGGTGTGGTTGTAAGTCAACCTTTTCGGACTAGCTGCCCTAGTGGTAGCGTAGGCTAAGCAGTCTTTAAGGCTAAACTCGTTAAAGCGTGTTAAGCAGGCTGTTTTACCAAATGTAACCCCCCTTTATACCAATGAAAGGACACCACACAGATATATATTCAAAATATATATGTATTTATTTCTCAAAGTATCCCCTAGACTCTTTATGAGCACAGGAGCACAAATCGTTAAACAAGACAACGTTATAATATACAGAAGTTGCACTTTATATGGATGGGCCCGGGTGGCCACTCAAACCATATACTAAAATAGTGGTATAAGTACCACGAACAGGAAAGGGAAAAGGCCTAGGGCCTCTAGAATCGCTGGGCCTACAAGGAGTTAACTTTAGTTAGTGACCAGGAGGTCCACGGGTCGCGTGTGCAGTGAGTAAAGTCACACGCGGGCTCCCATAGGTTTTCAATGGGTGCGTAAAAGTTACTGCAGAAAGGATCTTCTGGATGGACTACGATCTCAAGATTCAAAACAGACACTAGAGATGTTTCTCTACACTTGGGCACCGGAGTGCCAGCGTTACCTCACCCACAGGAAGCGGGTGCATAGGTCTCGAAGTGCGTCGGGATTCTTCTATCGATTCAATGGAGCCTGATGACAAAGATGCTGCAGGCGGTCGGTCCGGAAGAGCTGCGTTGGATCCAAGGGTGGATCGGAGTTGTAGAAGACCTGAAAGCAGAGGGGACAGTGTTCACAGTCACTAGCCAGTGACCGGCGTGGCACCAGGTAGGTACCAGGCGATGTCGGGTGCAAACAGGTGATGAGGGGTAGCTTGTCTCCGCAGCCACGTTGTCCCTGAAGGTCGACGACGTCCAGGAGTCGGTTCACGAGCTGTCCCACGCAGGCTCTCGCTGTCGGCGGTGTCGGCGACTCGAAAGAAGCAAACAAGCCTTGGCAAAGGCAGGAGTCATAGAAAGAGATGTAAGCTGATTGTTCTGACCAGCATGGTCAGAGGGGCTGCTCTTTTGGAGAGCAGCTAGGGCCAGTCTGGAGCAACCAGACCAGCGTCGTTGATTTTCAAATAGGTCGCCAAAATGGCCACTAGCCAACGGGCCAGGGACCGAGCAGGCGCGTCGAGATGCAAAGTGCAGAGGGGCCCCACGCAGATCGTGGAGATGCTGGAGGGCTCAACTTTGGTGCAGATGCTGCCCGGGTGTTGGGCTTCTCAGGACCCAAAGCACAACTTGGAGGGAGCCTCTGTCGTCGCGCTTGCAGCTTGTCGTCGGTCTTTCAAGATGGCTGGCTCCACGTGTCTCGGTGCCTCCACGGGTTCCTTCTTTGCAGGGACTGTGGATCGGGCTGTGAGAGGTCTGGAGGTCCAGGTCTTGTCGGGCTCTGGGCTCGGGCTCCGGCAGGAGGCGGCGGCAAAGCAGACATTCAATAGCTGGTTGGTGCTTGCGTTAGCAAGATCGTCACTCCCTGACCATAGGGGAGATTTCCTTCAGTCCTCTGTGCAGCAGAGCGTCTCAGTTCCCGTCTTCTTCTTGTGGTTAAGTTAATTCCAGGATGTCCGAAGTCTTAGGACACAGCTCCTACCTTTAAGCGGATTCTAGGGGCCGGACTACCTGCTAGGTCCCTCCCTATGGGTGGGACCAGGAAGGGGGGTGGTTACACCCCCAATCCTTTGTCCAGCTGGCCCCAGGTCCGGGGCTGGTGTGCCCCAGGACCGGTTTGAACTGGCATATGCACCAAGGCTCCTTGTGAGCCTCAGGCATGTCTGATTCTATTGAAGCCCTACCTGACCAATACACAAAATCCTGTCTGGGGTGGTGCATGCACCTCCCCTGGCAGGAAACCCTTTGTCCACGTCTCCCAAGCTGGAAGGACTCCCAGCAGCAGGAGGGCAGACTTGTGTCTGTGGTGGCAGCATCCATTTTGTGGAGCTGAGGCTATGTCTGATTTTACCCAGGTTTCAGGTACTGTACATGTCGTGTCCCTCTAGAAGGGTGGAATGCTAACCCCGTCGCCAGAATTGGCGAGGGGTTAGTATTCCAATTCGTATGACACCTTACTCGACATGTTTTGATAAAGCCAAACCAAAGATAGCATTTAACCGCGAGTTTCATAATGCACTTAAGAGTATATGGTATGGCGATTATCTGGAAACAGCAAAAGGAAGTGGTTCCGATCACTGCAGACAGGCTCAGCTCATGCCAGAGCACCATCTCACATGAAACCAAGCACTCTGCCTTCAGGATTGTTAAGGCCTGCCATAGGAGTGACTTATAGGTTAATATGTGTCCCATTTAAGGTTAGGTATAGGTATACTACACCTAAGTAAGAGGTGATTACACCAACTTACCCCAGCTGAGTGATCAGCCAGTTGTGTCAAATTGTTAGGCCAGGCCAGGGGTGGCATAATACATGCTTCAGCCCCTGGTAGGCCTTAGATACACCAATGCCCTGGGTACCTAGTGTACACTGGTACAATGGGCTCATAGGGTGATCTAGTTCCAATTGGTTATGCACCTAAAGTGCATAGTGTGAATTTAGTAGAGAGAACAGCAGGCTGGGGGTCTGATTAGCAGGCCCACAGCCTCAATATGTCAAAAACCAGTGAAGCAAAAAGCAAAAATTTGGGGTGACCATAGGATAGCAGACCCTACACACCCCCCCCCCCAAACGCAGGGACATTAAACTAGCCATGACCAGTCTCGTCTTCATGTCCTAAGTGGAAGTACCTGGAGAGACCATCTGCATTCCCATGGTCTGTACCTGGCCGGTGCTCCACTGTAAAGCCCATCCCCTGTAGGGAAATGGACCACCTAAGCAGTTTGGGGTTTTCACCCTTCATCTGATTTAGCCACAAGAGGGGCTTATGGTCGGTCTGAATCTTGAAGTGAGTGCCAAACAAGTATGGCCTCAGCTTCTTCAGGGCCCACACCACAGCAAAGGCCTCCCTCCCAATAGCTGACCAATTCTTCTCTCTGGGGGTCAACCTTCTGCTAATAAAAGCAATGGGTTGGTCTTGACCATCTACATTAAGTTGTGACAGCACAGCTCCCACACCCAACTCAGAAGCATCTGTTTGGAGAATAAACTCTTTGGAGTAGTCAGGACTTTTCAGGATAGGTGCAGAGCACATGGCCTTCTTCAGGTCATCAAATGCCTTTTGACAGCTTACTGTCCACTGAACCTTTTTGGGCATCTTCTTGGATGTCAGATCATTAAGAGGAGTCACAATGGACCCATAGTTCTTAACAAACTTCCTGTAGTACCCAGTCAAGCCCAAGAAAGCTCGAACTTGAGTCTGGGTTGTTGGAGGAGACCAGTCCTTGATGGATTGTATCTTACTCTCCAGTGGTTGAACTTGGCCTCCACCTACAAGGTGGCCCAAATACACAACCTTACTCTGCCCTATCTGGCACTTAGTAGCCTTGATAGTGAAGCCTGCCTTTTGCAGAGCCTCAAGTACCTTCTTCAGGTGGATCAGGTGATCCTCCCAGGTGGAGCTAAAGACAGCAATGTCATCAAGATATGCTGCACAAAAGTCATCCAACCCAGTAAGGACTTGATTCACCAACCTTTGGAAGGTGGCAGGTGCATTCTTCAGACCAAAGGGCATCATCAAAAATTGATAGTGCCCACCTGGGGTTGAGAATGCTGTTTTGGCCTTAGACTCCTCAGCTAATCTGATTTGCCAATAACCAGCTGTCAAGTCAAATGTGCTCAAAAACTTAGCAGAAACTAGTTTGTCTATGAGCTCATCTGCCCTTGGAATAGGATGTGCATCTGTCCTAGTGACAGCATTGAGTCCTCTGTAATCCACACAGAACCTCATCTCTCTCTTGCCATCTTTGGTGTGAGGTTTGGGGACCAGAACCACTGGGCTAGCCCAGGGGCTCTCTGAGGGTTCAATGACACCCAGTTCCAGCATTTTGTGTACCTCAGCCTTTATACAGT
The DNA here is from genome assembly GCF_964204655.1 of Triturus cristatus. NCBI lineage: Eukaryota > Metazoa > Chordata > Amphibia > Caudata > Salamandridae > Triturus > Triturus cristatus. The sequence goes on from NC_140594.1 coordinate 564,983,807, forward strand.
CCCTGACGTGGTCAGGTTGTCTGTAAAGTTTGTTATTTACAGGCAGACTGTCACCAGTGTCCACCACATGGGTGCACCAGTCAGTTTGACTAGGTATCAAGGAGAACATATGTTGAAATGATTGTAGAACCTGTCTACATTCAATCTGCTGATGCTCAGTGAGGTTGCCTCCAAGGGTCACTCCTTCAACTGAACCATCTTCAGGGTTCTGAGACAACAGGTCTGGGAGAGGGTCACTCTCTTCCTCCTGTCCCTCATTTGTAGCCATGAGCAAGCCCATGTCTGCCCTGTCAACATATGCTTTTAACCTGTTAACATGGAGTACCCTGTGGGGACTCCTGGGAGTTCCTAGGTCTACCAAGTAGGTAACCTCTCCCTTCTTTTCCAGGATTGTATGGGGTCCAGACCATTTGTCTTGGAGTGCTGCTGGGGCCACTGGCTCCAACACCCATACCTTCTGTCCTGGCTGAAACTCAACCAAGACAGCCTTTTGGTCATGCCAAGCTTTCTGTAAGGCCTGGCTTGCCTCAAGGTTTTTGGATGCCTTCTCCATATACTCAGCCATCCTGGAGCGGAGACCAAGTACATAGTCCACTATGTCTTGTTTAGGCTTTTTGAGAGGTAACTCCCATCCTTCCTTCACCAAACACAGTGGGCCTCTTACAGGGTGCCCAAACAACAATTCAAAGGGGCTGTAGCCAACTCCTTTTTGTGGGACCTCTCTGTAAGCAAACAGAAGGCAGGGTAGAAGGATGTCCCATCTTAGCCTGAGCTTTTCAGGTAATCCTTTGATCATACCCTTTAGGGTCTTGTTGAATCTCTCAACAAGCCCATTGTATTGTGGGTGATAAGGAGTGGTGAACTTGTAGTTGACACCACATTCCTTCCACATAGCTGTCAAGTATCCTGACATGAAGTTGGTACCTCTGTCAGAAACCACCTCCTTAGGAAACCCCACTCTGGAGAATACTCCCAGCAGGGCCCTGGCCACAACAGGAGCTGTAGTGGTCCTAAGGGGAATTGCCTCTGGATACCTGGTGGCATGATCCACTACCACCAGTATAAATCTGTGCCCAGATGCAGTGGGAGGATCCATGGGACCCACTATATCTATTCCCACTCTTTCAAAGGGGACCCCCACCACAGGTAGTGGTATCAGGGGAGCCTTTGTTGTGCCACCTGATTTGCCACTGGCTTGGCAGGTCACACAGGAGCGACAAAACTCCTTGGTATCTTCATTCATGTGAGGCCAGTGAAAGTGAGGGACAAGCCTGTCCCAAGTCTTGTTCTGGCCTAAGTGTCCTGCTAGAGGAATATCATGGGCCAAGGTAAGAAGGAAGCCCCTAAATTGCAGAGGTATAACCAACCTCCTGGTTGCACCAGGCTTGGGGTCTCTAGCCTCTGAATAAAGGAGCCCTTCATCCCAATACACTTTATGGGTACCTTGAGCATTCCCAGCAGCCTCAGCAGCAGCCAGCTGCCTGAGGGGTTCAAGAGATGGACAGGTTAACTGAGCCTGCCCCAAGTCAGCCCTGGAAGGTCCCCCTGTCCCCAGAAACTCAACCTGATCAGGTTCAAGCTCTTCAGGGACAGTTCCTTCAGGGTTCTCTAGATCATCTTCCTGGGAAGGCTGATCATCACTTGGAGGCAGGGGGGAAGGCACAGCCTTAACCCTCCTGTTCTTCTTCTTGGTAGGTGCTTGGTCCATTGTTCCAGGATCCAAGACCTGAGGTTCAGTGAGGCACTTTTTGGCCTGTGACCTGGTCACAGCAAGGACATGTGGTGATATACCTAACATCTTTGCATGTGTCCTGTACTCCACTTCTGACCATAGAGAACTCTCTAAGTCATTGCTCAACAAACATTCTACTGGGAGGTCTGCACTAACCACAACCCTTTTGAGGCCAGTTACCCCTCCCCATGAGAAGTTAACAATTGCCACACTATGTGAAGTAGTGGCATTGCTGGCATTGGTCACCAGGTAATTCTCACCTGGTATGTACTGTCAAGGATCCACAAAGCCTGGTGTCACCATAGTGACACTGGCACATGTGTCCCTGTAGGCTTGAGCCACTTTTTCATTTATTAAAGGAGTCTGTCTGTACTTGCCCAGGTTACTGGGGCTCACAGTCAGGGACAAATCCATGTCCCCATCACAGATCAAGACTGCCTGTGTCAGGTTTCTGTCTAAGTCAGAATCTCCTTCAGTTCCCATAGTGATTCCCACTACACCCTTTGTTTGGGGACCAACACTGCTAACAGTAGTACTGGGAGCAGGTGCCTTAGGGGCAACAGTGTTGGGGGCTCCACCCTTCCTACAATCACTAGTCCAGTGAGTTGTATTCTTGCAATGTTTGCACCAGGGTTTCTTTGGACCTTCTTTCTTCTTCCCTTTTGGCGGGGACCCACCCTCGTTAGTACTGTTTGGGGCCCTGTTGAAGACTTCTGGTCTTTAGGTTTCTGATCTCCACCCTTTTGGTCTGTTTTCTTCTGATCACCCCCTTGGCCCTGGTTCTGGTTCTTTTGCTTAACCCTGGTTCTGACCCATTTGTCTGCCTTCTTTCCCAATACTTGGGGAGAGGTCAGATCTGAGTCAACCAAGCGTTGATGCAGTTGCTGGTTCTGACAGTTATTTAAAATCTGTTCTCTCATCATCAAATTGTACAATCCTGTATAATCAGATACCTTACTTCCCAGCAACCAACCCTCCAAAGCCTTAGTGGCACATTCAATGTATTCAGACCAGTCCTGAGTCTGTGTCTTCTGGGTGTCTCTGAACATTAACCTGTACTGTTCAGTGGTTAAGCCTAACCCATCAACTAGGACACTCTTCAGGACTCTGTAGTTTCTGACCTCCTCCTCCCTAACAGTGAGGAGTCTATCTCTGCCTCTTCCTTCAAAGGAGAGCCATAAGATTGCTGCCCACTGGTCTTCAGGAACCTGCTGCACATTGCAGGCTCTCTCAAGAGCAGTCATCCATTTGTGGATGTCATCCCCACTTTTGTAGGGGGGCACAACCTTGGTCAGGTTCCTATTATTAAAGACCCTATCTTTGTCCTTAGGGACAATGCTGCCACCAGTGGGTATAGACCCACTCTCTTTAGGTTGCCTAGCCTTACTCAGTTTCTCCTCCATCAGAGCTACTTCTAGCTCCTGTTTCCTGATTCTCAGCTGAGCTTCCTGCATTCTGGCCTCATGCTCCCTCCTCTGAGGGGTGGTCATCCTTCTTCTGGAGTGACCTTGAGAGCCTCTAGAGGCATGAGAAGCATTAGAGTCACCTGAGTGATTCCTTTGCCTCCCAAGCCCCTGGTTAAGTCCACTGGGGAGATCCAATGGGGTGATCCCATTGTCAGTCCCCAATAGCCTTAGTTTAGCTGGGCCAAGTATAACACTTGGCACTGGGCTATTTCTCCCTTCATCCTCACTACCATCTGTATCCTTATCACTTTCATCCTCTGTAGTATGAATCTCATCTAAGGGGTGACTATTGGAAAGGGGTACCTCAGTGGCATCTTCAGAAGGGGGGCCTCCTGTTCCAGTCCCTAAGGGGCCTAACTGGGAGGCTTTCTTGAGAGCTTTCTGATCTTCATCAGCTTGCAAAAGCTCTCTGAGGTCAGCAGAAGTAGGGTTCTTGGGCTGTTTAAGGCCCCTGATATTTGCCAACTGCCTGAGCTCATTTTGATTTAGGGTAGCAAAGAGAGTTGGTGCCCTCTGGGGGTCACTCTCGACAGAGATGGGTACCTTGGACCCCTCTGCCCCCTCCATTGCTCTTAAGTGTGGGTGGATGTGTTGCAATCTACCTACACTTGGGTTTACCTACTAAACCTATCTAGTAGTTGTAGTCAGGGTGTGCTACTCCCTTTGCTCTACAACAACTAAGTTCAGTAGAACTTAAGTATATCTATCTGGTTTTATATGTACCTACAGGTACCTATGTGATCTTTCAATTGGTAACCAAGAGATTACAATGGTAAAACACAGCAAGCTCAAATCCAACCGCTGCTCACCAATGTGAGAAGTTGGCCTGGTATATGATGTTCACTAGTTAAAGTGACCACCTTGTACCATGCCAAGCAACCCTTATGGTGTGGTTGTAAGTCAACCTTTTCGGACTAGCTGCCCTAGTGGTAGCGTAGGCTAAGCAGTCTTTGAGGCTAAACTCGTTAAAGCGTGTTAAGCAGGCTGTTTTACCAAATGTAACCCCCCTTTATACCAATGAAAGGACACCACACAGATATATATTCAAAATATATATGTATTTATTTCTCAAAGTATCCCCTAGACTCTTTATGAGCACAGGAGCACAAATCGTTAAACAAGACAATGTTATAATATACAGAAGTTGCACTTTATATGGATGGGCCCGGGTGGCCACTCAAACCATATACTAAAATAGTGGTATAAGTACCACGAACAGGAAAGGGAAAAGGCCTAGGGCCTCTAGAATCGCTGGGCCTACAAGGAGCTAACTTTAGTTAGTGACCAGGAGGTCCACGGGTCGCGTGTGCAGTGAGTAAAATCACACGCGGGCTCCCATAGGTTTTCAATGGGTGCGTAAAAGTTTAAAAGTTACTGCAGAAAGGATCTTCTGGATGGACTACGATCTCAAGATTCAAAACACAGACACTAGAGATGTTTCTCTACACTTGGGCAACGGAGTGCCAGCGTTACCTCACCCACAGGAAGCGGGTGCATAGGTCTCGAAGTGCGTCGGGATTCTTCTATCGATTCAATGGAGCCTGATGACAAAGATGCTGCAGGCGGTCGGTCCGGAAGAGCTGCGTTGGATCCAAGGGTGGATCGGAGTTGTAGAAGACCTGAAAGCAGAGGGGACAGTGTTCACAGTCACTAGCCAGTGACCGGCGTGGCACCAGGTAGGTACCAGGCGATGTTGGGTGCAAACAGGTGATGAGGGGTAGCTTGTCTCCGCAGCCACGTGGTCCCTGAAGGTCGACGACGTCCAGGAGTCGGTTCACGAGCTGTCCCACGCAGGCTCTCGCTGTCGGCGGTGTCGGCGACTCGAAAGAAGCAAACAAGCCTTGGCAAAGGCAAGAGTCGTAGAAAGAGATGTAAGCTGATTGTTCTGACCAGCAAGGTCAGAGGGGCTGCTCTTTTGGAGAGCAGCTAGGGCCACTCTGGAGCAACCAGACCAGCGTCGTTTATTTTCAAATAGATCGCTAAAATGGCCACTAGCTAACGGGCCAGGGACCGGGCAGGCGCGTCGAGATGCAAAGTGCAGAGGGGCCCCACGCAGATCGTGGAGATGCTGGAGGGCTCACCTTTGGTGCAGATGCTGCTCGGGTGTTGGGCTTCTCAGGACCCAAAGCACAACTTGGAGGGAGCCTCTGTCGTCGCGCTTGCAGCTTGTCGTCGGTCCTTCAAGATGGCTGGCTCCACGTGTCTCGGTGCCTCCACGGGTTCCTTCTTTGCAGGGACTGTGGATCGGGCTGTGAGAGGTCTGGAGGTCCAGGTATTGTCGGGCTCTGGGCTCGGGCTCCGGCAGGAGGCGGCGGCAAAGCAGACGTTCAATAGCTGGTTGGTGCTTGCGTTAGCAAGATGGTCACTCCCTGACCATAGGGGAGATTTCCTTCAGTCCTCTGTGCAGCAGAGCGTCTCAGTTCCCGTCTTCTTCTTGTGATTAAGTTGATTCCAGGATGTCCGAAGTCTTAGGACACAGCTCCTACCTTTAAGCGGATTCTAGGGGCCGGACTACCTGCTAGGTCCCTCCCTATGGGTGGGACCAGGAAGGGGGGTGGTTACACCCCCAATCCTTTGTCCAGCTCGCCCCAGGTCCGGGGCTGGTGTGCCCCAGGACCGGTTTGAACTGGCATATGCACCGAGGCTCCTTGTGAGCCTCAGGCATGTCTGATTCTATTGAAGCCCTACCTGACCAATACACAAAATCCTGTCTGGGGTGGTGCATGCACCTCCCCTGGCAGGAAACCCTTTGTCCACGTCTCCCAAGCTGGAAGGACTCCCAGCAGCAGGAGGGCAGACTTGTGTCTGTGGTGGCAGCATCCATTTTGTGGAGCTGAGGCTATGTCTGATTTTACCCGGGTTTCAGGTACTGTACATGTCGTGTCCCTCTAGAAGGGTGGAATGCTAACCCCGTCGCCAGAATTGGTGAGGGGTTAGTATTCCAATTCGTATGACACCTTACTCGACATGTTTTGATAAAGCCAAACCAAAGATAGCATTTAACCGCGAGTTTCATAATGCACTTAAGAGTATATGGTATGGCGATTATCTGGAAACAGCAAAAGGAAGTGGTTCCGATCACTGCAGACAGGCTCAGCTCATGCCAGAGCACCATCTCGCATGAAACCAAGCACTCTGCCTTCAGGATTGTTAAGGCCTGCCATAGGAGTGACTTATAGGTTAATATGTGTCCCATTTAAGGTTAGGTATAGGTATACTACACCTAAGTAAGAGGTGATTACACCAACTTACCCCAGCTGAGTGATCAGCCAGTTGTGTCAAATTGTTAGGCCAGGCCAGGGGTGGCATAATACATGCTTCAGCCCCTGGTAGGCCTTAGATACACCAATGCCCTGGGTACCTAGTGTACACTGGTACAATGGGCTCATAGGGTGATCTAGTTCCAATTGGTTATGCACCTAAAGTGCATAGTGTGAATTTAGTAGAGAGAACAGCAGGCTGGGGGTCTGATTAGCAGGCCCACAGCCTCAATATGTCAAAAACCAGTGAAGCAAAAAGCAAAAATTTGGGGTGACCATAGGATAGCAGACCCTACACTATGCCTTCTGTTTCCGTTCCTACTTCAGTAGGGGGTGAGGCTCTCCCTGTCAATGTGACGGTGGTGTCCCCCAACTCCTACCCCGGTAGCTATGCCTGAAAGATTTAGTGGAGATAGCAGTAAATTTGGAATCTTCATGAATCAATGTCATTTGCAATTTCTATGCAGGGCTACTTCCTTTCCCGACGACGCAGCCAAAGTGGCTTTTATTATTTCCTATTTGACAGGCAATGCTGCCATGTGGGCCGTGCCATTGGTGGAACAAGACGATCCCGTCTTATATGATTTGCCCCGTTTCAAAGAAAGAATGAAAAGTCTCTTTGCGAGACATCTGTACATCCAAGCAAGCGATAATGAGTTGCTGGGGTTAAAACAAGGGTCCAAAGACCTTTTGACGTACATCACAACGTTTAATAGGCTTATAGCTGAAACGCAATGGCCCGAGGATAAGAGAACCTCTCTATTCTACAGAGGCCTCAAGGACGAACTCAAAGATATACTATCTCAAATTGTCAATCCTCCCGAAGATTGTGCTTCATTTATAGATTTGGTGGTAAAGTTGGATCATCGCCTCTGTGAAAGACGAGGGGAAAAAAACTAAAGCTGAATACCCTCGGTTTCTGTTGCCGAAAGTGGAGAAAAGAGAGGTAAAGGATGGTATTGAACCCATGCAAATAGGGGGAGTGAGATCCCCGTTGACAAATGAGGAGCGAGACCGTAGACGTAAACTTAACCTCTGTTTATACTGCAGAAAAGGGGGTCACTTCGCTCGAGAATGTTCGGTTAGACCGAAAATGCCGTTTAAGAATACTACGCCAAAAATTGGAAATGCTACTTTGGCGGAAAACTAACAGACTTGGTTGAAAACGAGATCGTTCTTCCGAGTCCTCTTACTATGCAGATCTCATCCTGTGTAGCCCCTACTGTGGGTTTAGTACCTAAACATTTCACCTTGAATGTAGTATTTATACTGCCTTCCCAACATAGAAAAACGTTGCCCATACTCTTAGACTGCGGAGCATCGGGAAACTTTTTAGACCTAAATCTGTCCAGAACCTTGGGCATAGACTTCCTACCAAAACCTCAGCCCGAAAAAATACGTGCGGTGGATGGCACTGAATTAACCTCAGGCTTACTCACCTATCACACCCCTGAAATGACGATGGTGTGCGATAATGGGCATACAGAAAACATCGCATTTGATCTTATTGATACCCCTTCTTTTGGTGCCATTCTAGGAGTACCTTGGTTGCAGGTACATAACCCCCATATTTATTGGGTCTCTCGTAGAGTGACCTTGCGTTCACATTACTGTGTTTTGCATTGCTATCAAGACAATACTCTAGGACTCTCTCCTCTTTGTTGTGCAACTGTGAGTGCTAGCATAACCGAATTACCTCACACTTACAGTCAGTATAAGGATGTATTCGATGAAGTTAAGGCAGTGGCGTTACCACCGCATCGCACATACGGTTGTAGAATTGATCTAGTGCCAGGAGCGAATCTTCCGGTGAGTAGAATTTATGCTCTCACGGAGCCCGAAACCAAGTACTTATATGAGTACTTACAAGACATGCTCAATAAAGGATTCATACGTCATTCCACTTCCCCCTGTCTCATCTCCTTTTTTTTTTATACCAAAACGTGAAGGAGGTTTGCGTGCCTGTCTGGATTACCGCGCCCTCAATAAAGTTACGGTCAAAAACAAGTACCCTCTTCCACTCATCTCTAATCTGCTGGATCAGGTGAGCAGAGCAACCATTTTCACTAAATTAGACCTGCGAGGAGCTTATCACCTGATTCGTGTTAGAGAAGGAGATGAGTGGAAGACGGCCTTCCGCACTAAATATGGCCTTTATGAATATTGCGTGATGCCTTTTGGCTTGTGCAACGCGCCTGCTGCCTTTCAGTTTTTTGTTAATGATATTTTGCGCTAATACCTTGACCTTTTTGTTATCGTCTATATTGACGATATTTTAATATATTCTCAGTCCAAAGAAGAACACGAAATACATGTAAAGAAAATACTGCAGCGGCTTCAAGATAACCATCTCTTCGCCAAGTTAGACGAATGTCTTTTTCATGTTGACAAGGTGGCCTTCTTACGGTTCGTGATTTCCCCTGAGGGGATCCATATGGACCCAGCTAAAGTCTCGGCCATAACTACCTGGCCTAGTCACAACACAGTAAGAGAAGTGCAATCCTTTCTTTGGTTCTCCAACTTTTATAGAAGGTTTATAGATCACTTCTCAGAACTCATCCCACCCATCACCAGGTTGTTAAAAAAAAAGGGTGTTTCCTTTGAATGGGACGAAGCAGCTGAGCAAGCATTTCAAACCTTAAAGGCTAGGTTTGTGTCGGCCCCCATTGTGCGACACGCAGAGAGCTCTCAACCTTTCTATGTCGAAGCTGACGCCTCACTGTATGCGGTTGGAGGGGTGTTATCTCAAAGAGATATCACAACAGGTACTCTACACCCTATAGCGTATTTTTCAAAAACCCTCTCTGCAGCTGAACAAAACTACACCATAGGCGAAAGAGAGTTGTTAGCCATAAAAAGGGCTTTTCAGGAGTGGCGCCATTACTTGTTGGGTACTGTACAAGTCATTACCATTTTTTGGATCACCGTAAACTGCAATTTTTTAAATCTGCAAAGGCACTCACCCCCAGACAGATGAGATGGGTGTCCTTTTTCAGTGAATACGATTTCCTCATAACCTTCAGACCCGGAGTCAAACAAGGCAAAGCTGATGCCTTGTCTTGGATAGGGAAAGAAGACAAATGCAACAGAGAAAACCCCCCCCTCTCATCATCCCTCAACATAAAATAGCGATAACCAGAAGAGATGATACAGCAGGTTCATTTGTGGAAGAGCTAATCACAACATATGCCTTGCTTAATAATGAAGAATGGATAGCAAATCCGCAGAACACGATAGTAGACCACCTTTTCTACCATGCGGGTAAATTGTATCTACCTTTCCAAAAACTCAGATCGGTGCTTATTAGATGGTGTCATGATCTCCCTTTGGCCGCTCATCCAGGGAGCGAAAAGACATTAAAACTCTGCCAACAATGTTTTTGGTGGAAGGGGATGACGGAAGACATCAGTAACTACGTTAAGGCCTGTCCCACCTGTGCCAGTCAAAAAGGTCAGCATTGTGCTCCCGCCGGTCTGTTGCAACCCTTGCCCATTCCCCCCTCACCATGGTACTCCATTAGCATGGATTTTATAACAGACTTACCTGCCACCCAAGTGTTCAACACCATCCTCGTTGTTGTAGACATGTTGTCAAAAATGGCTCATTTTGTCCCATTGAAAAAACTCCCAACAGCGAAAGAGTTCATAGATGTGTTTATACAACACATAGTCAGGCTACATGGATTACCCTCTATCATAGTGTCAGACAGAGGCCCTCAGTTCATCTCCAGGTTTTGGCAGGGTGTGTGTCAAGTCTTGAAAATAGATCACCGTCTCTCTTCCTCATATCATCCCTAAACTGATGGGCAAACCGAGAGAACAAATCAGACTCTGGAAACGTATCTCCGATGTTTGTTATCTACCGTAACCAGTGATTGGGTACAAGCTCTCCCTCTGGCTGAATTTGCAAATAATAACTCACAGCATACAGCTACCCAGGTATCGCCCTTTTTCTTTTCCTATGGGTACCACCCTCACTGGCTGCCCCTACCATTGCCACGGGTGTTAACTCAACTCCCTGCAGTATCAGAACATCATACGGAGCTCCATGATATATGGAATAAGGCTACCTTACACTTAAGAGAAGCAAAAAAGCACATGAAAGAACAAGCAGATAGACATAGACGGCCAGCCCCTGAATACGCTGAAGGCGACATGGTATGGCTATCCACTAAAACTCTCCAATTAGATGGACCCCGAAAATTGCAACCTCGTTACATAGGACCTTTTCCTGTTAAAAGTCTTATAAATCCTGTGGCCATCAGATTAAAGCTACCCCCTGAATATCAGATCCATCCTGTTTTTCACACCTCCCTACTCAAGAAATATGAAACCCCTTCCAGTCCCGAAACTCCTCCCCCTCCCATCCTCATTGAAGGAGAACAGGAATTTGAAGTGAAAAGAATAATGGATTCCCGCAGACACAGAGGCAAATTGCAGGATCTAGTAGATTGGGTAGGGTACGCTCCAGAGGATAGGTCGTGGGAACCCGCTGAAAACATACATGCCCCTTTACTAGTGAGAAGATTTCATGCCTTGTATCCCGACAAACCCCGACCAGTAAGAAGACCTTTAGGGGGGAGAACTGTTACACGTCCCGCTTCTTGTCTCCTGACCCTCTACCCGTGCAATACACTACATGTCCCATAACGCCCTGAGTCTGGAGGGAGGGGTTGTGTGCCTTCCCATGCTGCTTAGCGCGCCGAGTTTAAAACTGATCAGTTGTCGGATAATCAGCGCTTGGCTTTCTAAGCTCCAGCTAACCACGCCGTGAACCCAAGTCCTGGAGACACCTACTAGTCGTCTCACCCTGACAACGCTTTGTATCCTGACACGCCTATCCTGTGAAGACCCGTCAGCAGCCCGGCGTTGATTTCCTTGTTACTTTGGATTCTCCGTAGCCCGTTGTGTTCCAGCCGTGCGGAGCTGCACGTCCTCCCTTTATTCCTTTCCGCCGTCTCACCGTGGCGAATTTCCAAACTCACCTGAGGAGAAGTGACTGCCCCCCCTCCCTGTATCGTCCACCATTCTCCCTTTCAGAGGCACGTCGGTGTGGAGAAACATTGTTGCCCTGAGTATTGGCGAAGGACCCGCCACAACAATCACCGTAAGAGAAATCCTTTGTTTATTCTTCGTGTGTAGCCTACACGCTAACCAAACAAAGTTCGGGCGCATCAGAACCTATCAATCCTGTTTTTGAAGTGTGAACTATTACTTAAGGACCTGCCCTTGTGTCTCTCGGATTCCTTATTGGTGTGAGAGGGTTAAACCTTGAGTGACAGTGAAACTCGGGGGCAAAGAAGTAACCCGTTTTTGTTTTCAAGATTATTTGGAATTTCCTTTGCACTACTTTCGTTTTCTGAAGGAGACGCTCAACGTGTCCTTTGAATTACGGAGAACTCCGTGATCACTCCGTGATTAATTCAGACACTCGTCCTCTCCTAACTCACGGATCCTCCCCCTTATTTTTCTACACCACGGACTGTTCACAAATAAGGTATTCCTTGATGATACATGCCTTATCTAGAAGACGTCATTACAGGCTGGGCGAGTTTATCCATTATGTAAGTTTGGGAGAGCACACAACCAGTATTGTTGTTATAGGTCAGTGTTCTTACACATAGTTTGTCCCCTCAGGAAAATTAACCTTGTCATTCTCTTTTGTCTCTCCTGTTTATTATTTTTGTTTGCTACAGTCCCGCCTTCTTCTAATCACACCATTCCCTGTTGATGCCGTAACTAGCGTGGTCCTGTTGACGTCTCCTTTCTTCTTCTGGGTATCCCTCGTTGGTCTATAACTTCTTAAGTACAGATCTGAGGACATACCTTGTGGGGAGAAGTGAGACACTATCCTCGCTCCTGTGGACACTGGTTTTTCTGCGGTTCTGAGTTCCAACCCAGACACTGACACGAGAGCCCAGTACTTTATTAGTTTGTGATATTAGTCTGGTCATGTGTTAGTTGACCCAGCAACTATTACTACTTCATGGTGGGTTTAGAGTAAGAAGGAACAAATATCTGTCTAAATCCTCAGATTTTACTATTACTTTGGGTGAGTTCTTCACCATCAGTGCTATATACACAACTTGGTGCCACCAAATGTTCATAGGCGGCGTGTCCGGGGGCTACCAGTACTTGTAAACCATCATTTACACTGTTACTAATATCTGTATAATTGAATATTCTTATGTTAGTGACGTAGGACTCAATCTTCTAATACAAAAAAGGGTCAACCGAGTCTTCCTTTGTTGGCTTGGGTGAATAATGAGGTAGGTAAAGGTGCCAGCAAGGGATTCACTTGAAAACAATGTTACTATGGCAATTGTCTTATTTGGTGATCCCTGTGAGTGACATCTCAAGTAAATTGATTATTCTTTGATATATAGAACATGGTTTAAAGAGAAAAGTCAGTCTCGTAGGCAAAATCTACTAGACCATCATCAGGACTATTTTGTTTATATGAAGATGATAGACCCCCTATGAGGCGCCAGAGGCAGACAATAGCCTGGGGTGAATGGGAGCGGATTGTTCACTAAATCTGAATGTCCAGAAAACTTTCTAAATTGAATGACAAAATACTTTGTCAGCAAATCTATAAATCCAAATTCGGCCAGAGACAGAAGTTCTGCTGGCATCGGTGTCTCAGCAGTAAGAGGAAACCGATGCAGTAGACCATGCAAGTATTCTATCATTCTATTTAGAGAGATTGCTGGGCATTCATGTCCCTCTACTGGATTTACTGAACATTCTGTTTCCATACACATGAGCTGCTCTATGGGAGGCTTCTTGTGAGCACTCTAAACTTCTCTGTGTGGGTCTGACTCCTCCCACACATAGGATTGGCTTTTATGTGTGTCTTTCACTAATGAAAGCACGCAAATGGCTAAAGGCGGGTGTTTGTCCCACCTTCTTTTTTTTAATGTTCACTCCCACGGCGTTTAACTCTTGGGAGCGAGCAGCAGGGTGGCAGCTGTATTCCTTGTGGGTCATGTTACACAACGCGCCGTTCTTTCGCTAGTTTTACAAGCAGGACAGACAAAACGTGGATGTATGTAAAAGTCTGATATGTTTTGGCTTCTCATACCCAACATGGGGAAACTTAGGATTGCACCTCTCGGTGATAATTCATTTTCCGCCCAGCTAATGTTCACTTTAATTGTGCATATCGATAAAGCGCTTATTAAATTCAAGTTTCATGAAGTGCGGAATCCGTATTGATGAAAGAAAGGCGCACAGCCCCAATGGAAACAATAGCCGTGCTGCTGTACCCGGTCTTTATCGCTTTATTGCCAAACACACGCAGCGTCTCCTGGCTTTCTCTGTGTTGGCTAACGGCACAAATAGTGTGAACACTTGTTTATTTGCCCCTCACCCTTCCTCATAATGACGGCTGCTTTTCTCATGACAGATATAGTCACTGCTTCAATCGGCCAGTTTAGATTTATACTGCAAGCGTGTTGGTACTAATAGTGCCAAAAACGTACATATCGGCGTTGGTTTCCCTCTCTTAAAAAAGCACAGCATTGTTGGTGCTTGGCGTGAAGATAGTACAGTCCTGCCCTGCTTACAGTAACGGCTCATCAGCTGCGGCCATATGTTTTCTTCAGTTTTTGCCTTATCTTTAGTTATCTCATTTCTTAACTCTGTCTTACCCCTTAACAAACCCCCTTAAAAAAATGTATTGTTGCAATTGAACTGTGCCGTGTCTGATTAAAATATGTGCACTTTTTATTGTTTACAAGGCAGACGAATAAATCCCTCTCCTTTGGGCTCACCATACTTGTGATCATTACGCACTGCTAACAGTGAAACAAGACCTTAGATAAAACCCTTCTCCGTCTCTTTCACTTGCCATAAATAACCTTTTAAGAGTGCCACACTTGTTTGTTGATCTCAGTGCTGCATGTAGTAGACATTACTACGTGCAACCCTCGTACTCACAATGTGATGGCAGTCCAGCAATGCCTGCCCCAACCCCAGAAATGTTTTCATTTACAAAGATGCGCTTCATCATATTTAAAAAGCTGTACATACATCGCCAACATCTACACTTTTCTACAACATTCATCATTTGATTTCTCTCCATGTTTTCTACTTTTTAATGTTAACCCCATTTTTATGTCTTCCCCTTAAAAACGTCACTTCTCTGTAAAAAGCAGGTTCTTTGTTAGACTTGCGCTGCAGTCACTAAATTTGTGCCTGAGAAATGTGGTATTTTTGTCCACCACCCACCTCCTCTCCCCAACCGCGCTCCAAGCATTCGCCAAATATAACTTTGAGCACGTTCAGTTATGTTTTTTATTTGATCTTCCTTGACAAGTACCATCCAAGGCTTAATAAAGAAAGAGGAGACTGAAACCATTCCCTGTGTGGGAGGAGTTGCGCTTCAGTGATTAAGTTGTTTACTGTGAAACATGGAAACCAGAGTTGTAATCCCAGGTTCCCACTCGAAAACATTGAGTGATCCTGGGCAAGTTACTTTATCCGCTTTTGCTCATCAGCCTTCTCTCCATCTCCAGTTCTTTGATGTACCTAAATATTTAAGATTAACTTACAAACATCCTGAGTTACAATAGCATGCTAAAACCATTTCCAAAGAATGGGTAGAACCGTCTACCAGTGGGTACATAACCCCGTCGTACTGTGGTTTCAAAGGTGTTGTCTGCTGTCTTGACTTGCTTTATTTGCCTAGTACCACATACTTTGTTAATCACTTTGGGGCCCTGCTTTCCTAACCACAATATCTCTTTTCTAATTGGAGCCTGTGCTGTCTGTTTTGCTAAGGACTTCTTGGGTTAATTCTAAAAGCCTCCTTGGGAATGCATTCTGCCCATTACTTACAGTTGGCTTCATGTTTTTTCATTCACAGTTGCGTGCTTGCTTTATTTATTTGAGGCTGTCCAGCATCTAGCATCTTTGTCCCACCCATGGCACATAGCTGGTTTATAATGTGCTGCATAACTAAACACTTATAAGGTCCCAAAGGCGAGACCTATTGGCTATGCCAATGCTTGTTTTGACCTCATATCACCTTTTTTGAAGGTGCTAAATGCTTTGTCACATCTCATACATTGTTTGTCTTTGTATTGTTTCCACATCTGCATTTTCTCAGTAGACCACTTGCCTGCTCTTCTCTACTGGTAAATTGTATTTTGTTCCCTCCAGCTCCAAGATGGCTGAAGTAGTGAATATTGTATTTGTAAAGTAATACATCTAATTCTGCTGTGGGTTGTTTCTTTCTAACACCATATATAAGTTTGACACATGATTTGTGAATTTGTGTACCATGCTTCATGTAACATTTCCATAGTTGTCTTCCACCTTTTCTGTACAGTATTACCTGAGGCTGTGTGGAAACTGATCTTACTGTCTTGTGGGTTTTGCATATCGGGTAAACATTCTAATTCGCTTAATTAAATTATTTATTACTATGGCTAGAACATATTAGTGCAGGCCTTGAAAAATCATAAAAATGTTACTAGACCTGCAGGTTTAGTAACTTGAATAATCTAGCTGACCTAACTGTAATGTACTTAACCCGTAAACTGGTTTCAAATTGTGTGATCTTAGGCAAATATTTAATTTATGGAGCCGCATTTTTCTTCATTATCGCATATAAGAGCACCATAAAATATAAGAGTTGAACATTTATGCCGTACATAAAACGTTACATTTTTAAAATGTATTATGCTAAAATTTGCTCCATGTTTAATAAGAATCTAGTTTAGGGTACACAAGACTTCTGACTTGCCTCTTAGTTCAGTAATAGAATTGTCAATAGGGCAGAGGCAGGAATATTTCTCAGTTCATGTTTAAAAACTCACTTTTAATAAACCTATTACTAAAACATGATGTGGTATTGCACTGTCATTTAGATGAAATGTCCACAAGCTTTCCTAGTAACAAGCAGTTTTACTTATAAAACTATATAGCATACAACGTTTGTAAATAGGGATTCAGCAAAAATATTCATCATTTGCACATCTCCAAGTAAAGTGTTCCGATTCGTTTTCATCCAATCATTTATTTTCAAACACAGAAATAAAAAAATGTGCCTTAATAGTTACTGAAATGTATTTTGAAATGTTTGTACAGTTCACTTATTAGCTATTTCAATGTTAGAAAAAAAAGGCTGACATCTCATAACCTTCCATTTCACACACTTTGCACAGCATGACTGTCACACAACACAGTTCACTTTACATTCAAATTCAGCTTTATTCGGTTTTCAAATTTTCGTACACAAAAACCATAAAAGCACAAATTTTACAGTACCATATCGCAAATATTGCTCAATAGTCATTAAAAATTAAATTAAAAACATGAAAGCAGCTGAATAATTTCATATTGCCAATATTATACAACAATTATAAAAAATAATTTGTTAGAGAAAAGTTAAAAACATGATTGACAGATTTGTGAATATATAAAAGGTAATACCTGAATACATATTTCATAGAGGGACCAAATTCATAGTTTCATACTGCCAATGTTACACAATAATTATAAAAGTAATTTGATAAAGAAAGGTTAAAACATAGTTTACAAGTTTGTGAATACTTAGAGTACATATTTCGTTTAGGGACCAAGGTCAAAGAGATTTCCTACTTCTGATCATGGATTAAGGGGTTAAAGTGACTTGTCTTACAAAACGTTCTTTGTCTAAAATCTTCAATGCAAAGAGGGCCAGACAGCACTGCCTCATATCTCAAATTTACCAAATGTCTCACAAAAATATTTTAAGAGTAAGAAAATTTTCATAGAGGTTTCCTGCATTAAATCGTGCGCTTTAAAAATACAACAATATTTCTTACAAAACATTAATTTTCATAAAAATTGCAATGAAAGATAAACCGGACAGCATTGCCTCATACCCCAAATTTCCAAGATGAGTTTGATCCACCTCATCCTCGGCTCTCGATAACATTTGCAGAATAGTGCTATATGAATTGTTGATTTGGGTGAGACTCCGTCGCAAGGACAATTTGGTAAGGTTTTAGACCAATCCTTTATGGTCGGAAAGCTTACCAAACGGTGGAATATGTCGAGTCTGAAACGTGTCCGAACAAATCTTTCATAGCCTCTCATTGCATATATTAGATTTGTATTTGTATTTGGGTATTTATAAAGCGCAAACTTTCGCTCCGGAGGGAGCATCATGGCGCTGTGCATACGTATAGGGTTCGGGTGATGAGAAATCTAAATAGCTGCCAACACATAAGTATCAGATTGCTGGTAAATCCAGGTCTTCAATAGTTTCCTAAAAAGATGCTCGGTCTCTGTCAGTCTAAGGTTTAAGGGCAGTTTGTTCCAAGCCCTAGCTGCTAGGACTGTGAAAGTTCTTCCACCCCTAGTTTTGTATTTGTATCTCGGAATCCTGGTAAAGTTAGCGCCTGAGGATCGTAGGCATCGTGCGGGTTCATAATGAATGAAGCGTTTAATGAGGTATTTAGGACCTATATTTTTCAAGGATTTGAAAACTGTAAGTAAAAGTTTAAAAAAGATTCTCTTGTGGAGAGGCAACCAATGAAGGGAATTTAAAGCAGTTGAAGCTGAGGATTTCCTGGGGAGTTTTAACACCAATCTTGCCGCAGCGTGCTGTACACTTTGCAGCTTCTTCAAAGTAGACTTTTTCACTCCTGCCATCAACCCATTACAGTAATCGAGTCGGGAAAGTATCAATGCTACCACGACCGATTTCCTAGAGGCAATGGGGAGGAAGTCAAAAAATTTCTTTAGGGATTTAATTAGACCGAAACAGCAGCCGGCCGTAGTCCTGACGTGATCGTCAAAGGATAGGGTTACATCAAATTGCACGCCCAGATTGCGCGCGGAGGACACTACACAAGGTGGGGCCTCTGAGTCTTTGGGCCACCAGTCCTTCGGGCAAAAGAGAGAATCCCGGCCTAATGGAATGATTTCGGTTTTACCACTGTTGCACCTAAAGTGGTTTTTATTCAACCACTGAAATACCTCCGTGAGACAATGCTGAAACCGAAGCTCTGCACCCGAACAGTTTTTATCGATGGAGACGACAAGTTGGGTGTCGTCGGCATATGATGTAACGAGGATCCCATGAGATTCTATCACAGTGAGGAGGGGTGCCATATAGATATTGAAGAGAAGTGGACTTAATATGGACCCCTGCGGTACTCCAGATGTAATGGTTTTTTCACTGGACAGGTGGGGACCCAAAGATATAGATTGAGACCTATTGGACAGAAAGGATTCTACCCATGCTAGAGCTGTGTCTGTCACACCGATCTCTCGCATCCTGTCAATCAAGATGACATGAGAGATAGTGTTGAATGCTGCTGTAAGGTCGAGCAGGATGAGGACGGCTTGCCTTCCTTCATCCTGCAGGAACTTGATGGAGTCAGAGTTCTATTAGAGCCGTTTCAGTGGAATGGCTAGGGCGAAACCCAGATTGCTGGGGATGAAGGATGTTATGGTTCTCCACGAAAGCCTTAAGTTCCCAATGCACAATCTGTTCGGTGATCTTTCCTAGAACAGGCAAGAGAGAGATGGGGCGCATGTTCGTCAGGTCCGTTGGAGATTTATTCTGCTTTTTCATCAACGGTTTCACGATGGCCTTTTTCCATTCATTAGGTACTATCCCTGATTCTAAGGATGCGTTTATGATGGAATTGATGGTGGGATTGACCAGCTCGATTAGGTGGTGCAGAATGCAAGGAGGACAGGAGTCGGTTGGTGCTCCTGATTTGCAGGCCAAGATCGCCTTGCGGGTCTGTTGGAGGGAGACAGGTTGGAAACTGCAAAGGGAATGGTGGTGATTGACTGATTGTTTTTGGGAACACAGGATAGGGGAGATCAGGGGGGGCGGAAAGTCCTTTTGGATTTTTGCGATTTATTTCAACCCACGCCCCCCCCCCCCCGAAAAAATCTGCAATTTGGTTACACAGAGTTATGGAAGGTGGAATTTGGGGCTGGAGAGCTTTGGGGTAAATAAAGGATTTGACAATGGAGAAGACGGTTTTTTGTTTCTGATGGGCATCGTTGATAGCTGTTGTGTAGTATGCCTTTTTAGCATCCTTTATGCTAGAGAGGTATAGTTTCCTCTGTTGAACATAGAGGGCTCTTGAGGCCTCGTCGTATGTTTTCCTCCATTTCCTCTCCTTTATTTTACAAAGTAGGTGGCTCTCAGTTAAGGCCTGGGTGTACCAAGGGGCACTTTTCTTCTTTTTGAGGCAGTTCACACGGTCGCCTTTTGGGTCGGAATTATCTGAGATGATCTGATCCATCCAAACGTGAAAATTGTGAGAATCGACCGATACATCTCCCGTCAGTTTAGGGGCCATAGCCAACGGCTGGATGTCTAGCTTGATATGGTCAATCACCTTTCTCCAATTAACCAAGGAGGAAGGTTGGGAGCACTTTATTCTTGGGGAGGCTAGGGCTTGTTTCTTAATGACAAAAGGGATAAAATTATGGTCAGTCCAAATTTGCGGGATAGGGGGGGACGTAATCATGGAGCTTAAGTTGGAACAAATACCATCAAGAGTGTGGCCAGCTAGGTGGGTAGGGGCGGTCACTAGTTGGGTCAGTCCAAAGATGCTCAGGGTGTGCTGGAAGCATATAGCATGGGGGTCGACACGCGATTCCAAATGCATATTCATGTCTCCTAGTAAAGTAAAATGAGGATAACGTAATATTAGTGACCCGAGAACTTCATCTAGGGAGTCAAGGAACGGGGTGGCATTACCTGGGGGGCGATAAATTAGGGCTCCCGAAAAGGAGGAAGAGGCATCGAGTTTGATCGAGAAGCCGATGCTCTCACTACCCTTAAGAGGGCCCAGATCGAATGTATGACACACAAAGGATTTTTTAACAAGGAATGCAACACCCCCTCCTCGTCCAATTGGTCTGTCCTGCCTGAAGATAGTGAAATTGTGAGGAAGGGCAATGACCAAATCGGGATTTGAAGAGTCGTTGAGCCATGTTTCTGTTATAAAAAGGGCATCAAGATCATGACATAATATTAGATCGTGTATGTCTTGGCTGTGACTACACAGGGAGCGGGCATTTATAAGACCTCCCTTAAAGCTATTACTGCCGTGTTTTGAGGGAGCAGAACTTTTGGGCATTACAGGGGATGTCCCGGAGGGGGTCCAATTGCAGTGTAAGCATGAAAAGGGGCCCCAGAGAGAATCCTTGGGGGGACAACCCTTACACTGAACACCTATCTTAAGACGCAGTGCTAATAGTTCCCTGTTGTCATACCTGATGATAGATGATTGTAACCCATCGTGCCCTGCGACCGGCGCGATCCTGGCGCGGACGGGCGCAGACGGGCTTGGCTTAGGCGCGGCTTCGGCGCGCATCCGGCGCGCCCGCTGCGCCGTCTGGTCGGTCTGCACATTATGTAGGGGGAAAAGGAGGGCGGGAGGACAGCGCGACTAGAGCGCTCCCCCAGCCTCAAGAAAGATGGCGCCCACCGCCGCCGAGAGTCGGCTAAATGCGGCTGTGCAAAGAAGGGGAATCACAGGAAAACAAGATGGAGAGAGTGTGTCAGTGTGCCTGATTAAAAATTCCCATTAACGCTATTTAAAAGCCCCAAAAGGAAAATACAACAAATATAAAAAGCGTTCAAGGTGCGTTCGAGATTATTGCCAATATGAAGAATTTCATCACATTCAGCTTACACGCAGCTCGCAGCCCTAGTTACCCTCACTAGGGAGAGCTCCGTTAGGCACCGAGCTCACTGGAAAGCCCTGTTAAATATTCCAGAAGGGCGGGAAGACAGCGCGACTAGAGCGCTCCCCCAGCCTCAAGAAAGATGGCGCCCACCGCCGCCGAGAGTCCGCTAAATGTGGCTGTGCAAAGAAGGGGAATCACAGGAAAACAAGATGGTGAGAGTGTGTCAGTGTGCCTGATTAAAAATTCCCATTAACGCTATTTAAAAGCCCCCAAAAGGAAAATACAACAAATATAAAAAGCGTTCAAGGTGCGTTCGAGATTATTGCCAATATGAAGAATTTCATCACATTCAGCTTACACGCAGCTCGCAGCCCCAGTTAACCTCACTAGGGAGAGCTCCGTTAGGCACCGAGCTCACTGGAAAGCCCTGTTAAATATTCCAGAAGGGCGGGAGGACAGCGCGACTAGAGCGCTCCCCCAGATATGGTTGATATGGTTGAATAGTGAGGGTGGAGCGCATCAATTGATTCCTTTGAACCGTGGGATTTGATGCCTCACTGGCAAGTCTATTTGCCTCCATGCGATTCATACATTGTTTTTTAAAAGCCTTTCTAGGGATTAAACTCATCGAAGAAGGATTGTGATAGTATTCAGGCTGGCCTAAATCAGTCATAAAATCTTTTATGTATTTCAACCACCTAATCTCTAAGGCGTGATCTAAGTTAAGGCTGTCACTAACATTTGCCGACTGAATATCGTTTTTGTCGCAGTCCAGATCCGGTGCCACAGTAAAACCGCTTGCACCTTTATCATGTCTGTAATAAATGGTAAGCCCAACTCTGTGTGGCAAATATATATTGATGTAGATCGTGGAACGGCCAATAAATACCTTAAAAACGCGTTCTCAACCCTCTGTATATCGTTTAACTTTACAAAATCCTATAACTTCACAGTAAGAGAAAGAAAAG
Organism: Triturus cristatus; assembly: GCF_964204655.1. Classification (NCBI taxonomy): domain Eukaryota; kingdom Metazoa; phylum Chordata; class Amphibia; order Caudata; family Salamandridae; genus Triturus; species Triturus cristatus. The sequence goes on from NC_140594.1 coordinate 565,005,890, forward strand.
TAAATTTTGGAAGACAAACTGACTTTTGACCTCATGAATACAGAGCAAATGTGACAAGAGTAAAACAAGGTTTAAAGGCATCTTTATTGCTCATTGACTTTGCAAGTGACCAGAAAATCGGTTAATTGTCACCTCCACAAAACAGGCACGTATGCCTTAAAAATAGCTTGCCCTGATAGAATCTGACTCACCATAGCGAGTGGGTAAGTAGATTTCTCAGGGCATTGAAGCAGCTAAATAGAGTTTTACGAATTCAGATTTTTTAAAATTTTGTGTAAAAGAAGGTTGACGGGATAATTAATGGGTAATTGCATTTGGTAGTGAGGTTTTAAAAGAAACATGGTTTGTAATTTTGTTTTGGGAAATTACAGATCAGTCCTTGGCATCTTCAGTCTAAACACACACCTAAAATGTTTAATAAAAAGAAATAAAAAAGAAAACACACCCAAGAATATTTATAGAGTTACCCAAAACTTGTGAAGTAGCTTCACCTTCGTGCTTTGCTTCATTCTGTCAGGCTGCATTTATTGTATTGCTGAGGATAACCTACTCACTCCACTCTCTCTGACTTAAGTGCACTGCGTATACGTCTATAACGTGTATCCCATGCTTTCTGTGCCACAGTATTTGAGCTGCTTATCACTGATGTGACCCAGTAGGCCCAGACCTAGTCTAGGGTTGCTTGTGTTCCCATCTAGCATGCACCTGGTTTGGCAGTCAGGGCTGGACTTTTCCTATTAGAGCAGGACCATGTCTCATTTAGATATGGCTGTTCCTTGTTAAGAGTGGCATAGAGAAAGGACAAATAATGAACTGGAAATCTGCTTGAATGATGGCCAGTGGCTGAGGACTTTGCAAGAATTCCACACAACACCTTTGTGTTTTCACGCTCTTCTTCACACGATTTCCTCTCATTGCACAGTCCCTGATCATTTTTTCATTTTTAAGGACGGACAGTACATGAGTCCCCACATTTCTTTGGTCTCCTTTTCTTCCGTCTTGTGGTGGGTGATTACACTCTCTTTGGGTCTTGTAGTCTGAGTATACAGGTCCACCACACAGCCTCCACCGATCTGTAGGCAGGGTCTTGTAATCGTAAGGCAGTATTATAAAGCTCCTGCTTTTCAGCCAGAGGAAGTGCTCACCCTACCGCCACAGCTCAGGCAATCTGCTGCTTTTTGTCAGTAGGTCTTCTTTCTTTAATAATCACTTGCTGATTTGCATTGTGTTTAATTCCAATCACTTCCCTATATAGATGGCTGCTTTATTTCGACAGTTCACCTGAAGGTGAGGGAGAATGGTGGAAAGGAACTCTGATATCTATCTCTGTGTAATCATGTGCATGTGTTGACATGTGGTTGTGCTCTTGCATGTTATGGGAGTTCTCTCACACATGCTGGGTTATAAGGAATACCTGGGCAAATCCCTCAAGGCACATACAGGTATACCTGGAACGCATTGTAGTACTGACCAACATATGATAAGTGTGAAGGAACTTGGTGGCATTTTCAGGCTTTATACCTGGTGATGAAATGCAATTAAATGGTCTATATAGTTACTTAATATGAAAGAATTGTATTACTGAATAAATTGTTTTTCAAAGAACAGAAGCTAGTCTCTAGGGCCCTAGTGTGTTTTCAGAAAATGAGTAGAGAGCAAAGAGAGATTATTAAATAATACTTAGTTGCTCCTGTTTTCAGATAAAAAGCAGGGCACAACCTGGACTAATGCTGTGCCATTATAATTTTATTTTAAACCTGTTATGTATTTATTGTTCCCCTTACTTTGTTGTTTCAGTCTTTCTACTCCTTTTGTTTTCAGTAGAATGTAGCATTGGAAGGCAGCCTTGTCTTTTTTTTTTAATCAGAAACTAATTATAACCTCCTTAGTAACATTGGTTATTTATTAACAAATCCCTGTGAGGAGATTTTCTCTTAGTCTGACAGTGAGTCCGGAAATGCAAGGTGAGGGAACATAACTATACACCATAATTTTGCAAAGTTAGCAGGCTTGTTAAATCCTGGGTCTTTTGAAGTTTCCACTCAGCAGCCCCTTATATCCACACCCAGAACACAAGTAAAGAAATTGCATTATGCTCACTAATCGCATCGCAACAGACATTTCTCCTTATGCATTTTTCGTAATCATTTTTTAAGTAGGCTGAAAATAAGTTATGTTGAAAAATGACACCCTCTCTGTAAATTATAGCTAAGCATGATATTTACTGTCCCTCCAAGTGTTTTAAGGCAATAGAGCTGTCCAATAGCTGCAAGCCATTCATGTGCGCATCCACTTCTATTGGGATGCATATTCCCCAGGTTAATTCCTCACAGCGCCATCTCCACATCTATTTCTCTGATTTGATCATACTGTTATAAGGTCTGGGAAGACTGAAAACATCTTGCCTTCTTAAAACCGTTCACATGGTCATATCACCGGAGAAGTCTCAATCTTCAAAGAAACCTTTTGTTTCTACACTAGGCTTGTTCTCATATGTCTGATTTTCTGTATCTAGATGGCCTTATAATATACGGGTCCAAGAACAATGGTCTACTTGGGTGTTGCCAGAACCATAAAACCAGTTTTGGTCTTGCAAAAAAACGGATAATTTAGGAGTATGATTTTAGTTAGTGAAACATAGAGCAGATTACTGTCGAATTGCGCGTTTTTATGCGTTACCAAAGGATACCCCTAGGTTACCATGTGAATTTTAGTTTTGAGCATTTAGGCCATTCATGCATCCAGACCATGTGGAGCCAACACTGTCCTCCATTTCTTCTGCAAATCGAAGCTCCATTGGCAATTGTATGCCTATGTATGTAAATCCGTCTTACAGTACGAAAGGCAAGAGGGACTGACCTTACAGCAATACCTATTACTAGCATAGAAAAGTAGGCTTCGACTGGTACATTGATAGTAGGTTACAGCACTTCAACTGTCGAAACACAATACTACATTCACCAATATCAAAAGTAACAATTTAACAACTTGCATTGCTAGAACGTCACCCCCCCCATACCGAGCTTTTAATTATCTACCGGTTGATACATTAAGGAGTACTTTCAATTGCATCCACAGGTCTTCTATATTTAACACAATAAGTGCAGCCAATGATCTTCCCAAATACTCTCATCCCTCTAATCGACAACTCTGCTATTCAGCATTACTTAATCAGCTAGTTCCGGATTGGTCACCTTCCAGGGGTTCCAACAGCGCTTGCGTCATAACACTCTAGGAAAGCAGATCTTCTACCATCCTGTCCTCTCGGTGGGTTCTTCTAATGTGCGCCTCCTCTGCCCCGGCCCATTCCAGCAGGTCTTTCTTCTATTCCCTTAGCAAAGGGGGTCTAGCACTTATCCGGCTAATCGCAATGTGCCTCTTCGCTACTGAGGGTTCCAGTACTGTGAATTGTCTAATTAACTTTTTCTTTGGATTGGCAGGGAGCAGGCCCAACACAGACTGTTTAATCGTTTGTGGTATATCCCACCCTGTCACATGCTTGATTTGGGTTAACATCCCCATCCAATAGGTTGTAATAATTGAGCAGTGCCATAGGACATGAAGGTATTCTGCCACAGTAGCCCCGCATCTAGCACATCTCTGATCTCTGGTGGGGTATATAGTGTGCAGCTTTTTTTGTGGAGAGATATGCCATGTGTAGTATGTTGTATCAGTTTCAATCTAGCACTGATCGACACTTTGCGCTCACCTGCTTGTATTTTGAGACCGTCTTTGGGGCTAATGGGCTCATCGCATACACACTGCCAGGCATCTTCCACTCACAGCGGCACTAGTCCTCTATCTGCATGCAAATGCATGATATAAGTGTTTTATAAACCTATTCCCTTCAGCCATGGATAGCATAGTCACCAACGTCTGTGTGGGTTCTGTGCCTCCGGGAACGGCGGCCATAACTGGTGTGTCACGGCTGTGATTTTGTCATATTGGAGGAACTGTCCTCCACCCATAACAAATGTTTGTTGCATCCTAAATTGTGATTAAGTGGCCCGCTGGGTATAGATCTGCCAACATAATACAACCTCCTGCCTGCCATCTGTCAACTGCCATTGACTGCGCTAATAGGCGCACATCCACTCGTCCAACTCCGGAGCAAACTGTTCCCGCTGCATCACATGCTGCACCGCTCTCCCTCCCCCAGAGGCAGCCTTGTAGTCGGATCTCATGAGGGAATTTGTAGGATATTCCCCTTTCCCTCATCAACAGTGTTCCCAGCTGATGGCCATCCTTTGTACCTTCTAGTAGCGACCTTTCCCATTTCCCCCCCCCCCCCCTTCCATCCCCCCCCCCCCCCCCCTTCAACTAGTCTATTGTGTGTTGCAGGTGAGCAGCTAGATAGCATCATTCTAGATCTGAGACTTTCCTCCTGCCCATATCTCATTTTCTCTTAAGGATTTTAAGCCCAATTCTGCATCCTTTGCCGGCCCATAGAAGTTCGACCAGTAGGCAATCCAGTTCCTGGAATACCCTTTGGGTAACCACATACATGGCTTCCTGCAGGACATACAAACATCTAGGCAGTACCACTATTTTGATGAGCACTATATCCCCGATCAAAGACCGTTTCAGTGTGTTCCAGAATGCAATTGAGGGGCACAGATTGCAAATCACTCGTCTCAAGTTTACATCGTTGGGTTGCTCCTCACCATGGGTGATGTGAATACAGGGATATTTGACGCTGTCCACCTTCCATGGCAATCCCGACTTCGATAGTTGGTCTACAGGTAGACCCTTCAGCTGTGCCAGTGGGAATAGGGCCGACTTGGTGCTGTTAACCCAGAGTCCTGATAATTCCCAAAATTCTTGCAAAACGTTGAGCAGGATCCAGACACTATGCCGGCACAGATAAATCATGTCATTTGCATAAAGCGAGACCAGATGTACTGTGTGACCAACCTGTATGCCCTACCTACGAAGGATCTGCCGAAGGACGAGGAATTAAGGGGGTCAGAGGGCACCCCTGCCTTGTGCCGCAATGCAATAATATCTCAAGAGATCCATACTGTCCGGTTCAAACTCTTGCTATCGCGCTCTTCTAGAGCAATTTAATCCATTTCATATAATTTTGGGCCAGTCCCATCCTGTGTAATACTTGCCGGACGTAGTCCCAGCACACAAAATCGAAGGCTTGTTCAAAGTCTAGGAAGGTTGCGTTCTAAGTCAGGCGCATGGAGGATGTATGTCAAACGGCGAAGGTGACAGTGTGTTCCGATGGGGGATAAATCCCTACTGATCCGTGTGGATAAGGTGCGAAAGATGGGGTAGCAGTCTTGCCGCCAATGCGTGGCTAAAGATTTTCAGATCAACATGGAGAGTGGACAATAGGGGTCCGCCTCCATGGGGTCTTTTCCGGGTTTCAGGATTTATACGATAAGGGTCTCTCTCATTTGACCCTGGGAGCATCCCTCTTTCCAGCGCTTCAGCAAATACCAGTAGTAGTATATGTAATTAGCAGTGGTGAGTGGTCTGATTTATATACTGAGCCAAATAGTTTGCGGCCACTAGCCTCTGTTGCAGCTGATTGAATGAGGAAGTAGTCTAGCCTACTGTATGTGCCTGCTACAGGAGTGTAGCCTGAATATGCAACTCTGTGTGGATGGCGCATTCGCCAAATTCCTATAAGGCCTAAATTCGTCTGTGCAAGCACTGTCATGCGGGGCGCTTGGCAAGAGTGTCTCTTACCTGGGCATTAGTCTCTTTGGAGACACTAATTATGATGTGCTTTTGCCTTGGCTGCAAGAAATGACATGAATATCTAAAATACAAAGAAACCTTGTTGAGGACTTGAGACCACTACAAAGAATTTCATTTGGAGTTGGTGGAGGAACTGAAATGTTTTCTGGTGCCTCTTTAATGCACAAAGCTCAGTGTGCCCTCATTACTAAAGGTCCTTCCCAAGTAAATAACATCTCTCAAGAAGTTGCTAGCATTCCGGTTTCCTAGCTGTGCCCCTTCATGGCTGTGCAGGGAGGCTCCAAAGCAGGCTCATCACTGGCTGCTGTTAACGCCATCCATTGTGCACAGATTTGGGACCTCCTTTAGAATTAGCTGGTAATTGAAGGTGGAAATACTGGTCCTGGAGCTAACGATTCCTGCTTATATATCCATCCACCCCAGTCAACAACCATTAAGAGCTACTGGGCCCGGATTTAGGAAATACATTACTGCATATGGTTGCCCAATTGTAGTCCATTTTCTGCACACATTTTCCTCACGGTTTCTTGTAGAAGAAAACTGTATATGGAAAATAATTTAGTGTTGTGGGATGTTACTGCACCTGTTATAAGTCGACATCATCCGCATAGTTTCTCTTGAGGAGCTACTACTCCATTTGACTTGAAAGTAGGGCTTATGTGTCTCAGGGTGCTAAAATTAAAGTGTGTGCTGAAAATATTTTGTTTTGGCCTGCTGTGTTCATGGCTCCTGTTTCTGACTTGCCACTCAAAGCCTAGTTGTTCCAATAGGAAAATATTTTAAAATAATTTTGGTAAGATCTGTCGTTTTTCTGCCCTGGTTATAGCTGATACATGATTTTTGGAAAACCAACCATTTATGTTCTGTTTTTGACTCTTCCTTTGTAACTGTTAAACTAAATCTATTTGAAAAAAGCAAATCATTGTTTCACCACCTTTCTTCCAATGTCCTTTTTAAGAAGTTTGATTCTTTCACAAAAGATACCGTTGTAAACTGATTATGTAATTTGGTTAATAAGGAAATAACATTATCTTGTTTTATTTACTTTTAGATTCCAGAATTTGATAACTTATACTTGGACATGAATGGCATTATACATCAGTGTTCTCACCCAAATGACGAGGATGTTCACTTCAGAATAACAGAAGATAAGATATTTGCAGATATCTTTCATTACTTAGAAGTGTTATTTCGTATCATCAAACCCAGGAAGGTGTTCTTCATGGCAGTTGATGGAGTTGCTCCAAGAGCAAAAATGAACCAGCAGCGTGGGAGACGTTTCAGGTAAGAAACTGTTTCATGCAGTGTCATTGAAGCTGCTTAAGACCAAAATGGTATTGGACAGGTACGGTAAACACCCCTTACTACGCATCCGTCACCCCGCATGTTGTTTCAATGCGGTCTTTACAACGACTGCGTTGTAACAACGCATATAATTACGCCGAAAGTCGTTACCACAACTTGTGGAAAGGGGAGAAGGTGTTGGATTTATAATCCAACACCTTCCCTACTGTCCGCACAGACTGGAGTTGGAATAGTGAATTATACTATTCCAACATCCAGCGCCCCCCTCCGCAAGTCGTTGTTACGACTTGCGGGGTAATGGTATGCGTTATTACAACCCAGTCGTTGTAACAACATGCGGGGTGAGGGAAAGCAGAAAAAAGAGGCGTATTCGACAGGTACATGTGCACCCAGTTAATCATTAAGATTTGTTGAAATGTTCATGTAATAGTTTTCTTTTTTTCTACATCTTTAACTGGTTCTTTAGGGAGATTTTCCCCTTCAGCTACAGATGTGGATTTTAGCTGTCCGTGGATGCTCATGCTGGACTGTGGCACATATAACAGATAAAAATCCAGCTGTGCTCACAGGCCTATGAATCAAGAAATAGTTCAGTCTTGACTTTCATTTATCAAGGCTCCAAAGCAGTTGCACCAACCTCGCCTAGCGACAACTCCCAACCTCCTTTTTTCAGTGAAGAGATGTGTTGTAAAACCGTTGGCCTGCAGATGCTATGCACCAGTAGATGATTGTAGGGTTCTGATGCCAAACCTTGTATCTTTTTGTTCTTCAACAGTTGGTACAGTAAAACAATAAGTCTGATGCAATTTTGTTTTATAATCCCAAAAAGAAGAGTAACTGGTTCCTCCAACACAGTTTGCAAATACATTTTACACAAATCATTTTAAAGGCACAGATTTATGACTGAACACTGCATGAATCAAATAATGAATTAGCTGTTGTGAGGAAAGTGAATACATTTTTGATGCTCCACAACTGTACTGGTCTTCGAAGGCTTGGTTTATTGTCTATCTAGTAATGCGCAAATTATGTTCTGTTTATAGTGTGCTCCCAAAATGGTAGCCTTGTTTCTCCTTTGTTATTCCATTGTTTATTGTTCCAAATGATTATGGAAGGAATTACCAGAGACTACAGTTGTTGGGCTGCTGTAAGCTTGGCTGCCACCAGGATCTGTGTCAGTCAATTCGATATAGAAAGGCTTACCTTTATTATAAAAGAGCTTCTTAATTGTGTTCTACTTAATACTCATTCTGTAGGAGTGAATGCAGCACATATCTATTATTTGCAAACATCTTAAAATTTAGATTATCTGTTCTTGGTTAGGCATGTTTGAGTAAGTTCTCTCCACAATGAAATAGCCACTTTACACCTGACGGGTATGGGCTTGTTAAGAGCAATCACCTAAAAAAAGTGGAGGAAGGTGGCTATAATTGTTAAGAAATCCTTGAATTAGTGAGTTTTACATTTAGGCCACATAGGAAAGTCCGATGCATTTGTGTTAAACATCAGAGTAAGTGATCACTCCAACTATAACAACCTTGGTGATGTGCAGACCTCTAGGAGAGCTTGGCTCACTTAGTAAACCTTTCAAGCAACAGATAACCTCCAATTGTTTTTTCTATTTTTATTAATCATTTTTATTAGGTTTTTCAGACCTTATAAGAATCGTTAAAGATTGTGATCATGCGCATCAAAGTGCATTATATAAGAAGTACTGTTGTAGTCCAAAGTCATAGCAGATTATCCAATTGCATAAAGTAAATGCTAGACAGTGCCATTGGGTGGGCCTTAAAGCTTTAAGTTGCTACTTTGGTTAGTTTTTCCTTTTTGTGTCACACTCATGAGCGAAATTAAACTGTTAACTTAGGACAAACACTGGGGGGAGAACAGGGAGAGGGAGGGATTGCAGTTCTACTTCTGCATCGGCAATATGGGGCTCAATATTAGGCTCGGGGAAACTGTACTGTGGTTCTCCATTGTGCTAGACAGTAGTGGGGCTGATTATGTACTGGGGAAGGGTAATCAACGCTGCGGAGAGGAGTGTCCCCCCTGGATATCACGAATGAGCCATAGCGTGGGGGAGGTGCAAGGTCCTTGTCAGAAATATGCCAGAAGTGTGTGAGCAAAAGGGCCCATTGTGGGGGGGATAGGATGTAGACAAATCTGACATACGTCCTCGTATCGAAGTGCCTCCTCCTCTGCGGCGTCTCATTTGCGCATTGCCCCCACCTGTGATTCCACTGGGGGGCCCGTGGGTGCACACCGGTGCAGTGTGATTGCGAGTTTGGCTAAAAGTAGGGCCAGGGCTGCAAAGCGTGTGTACCTTTTACTGCTTCCTGCTCTTGAAGACACCCAGCGAACAGGCTTCCCACGTGTATATATCCTGTGACCTCCCGTAGTTTAGCGTGGATGGCGTGCCAGTAATATTGTAGGGCTGAGCAAATTGTGAACCTGGGAAGTAGCGGTGGAGCTGTGGTGGTGTTAGAGAGGCTTGGTGAAGAACTGTATGTTCTTGAAATGTGAATTTCTGGAGACTTTCTTTGGAAATTCTAGGGCTTTTTCCCATTCCTTATCATGAAGCACCTTCCAAACTCCTCCTCCCACTTTTGGTGAAGTGTTTCTAGCGGTGTGGCCGACAACTCACTTATGACCTTGTACAACCAGATAATGAGGTGACAACCTGGTCCCGTGGTCAGTATGTCCTGAAGCACTGGGTGTGTCGTTGGTTCACCCCCGGCCAGATCCCAGAGGCACTGGCAGGAGTGTATGAGTTGCCTGTGGAGGAGGAACTGCCCCGGAGGGAGCCTTCTCTCCTCGGCTAGTTAAGCAAAGGGGAGAAGCTGGCCCTCCGAGAAGCGAGAGCCTGGTCCAGGCACCTAATTCCCTGGCTGTGTAATAGCACCTGCCTCCTAATAGCCCCTGCCACGGAGTAAGCTGACCATGGGTCGCAGAGGCGTATAGAGCGAAGTGCCCAGAGAAAGTCCAGATATCCTAGCCATACTAGCTTTTGCTATTGACACTTGTATATGGTACGTCTGGACTGGCCGGACTCCTGGTAGGAATGGGCGATAAATTGCTGGCACGGGGACTGGCTTCCGAGCATGTCTCCCCAAGATAGCACCCAGACATCCAGTAGGACAGCTATTGAAGCTGTGCAGCCAGGAAATATGCTTCGAAGGATGGAGCTCCCAGACCTCCCTGGTCTGTCGGAAACTGCAACTTCGCCAAGGCGACTCGCCTGCAGCCGGATCTCCAAATAAAAGAACAGAGGAGTGCATCCAGTTCTTTAAAAATGGAGTGAGGTGGAATGACTGGGAGATTTGCTAAGTAATATAGGAGGCGAGGCAGAATGACCATTTTTGACAGGACAATCTTGCCAGTAGGAGCTAGGGGAAGAGTCCTCCAAAAACTTACCTGGGAACGTATACCCATCAAACCTCCAATTGTGTAATGTTTACAAACTGTTGATAGCGAAGACTTTTATTTCTGGCTAGACCCTCCAGCTGATCCTTATGTCTAATTATTCCTGCAAACTAGACTATAAGTCAAGTTATTCGCATTTTATCGGACATTGCCTAGGCCTTTTTCTGGCCAGAGATATTGGATTCAGTAAGCATAATTCTCTCGCCATAGGAGGACCCGGGCCACGTTCTCTTTTAATTTGTACCCCAGGCAAACTTAAAATTGAACAGCCTGAGTTTTGAACTTCTTCACAATAATTGACTAAAGTGCATGGTTGTTTCACTAAAAAAGTGAAAAACTCTATAATGAACAGAGATTGGTGGACATTTTTGATGATTTTCGTTACACAATATGGAAAGTAATTGCCCCGAAGTAAACATAAAAAGTTAGGAAGTTATCCCTTCCCTCACTTACACTCTTCTAGTGTCTGTTCCAGAGAATGTTCTAGATGCTGCAAATAAGGTGCACTATCCCGTCTTAACCTATTGAATCTGTCTTCAGCATTACATTTCAGTTTTCATTAGGAAAGTTTATAGTTAATTAAAACCATTATTCTGGCAAAAATAATAAAAGAGCATTAACTTTGTTTCTACAAAAGAGTTCATGGAAAGTGCAATCTTAACTAAATGTATATAAAAATACAAAGTAACTGCGCGTAACTGTATGTTTAGAGGGATGTATTGAAAAATGTTCATAGATGTAGCAATCCAGAGAAACTCAGTGTCATTACATGTTTCAGGAGAATTTCTTTCCAGTGCATGTTTAGCTCATATACGCATACGATTCTATTCCTATTGAAGCGCACAGATGTAGAACGCTCAGAAAAAGACGCTTCGAATCATGCGTATTTGGATATCCCAGTTCACTTGTACAATAAGCAGTTTCCAATACGTGATTGGGAAAATTGAAGTTAATCGTTCAGGGAAATAACAATATATATGTGATTACTGACAACACACGGTAACCTAATCATGTCATTGTATTTTTCTTTCTTTTGCTTGTTAAATAATGTATAGTTACATACTTAAGCTACCTCATAGCCGTGTAAATCGTCCTGCTACTCATATTGTATTCGTGCTCAATTTACCTTTTGTTATTGTGAAGCGCTCTGATACCCAAGGGTCACGTTCGCGCTATATAAAACTATATAAAAAAGGATATTTCTTGTGGGTCTTGTTATTGCTTGCTGGGTTGATCTGCGATATCCTTGATTGGTATTCTTATTTATATCCTCTGGCCCAGGTCTGTCAGACTCCATCGTTTACCTCTATTTGTAGTAGTTTTTAGTGGCAAGGGATCTGTGCTCCTAGCCAGTACTGTATGCGGCCTCTGCTTCATCCATGTGGGTTTTTTGTTCTAGCTTAAAAAATTTCCCGGGATTTTGCCACCATGATATTAAGCTGTGGGTTGAGTGCCGCAATAATGGCTTGCCTGCAAGTCCCGATAGCCGCCTGATTGAATGTGCCCCGCAACATCCTTGTGTGCTCTGGTAGCAATGCCGAGCAGCGACAAAGGATGTGCATTAATGTTTTTGTCTGCACCACAACGTCGGCAGTTTATCGTAGCCGGTTTTAGCATGGGTGAGATTGGCCAGCTTCTCTTTGTCTTCTTGCATCGCGAGAAGTGTGGCAGATCTGTTGAGAATCCTTTTAAATTCGGTAGATGATAGCCTTGCGCTCCACAAATCTGAGGTCTGCAGCAACTGCAAGGCGTCGCTGAGACTGGGACGAAAAATAGATTTTGACTGATTTCAAGCTAGAAACAGGCAGCTAATGTATTGTCATCCATCATTCTAAGCCGGCAGCACATTTTGTGGAAGGAATACTTCATGGCAGTTGATTGTTTTGTCAGGCTTAGCTCTATACGTATTTGGCGGAGAGATGTTTGACTAGGGACCCTTTGTACTGACCAATAGGATTTAGCAATTAGCAGGTCCAGCTGCCTTGCCACCTTTGTACCTATCATTATTTCGCACCCATACAATATAGATGGAAGTAAATTTCCTCCATAACCATATGCAGGGGTCCCATAATAGGACCTTGTAGAGATTTCGACAGGGTATTCAATCTGAATGTTAGGGATACAACTTTGGATTTCGTTAAATCCATTTGTGCAGTTTTAGATGCCTCTTGAGTTCTAAAAGTATTCCACTGTATTTATATTTTGATTCAACTGATAGTGCGACACCTTCTATAAGCCACTCTGGGTGTTTTAGTTTTCTTGCTAAATTTCACCACTTTCTTTTTTTAAATAATTTCTAGTTTGTGCCAATTGATGAAACTTTAGTGTGCATCTAAAAGCCTTTGCAGACCTTCGGAGGTCATGTTCATCGAGTTAATAGTCTATGTATAGAATATGCATAAGCCAAGAGTCCCCGATGTTTGGTGGATGGGCATTAACACAATCCAATTCTGTGGATAGGCTTGACAGGTAGATGTTAAAAAGTAAGGTGTGCAAGCAAGCCCAATTTAACATGCAGCCAAGTACAGACGTTGGATAGCTCTCAGTATTTTCACAGGTATTCCAAGGGAGGCGAGTCTTTCCCAGAGTAAATTTGGGGGGACCCTATCGTATGCTGCATTAAAGTCAATGAAATAGGCATGTAATTTCGATTTTGAGATTCAAGGCTGCAAGTTTTGACAGTGTTCCGTGGCTGAAGCAAAATCCTGCTTGATTTCATGGAATAAATGCCAGATTACCACCCTGCAGCATTAAGGTTGCATAGTGCGTGGCATGAATAACAAGGCTGTGTCGCCTCTTTCACCCCCTTTAAAAATTGGGTGGATTATTGATCTTTTGCCTGGAGTCCGGAACTGCTTGATGGAGGTTCACAGCACTAAAAAGTATGCCAAGTTTTTTGGCCCATAATTCTGGATTCTTTTTTGTACAAGGCAGGAGGGAGGCCATTCGACCACAGAATGATGTATAACTGATTCTAATTGTTATGGGTTCATTTCAGCTTGCTCCCTGCTTAGCTGCTTCATCTTGAGTTTACCCAGCCTTTCTTTCTGCGACCTGTCTCCTTCAAAGTCCTGCCTTACTGGATTGGTGTGGGGCGAAGTGCCTGCAGCCTTGTTGAATCCATTGCATTGGATTTGCTGAGGTCTCTTTTTGCCATGCTGGGTGGATCTGGTGCATCTGATTAAGAAGGCTGCTGCAGCTGTGTTGGATCCCGTACATTGTGATTGCTGAGGGCTCTTCTTGCGTCATTGAGTAATGTTTTTGCAGATGTTGGGTCCATCTTTCGTTACTTATATTAGCCCTATATAGCCCAGTGTTGTCATTGTTTAACCCATGAATTATGTTCTGAAATGCTGTAGAGTCTCTCAAATTACAGGTATGGAGAATCTTTGACCAAAACACATCTGAGTGCTGTTTACTGGTCAACCATATTGCCCTCTTATACACTTTATGCAATTCCCTTACTTTGACTTGTTCTTCCTTCATTAAGGGGTTACATCTCAGCAAGCGGTATTCCCGGTTTTGAGCCTTTTTGCTGACCTAATGTATTTGGTCTTTCACGCTGTTTTTTTTTTATTGTTAATAAGTGGGAGGTTTTCTTTTTGGCATTCCTTATCAGAATCCTGCAGTACTGCTCCCAGTCGCTGATAGTGGTTGTCATTGAAAAACGGTATTCTTCTAAAAGATTTGTACCGTGTAATAGGATTTCATCCTGCTGATGTACTTGCCAGTGCAGGCGCTTAAGATTTTCCGATTTTAGGTCTTCAATAAAATTATTGGCTGAAGTGTGGACAGCGGGTTGGGAGTTAAGTGTAGTCAGAATCAGAATAATTTATTGTGTAGTTAATTAAAACCATGACAATATAACATTTGTTAACAGTGCGTAATATCAAAACAGTTAAAGTGTTATAAAACAAGTTGCTTTTTCCACAACATTTTAAGACATTTCCTTGTGCAAATAGTCAGTGTGACAGTAAAATTAGACTAATACCTGAGATTTATTCCAAAGTGCTGTCGTGCTATTGTCTTATTGTTGAAACATACACTTTTGCAATTTACTTATGGATGGTGTAAGTTGTGTGCAAAAATTAAAGTTTTAAGAGAGCCGTATATAACATTTGTATAAAACAGAGGAGTGAGCAGGCAAGTTCTTAGTTCATTCAAAAAAGGCTTTCTTGTAAATGGGTTTGTAACAAATCTTCCACGCCGCACAACACAATCTAAGCTGATTCCTGCGTAAGTGCTAGCTGTGGCTTTGTCCCGTTATAGATGGATGTTGAGTCCTTGCAGACCGGCTGAGACAAATCCGTGTCTTCTTCAGGATGTTGAAGAGCATTAATGATTCTGTGGTCAACTACCAAGTTTTTTTAGCCGTTTTTGTTCTGCAAGCGTTAAAAATTTTACTATGCGGCAGTTTAGCTGAATGTTTTCTGGATTGAAACAGGCTAGTACCGCTTGTCTCCTAGTTCGAAAACCATTTATATTGAATAGGTTTTTTAGAAGTTTCTGCCGGTCTTGAGCCATGTCTTTGCATAGGCAAATTAAGTGTAGTATGTCACCTTGTTTAGTTTTGCACAAGCTGCAATAGTCTTGTGCTGTCAGCCATTGCCATGGCGGAAGATGCTGGGCACAAGGTAGAATTCCTAATCTTAACCTCCAAAAACTTATTTTTGCTGCTTTAGAATACCCCTGATTAAAATATGCTTGAGGGGACAGTGACTTGTATGTATTCAGAGTCATCCAGGCATGGGCTCTGTTAGAAAAGGTTGCCTTGTCTTCGATCAGTGACGTTTGTTTGATGGCTTTCCAGACCAGTTTTTTAAATACGTGGTATCCAATTTGGGCGTTCCAGAGTTCCTGTAGTTTAGTGTGTTCCAGAGCTGACTGTAGGTAAGCTCTGGCTTGAGACGTGTCTCTGTGCTGCATATCTTGCCACAGAAGACTGTTAAGCGTATGGGACGGAGAACTTTTGATCTTATACCAGCTGATGATATATGCACCCTGTCTTGCGAGGTCTTGTCGTAGGAGCCCGAACTCCAACCTAACCTGGGCTGGAGAGGTGTAGTTCGGAAGACAGAACATTTGTTTGTATGCTTTGACCTGTAGGTTGTCTAGTTCCTTGGCGTCTCTGCCCCGCATTGCTTCACTGCCGTATGCAATTGTGGGAAGAAGTTTCGCCTGAGCAACCTTTAATAAAGGGGTCAAAAGCGGCCCCGTAAGTTTATATGCAAGATTTTTCAGGTTTAGTCTTTAGCGTGCCCTTTCTTCTTTCCTCCTTCATCTGAGATTTAAACAAGCCTCTTTTGTCTATTATTATTCCTAGGTATCTGTATTCGTCAGCCACGTCGATTTTCTTTCTTTCTTTTTTTTTTTTTTATCACCGAGAAACCAGTTTCTCTGGCGTGTCATTTTGTTGTTGTGGATTGCCATCGTCCGTGTTTTTTGCAGATTTATCCTTAGATTATTCTCTCCGGCGGAGTTCTGCATTACCGTCAGGAGGTTCTGTAGTCCAACGTGTGTGTAGCTAAGCAGGACTACGTCGTCTGCATACTTTAGGTTGGACAGTACAGTCCCACCTAACCTCGGGGAATGAGAATTACAAGCATTGAGTACTTTTGGCAGATCGGCCAGATATAAATTAAACAAGGTTGGTGCGAGCACACAACCCTGTTTCAAGCCTTTTGCGGTGTAGATTTTTTTGGAGATGTGGGTGCCATCACCTAATTTCACCTGCACCCAGGTGTTTGTGTGTAAAATCTTCAGCATATTTACAGTTGGCGTTGGTGCACCCCATTGATCCAATTTCCTCCATAGTCTGCCTCTGTCCACATTGTCAAAAGCAGCACTGAAGTCAATGAAGCACAGATGTAATGGTTGTTTAGAAATTTTAGCTGCATCGATTATTAAGGATATTGTAAGAATATTGGTAGTGGTACTTGTTGATTTACGAAACCCAGTCTGATTCCACGGTATAACAGAACTAACCTCTGCCCAGGATATTAAATCTTCAAGTATTGTGCCTGAAAAATATTTTGCCTCGTCTATCAGTGCTATTAGGCGGTAGTTGTTAGGATCAGCCTTGTCCCCTTTTTTGTGGATTGGTGCTATAATTGACCCTTTCCAAAGTTCTGGTATTATTTCCAACCGCCTGATGTCCGAGAATAAAGAATGAAAGATTTCCACCCAGGCGTCGGACTTAGCCTTATAGAGTGCCGGGGGGATGCCGTTTGGGCCTGGTGCTCCTTCACTCCTTCCTTTTGCGATTTGTTTTCTTATTATTGTCGGGGGGAATGGCTGATGAGACCTAGTCGGCTGTTTTCATTATGTTCGAAATCTTGGTTGCACGACTCAGTTGAAGGCTGACTGACAAGATCTTGCGGGGTAAAAAAGCTTGTTTGATAATTGCCAGGTTTTTCAGTAGTATAGTTGAAATGGCTTGACAGGTAGTTCACCCATGTTAATTCTGTTATGTTTGACCCAATTCCGGTATGATGTGGACGGATAATTCCGTTGACTGTTTTCCAAAAGCGACTGCTGTTGCTTTTTATGTCGCTTAGTAATTTTGCCCAGTGTTCATTTTCTGAATCTCTTTTGATGTGCCATTTCAGTCTCTTCAGTTTTGCCCTTTGCTCTTTCAAATTTGTTCGAAGAGGAGTATTCCACGGTGAGTATCTTAGGTTGCGCAGAGCTACGTTTTATTGTTTTTTTAAGAGACTTTATCTCTGCTCGAGTTCTTTTCGAGATGTTGTTCTTATTGTTTGTAATCTGTAGCTTCCGCTTGTTATTGTAGTTTACTGCTTGTCGACTTGTAAATATGTCAGTAAAGTTTTCCCAGATTTCTATTTGATTTCCTGGGGCATCTACTAGTTCATTGAAGAGTTGGATTGCAGCGTCTGCTTTAGTAGCTGCGTTTGTTGTTGTGCAGTTAATCCTCCGTAAATTAGAGGTATATATAAACTCCTGGGTTGCTTCCGGCTTGATCGTTTTTGATGCTATACAAGAAATGTGAAATTCTTGTAGGCGATGGTCACTTTGTCCCCCATTCTAAATCCGCCAATATGTTCAAAAAGTGCGAGATTTACGAAGGAGTAGTCCAGGATTGAGCTGGTTGTTGAAGAATAATGTGAGGCGACGGGTGGAATGTCGTCTGGGAATCTACCGTTTAGTGCACGCAGATTTAAGTGTTCCAGATCGTCTCATAGATGGTTATTACTTCGATTCTTCTTCTTCTTCTGCTGTGGAGCGTGTTGTTTAGGTATGTTGTATAACCCTGTTTGCAGCGCTACCTCGTGTCCCTGGGCCGATCCTATAAGATATTGATTGAAATCCCCTGTCAGAATTATCAGTGGATTCTCCTGCGCCATAGAGATTTCTGTAACATGTTTCATTAACTCTGTGGCGTCTTTTGTTTTGCGTTTAGGATGGATGTATGAGTTTATCCAGATCACCTCTGTTTCTTTGTCCTCGATAAAGATTGAAGTTTTCACTGTTAAAAATACATTTGAATTTAGATCCATCGTTGTTACAGATGATATGCGGGTTATTGAAATGTAAATGGCCAACCCCCCAGAACTGTGGCCGAATCTTCCGGACCTTATTGCTGGTATAGAATGGCACATATATCCCTCAATTTGTATCGGGGACGTGAGCCAGGTTTCCTGGAGTAGTATTATGTCATGGGCCTTGATGTAGTTTAAACAGTCTGGGTCAGTTATTTTGGCTGCTAGGCCATTTATGTTCCAAGAACAGACTTTAAGGGAGTTTCGACCGGCCTGTTGTTCCAACTTGTTGATATGGTCAATCCTGCTCTGTGCATCTTTTTATGGTGCGTGATATTGCTTCCATTTTATGATCCTGGTAAATTGGGGCCCGTGATTGTGATGTTAGTTCCTGTTGGTACCTGTAGTCATCAATGCTCCTTTGGCGAGATCGCCCACGGGCGCCCTTAAGGATGCTGGTTGGTGGTGTATCATCCGCTTGTTGACCTATGCCTTCAGTAATTATTAGTGGTGCTGGGTATGCTGGAATTTGAAATGGAAAAATCTCGATGCCCCATTTTTTTTGAAGATTTGTGATTCAGCCAGGATTAGTTTCGCAGTAGCGCTGGAGGACCATGTTGTTTTTGTTGCTTCCATTGATTGAGGATTGATGGTGTTTACAAATTCTATGGATATTAGATCCGTTGATCTTGTCGCGGCTAAAGTTGGGATTGCTTTAAATAGTTTTAGGATGTTGCCACGATTTAGTATATCCTGAGGTCCCCGAGAGACATATGTTGGATGAAAGACCAGACTTGTTGGCTCTTGCATTAGTTTTTTTATTTCCAGATGTGTTGGATTTGTTCTTTCTGTTTGATCGGTTTGGAACAGGCCGCTAGTTATAGCTTTGTGCTGTATTTCCCCCTTATTACTTGCATCCTCAGTACTGAGATTTCCTAAGGGTGACTCAGAGGTTCTTTGTATGGGGTTTGTTTGTGTTAGTCCTCCCCACCTAAACTGTACCTTGTTAGCCGGTGGCCTAAAGTTGATGCATTCATTGGCTTGCTCCTGGTGCTTAGACTCAGTTGATGGTAGCGCCTGCGTTAGCCTGTCAGTCATGGCTTCCCTTCCCTGGGCATCCCTTATTTCCCCTTGGAGTTGTGTTGGTTTCTAGTTATGTTGGGGTAGATTGTCATGTATAGATGCGCACAGAGGACTGACCTTTTCTTTCGATAGCGTATGTTTGTTTTGAGCTGTCCCAGGTGAACTCCTTTGGTCAGAGTTCTGTTTTTGTTGTTTATATTGAATTGTCACCAGATTTTTTGTTGTTTTTAGGTCAGTTGGGTCACTTTGACTTCTCCCTACTTCTTGTTGGGAAATTGACATAGTTGTTGTTTGATTTGGCTTATCTTTATTTACGTATGCACAGGTGCGCAAATTCAGATTTTGAATGCTTGCAGGTACCAGGGGTTGTTCTGAAGTATTCACAAGAGAAAGATCTTGTGTTGATGGACTTCTTATGGTGTCGAGGATGTTTTCATGGTTGGCATGACTATTACGCGGATAGGTGAAGATAGGGAAGTAGGAAGACGTACCTTTTGTCTGGCTTTTGATTCCGGCCTTTCCTTTTTTGTTGACGACGCTGTTGGGCATTTAATTTTGATTCATCGCCATTTTTGAGGACTCTAGAGGTAGCCGTTGCAATTGCCTTAATGACGCTGCCCTGCTGTTGAGTTTCTGCCAGACTATTGGTTTCAAGTCCCTCCACGGTATTTGAGACCACCGGCATGTGTTTTGTGTTTGTTGTTGTTGCTTTTGTCGTTACACTTTTAATCTCCGTTAGCATGCTATTAAGCGGTAAAGTAGATAATTTTTCAACAAC
Organism: Triturus cristatus; assembly: GCF_964204655.1. Classification (NCBI taxonomy): domain Eukaryota; kingdom Metazoa; phylum Chordata; class Amphibia; order Caudata; family Salamandridae; genus Triturus; species Triturus cristatus. The sequence goes on from NC_140594.1 coordinate 565,025,690, forward strand.
CTGGTCACAATTGCATTTGAGATTAGAAGTTGTTTGGGCTCTTATAATCAGGCTGTTTAATTTTCCCAGTTTTTCATCTATACCAGCTGTGAAGACGGCCAGAGTGTTCACTAATGTTAGCTGAATCTCCATTTTTTCTGATTGAAATTGCAAGGCGTTTACTGCCAATTGAATTGTGTTTAGTAAAGAATCCCAAGCGCTGATGTTTTGTGCCTTTGCCAATTCAGATTCGTTGGCAATAAAGTTCGTCTGGTTTGTACTGCTTGGGTATTTGGGGGAGATTTGATGGCTGAACTGCCCTAGCTCTAGTGAGTCTTCTAAATTTAGTTGGTAGCCCTCCGGGTTGTTATCCTGCTCATGCTCTTGGGAGTCAGGTAGTGGTATGCTTGTATTTGTCAATGAGGCAATCGTGGTCGTGATCCTCTTCCTTTCCCCAATCGAGGTTGTGTCTGTTGGCCCTAAGTCCTCCGGTTCGTTTCTTTGATGTACGTTTAAAAGGGGTTTGCTGTTGGTTTACCACTTGAATTTCTACTTCCCTGGTCAATGCCCATGCTTAGATTGGTGTTAACGTCGCTGAGATTACCAAAGTATAAGCTGTTGCTTATACTAGTGTGGCCGATGATAGTTACAGCACTTTTGTTTCTTTTTCCTCTGTAATTGAGGGCTCTATTGACTCTATTAACTCTGTGTCACATTCGTTAGCAGAGTGTTTCCCTGGTCCCACGCCATCCTTCTGCGTAGGTTTTGGGGCTTCCATAGTTTCTAAGAATTGTTTTAGCACTTGGACCACGGGCTGGACCCTTGGAGAGCCTGGAGACAGCCCTAGCTGGCCCGTGCTTGTTCTTGGCCTCTTGCTTGTTGGCCCTGGGGTCACTGTTAATTTGGTAGCCATGATATCCAATTGAGCCGGCGGAGGCCCTGCTTGTGATGTGAGACTAGTTGACAGTTGTTTGGTCGATTGATTAACCTGGTGTAAGTCCTCTTTGCCTACTTCAGCTGAGGCATTGAGTTGCATAGGCAACATGGGAGATTGTAATCCTGTGAGTGCGGCGTTACTTGAGTACAACGCTGACCCAATATCTTTTAAAAAGTGAAACTTTGTGTAGATCTTGGGCTGGTTAGAACGAGTAGCATTGGTGACTGTGGCAGTGGTAGAAACGCACTGCTTCATACCTTTACTAATCTCTTGCTCTGTTACTGTTGCTATTGCTTGATCTTGCGCGCGGTCATGCTCTTGATTCCAGCTGATGAGTGCAGGCGCTGAGCTGAGCTGGACGTGGGTTTGCTTTTTTTCTCTCCCCCGCCTGGGCTTAGACGGCAATATCTGCATCTCTTTCCTTATCCTTCCGGATCTCATTCGGACTGTTGCCACCCCGAAGGTAAAGAAGCCTACTACAGCCCACAAGAGGTGAAGTTTTGGCGATGGAAAGAGGATAGGAGTAGGGTGAGAGAGGAGCCTCGGAAAGCCACTGCTTAATCGACTTCTCCTATTTGAATTACTCTGATGGTACTGAGTATACTGAGTATACTGCACTGCAGACCGTGCTGGAGGGCAACTCTCTTCTGTGAGCTCATAAAGCTCATTAACACTTAAGATGGAATTTAGAGCTTGCCGACCGTCGTACCAAACCGGCAAGCCACCCCTCAAGCCAGATAGAAGAAAGGGAGGAGGGTCAGCCAAACATTGCACTCACTCCTCCTGGCGCATAGTGGGGACTGTGGGAGGGTGCCAGCAACGCCACAGGTGTCTGGAAAATACCTGGAAAATGTCTAATGATGTCTGATAATGTCTGATAGCTGATATAAATCAGTAGCAGTTTACCCAGGCCTTGGTTGTGCCTCTTGCCGGCTAGCTGCTGCTGCTGCCGCAAGCACAGTGTGCTGGAGATCCTGGGTGTGGGATTCCTGGGATTCCTGAGGCTCCCTAGACTCACGGGGCTCATGGGACTCACGGGACCCGCCCGGCTTTCGGCTACCCGCAACACCGCGTCGCTGCAGGCGGGCAGGCGTCTCTACTCCAGCGCCGCTCCCACTGCCCTTGTAATCCCTCACCTGCGGTAGCTCGGAACAGCTCACGGTTTACACCGGGGGGGGGTCACGGGTCGCGGCTCGCGGCGGGCACCAGCGGGTTCTCCTCGCTCCCAGTCTCCTGTTACTACGCCGCACCGGAATCCTCTTCCTTTCGCCGCAGCTGTCGTAACACAGGGCGTGGCATCCACCTGAGCGAATTACGGAAGCAGGTAGGCGTTAGTTTTCCTTCGGGCTTAGTCAATTATTGAGGTTCGGCTCCCAGAGGTTGTTAGGGAGTTAAGTGTAGTTATCTGTGAGTTATTGTTGCTTTCCTCATGTTGTTTGATTTTTAAAACCTGCGTAATATTGGAAAAGAAAGAATGAAGCTGCGGTGTTGTCTATCACAGTGAATGACTTTTATTGATGAATGCGTCCAGGCAGGCGGTGTATCCCCTGGAAGTCGACCATTGTGGATCTGTATCCCTGAGGCTCTTAGGGTTGTGGCAAGCTGTGAGCCCAGCTGGGCACTTTGTCTAAGTGGTGGCACAGCATGTAATGGGATGTTCCACGTGATGTCTTGTGCCAAAAGATTTTCATCGTTTGCGAGCGTACTGAAAAGGTTGGCGTTAAAATCCCCTGAGATGATTGTGAACTGAGCATCGTGAGCTGATTTCTGCCTCATAAGTGTTGAATCCAGTGTTGGAATGGCAGTCAGCTTGGATTTTGGTTTGGGTTGATAAAAACATTCAATAATATTAAAGAGGTGTTTCTCCTTGTACTCCCAGCCCTCAATTGTTACTGCCGGACGCCAGTTCTCTGTGAAGGGTATTACCTTAACTTGGACATTCACTTGCTGCGAGATGTATATTGTTAGCCCCCCGCCCCCCTTGGGCGACCCTTATAGCTCTGTCGGGTGGCAAATTTTTAAATCTCCAACTAGCCCACCAGAGGCACTGAGTGTTCAGCCCATGTCTCTTGCAGCAAAATCACTTGAAACTTCCTTAGATATTGTACCACTGCAGGGTTTATGACCTTTGTCTTGATTCCAGATATGTCCCATGAACATATTAAGAGTGGGGGTACCGGCTGTCCAGTAACTTTAATGGTCTGCTTACTGTTGTCCTACTGTGTTGATTCCCTCCTGTCTGACAAAGCAAAGAGGTGCGAAGGCCAGTCAGTTTTTGTTGGTGCCCTTTCTTGCTGTAGTCCCTCAGGAACTGCAGGCTTGATTTTGAAGAACAAATTGGATTTTTTTAGAATGGCAAAGGTGAGATTTCTTGCTATTCCGTGCATAGATTGTCATTTTCCACAACAAAGAACTTCTCTGGGTTTGATTTCATGTTGCTGTGTCAGAACATTGTGATGTTTTCTTTCAGTGTGCTACCTCTGGAGAGCTCGCTAGAGGAGTTTGGTAGCAATTGTTATTGTATTGCGAGATCTTAACACCCCATCTGTGGAAAGTTTACTTTTTTTCAAGCAACGTTTGCGCTACATTAGGGGAAGACAAGGTGATACGAATAGGCTCTGTCCTTTGGCATCCCCAATGTTTACATAATGCTTCTGAGGGGATGTCTGGTAACTTGAGATTTTCTAGGGACCTGACTTTCTTGAAAAGTTTCATCCGGTTGCAATAGTTTAGTGTGTCATGTGAGCCTAGTGGGGCACATTTGGGCACCAACGAGACCCTATTAGTCAGCTGTGGCCCTTTAGTGTCATTGGTTATCGTATTGTTGTTATTGTGGGTGCTCTGCACTGTTTTACACTCCTGTGGTCATGTTCTGTTTGGAGCAGGTATACTAATGGTGGAGACTTGCTTGCCCGTAACGGGCTTTCTTATGCCCTGCTGAGGTAGTTGGACAATTTGTTTCGGGGCCTAGCTGTTGTTGTTTAAAGACATTTTTGCGTTTAGTTCACTGAACTCCTTTACAGTCCTATCTTCATGTTCCGAAGGATGCAGGTGCGCTGAATCTAGGGGTGCGCTTACCCGGGACAAGCTTGCCCGGGCCCTGCTGGCGCCTGCTGTTGGATGTTCATCTGCTCGTAGTTTGGTCTAATTGACACAGTGAGTGGCTTCCTCAATGGGCTTGAATGCTCCTGACCACACTTGATTTTTTGTGAAAATAGGGAATAGATTCCCCATTGCTGTCATTGTCGTCTGCACTGCAAGTCTGGCATTCTGTCTTTGTCGTTTGCACAGCCTTTTGCATTCTCTCCGTGGCAAGTAACTGCCTTCACACCTAGCCTTTTTGATTTGGCATGATTCCTCCTCGCTCTGGACTTTGGTTTCCTTATTTTGATGTAAATTGCCTTGTGGGCTTCTAGCTAGACCTTGTTGACACAGACCCAGGGAAGTAGACTTCAGGGCTACCTTGGTTCCTAGCTGCGCTGGTTCATAAGGATCAGTGCTGGGGTCGGTGGCAAACGTCTTGTGTATTTGCTTGTTTAAAGGTTAGAGTGGGGGCTGGGTTGGTTAAAGCATTTGCTGTGGGCTCCTATGAATTCACTATATTTGTGGAGGTTCTTTGAGATTCTCCTGGCCCCATGTTAATTACTTTAGCATAGGTAAGTAGTTTAGCAGGACATATGATGCAACCAGGATTGTCTAGGGCTTGTATTTCCTGGTATCTTAGCAAACTAGTTTGCACAGGTGATTGAATACTTTGTTGCTGGAAGTGTGGTGCACCCGGTTTGGGTTTTTCTTTAATTCCTAGACCAGACTACTTAAGAACTGTGGCAATGTGCATAGTTCTTCCAGTAAGGGTGTGCAATGGCACAAAGCAAATGCAGTCCCTGGGTCCCTCTGGACTCTCAGGATTAAATTATTTAGAGACTCCAATTTGCCATCTATGCCTGAAATGTATGTTGCCATTGTGTTTAGCAACTCGACCTGCAGCTCTAGCTTTGCCGCATGAAGATTTATTACTGCCATAGTTGCCTGTAAAGCGTCTTAGAGTGTGAACCAGTGCTCGGGGTTTGCTGATCTTCCCACCCTCCTGGGTTAGTGTGTTGTTTTGGTAAGCGGAGTCTTGCTTGTGAGTTGATGGAAGCTTGACACCCTGACTGGCTGGGGCTAAGCGAGAATCGTGATCATCTGGGAAATTTGATTCGAGCTGACGCTTACGAATCCCAGAGTGTCTGGAAGCCCTAGTTTGATGGAGAAAGAGGAGGAGCTGCTGCAGCATCCAAGCAGCTAGCTGGCGCCCCCACCTACCCAAGCACCATTTCTTGCTGACATTTGTCCTGTGGAAAGAAAAGGATATGCAAGGAAGGGTGTGCCAATAGTTCTTTGGCTCTCTGGACCTGCGTAATTGGTGAGCCGGGCATTGGCTGAGAGTTTGTTGAGATTGTGAGTCCTGGGGTCGCGGGCCGATGAATTTAGGCTGTGAATGGAACCTCATCTCCTTCCTCCTCGCAGCTCTCCTCTATGTTGACTTGTTTGGTGATTGGGGTGACAGCTTCATAAAGAAGTAAAACACCATGGGACAGGGGCGGCTGCTCGTGGATCTGTGTACTTGAATTTGAGAGGGCGTTAATGTGATTAGGCCTGACTTGAGATGCTTGCCCTGGGCTCGGTTTCTCTGTTTACTTGATGTTGTCTCGAAGTCTAGATCTGAGTCTTCCAGACCTCATTGTTGGTGGTGAAGATCTTGCTCCTGCTGATCCTCTATGCTTGGTTTTCTGCCAATTTTGAGTGGTAAGCAGGAGCCCTCTTCCCAGCGTTGTATGGGTGGCTCCGGTCACACAACCTGCACTGATGCATAGATCAGCCGCCTCCGCATGTGTCGGCAGTACCTAATCCCCTCCAGGTAAGGGCCCTAATGCTGCCTACCTAGGTCACTCAGCTGCTTGCCTGCTTGCCAAGTGAGCGGGCCCACCTTGCTTTCCTGTCACACTTTTTCGATTTGCTGTAGAAGGCGTCAGTAATGGCTCTTTTGCTTCTCCTTTCCCTTTGGTCTGGCCGCTTTCTATCTACAGTTAAGCCAGTCTAACAGGCGAGGGGCTGGTGGGGCACTGTGCTAGATTCTGGGCAGGGGGCTTGACAGATGCCTTTAGAGAACCTGTGGCCCACTGACCCATGGCCTGTAGTCCACAGCGTAGAGCCATCTCCGCCGTTTCCGCCTGTTTGCTCCTGCTACACGTTTGCCCCCGCTTGTGGCCGATTGCTCACCCACTTGACCTGGTGTCCCACAGTTTACGGGCTGGCCCAAATCTAAATCTGGGTTCGGCTCTGGTGGTGGGTTCGCTGTTCAGTCTTGACCAGCTACAGTATTTTTTCCAACAGGCTATGGCTGGTGCCGTAACTTCAGCTCTGCCTTTAGACCCTGGCCCACTCTCTGGTGCCGATCACGTGACTCCGAGCACTTCTCCGTGGAACAAACTTGCAGACCAGCTCATCAGCATTCATTATGGAGGATTTT